>NW_024412396.1:3293470-3301923 GCF_014898765.1 Herpailurus yagouaroundi
CACACACACACACACAATGGAGTATTACTCGGCAATCAAAAAGAATGGAATCTTGCCATTTGCAACTATGTGGATGGAACTAGAGGTTATTATGCTAAGTGAAATTAGTCAGAGAAAGACAAATATCACATGACTTCACTCATATGAGGACTTTTAAGACACAGAACAGATGAACACAAGGGAAGGGAAGCAAAAGTAATGTAAAAACAGGGAGGGGGACAAAACATAAGAGACTCTTAAATATGAAGAACAGAGGGTTACTGGAGGGGTTGTGGGAGGGGGGATGGGCTAAATGGGTAAGGGGCATTAAGGAATCTACCCCTGAAATCATTATTGCACTATATGCTAACTAACTGGTGCGTAATTTTTTTTTAATTTATATTAAATTTTTAAAAAACATTAAAAAAAAATAAAGTTGAAAAATCTAAAAAAGAAAAAAAAACAAAATGGACCAAAGATCTTAACAGACCCCTCACCAAAGAAGATATACAGAAGGCAAATAAGCAAATGAAAAGATGCTCCACATCGTGTATCATCAGGGAAATGCAAATTAAAACAATGAAACACCACTATACACCTTTTAGAATGGCCAAAATCTGGAACACTGACAATAGCAAATGCTGGAAGGATATGGGATAACAGGAACTCTCATTGCTGGAAGACCGCAAAATGGAACAGCCACTTTGGAAGACAGTTTGGCAGTCGCTTGCAAAACTAAACATACTCTTACGATATGATCCAGCAACTGTACTCCTTGATATTTACCCAGAGGAGCTGAAAACTTATGTCCACACAAAAACTTGACCATAGGTGTTTAAAGCAGATTTATTTATTATTGCCAAAACTTGGAAGTAACCAAGATGTTCTTCTGTAGGTGAATGGATAAATAAACAGTGGCATATCCAGACAATGGAATATTAGCCAGTGTTAAAAAGAAATGAGCTATCAATTTATAAAAAGGCAGGAAGGATCCTTAGAGGAATATTACTAAAGGAAACAAGCCAATTTGAAAAGGCTACATACTGTATAATTCCAATAATAGGACATTCTGGGGGCGCCTGGGTGGCTCAGTCGGTTAAGCGTTGGACTTCGGCTCAGGTCATGATCTCACAGTTTGTGAGTTTGAGCCCCACATCAGGTTCCATGCTGATAGCTCAGAGCCTGGAGCCTACTTTGGGTTCTGTCTCCCTCTCTCTCTGCCCCTCCCCCATTCATGTTCTGTCTCTATCTCCTCAAAATTAAATAAACAGTAAGAAAAAAAATTTTTTTTAGATAGGACATTCTGGAAAAGGCAAAACTATGGAGATAATAAAAAGATCAGTAGTTGTCAGGGCTTAAGGGTTGGGAGAGATATGAACAGGCAGAGCACAGAGAATTTTTAGGGCAATGAAAATACTCTATATGACATTATAATGATGGATACATATCATATTTTTGTCCAAATCCGTTAAATGTACAACACCAAGAGTTAACTCTAAGGTAAACCACGGACTTTGGGTGCTTAGAATGTGTCAAGGTAGGTTCATCCTTGGATGAAAAAAAAAAGTAACATTATGATAAGTGAGGCTGATAATTGGAGAGGCCATGCAAGTGTGGGGTCAGAAGCTATATACGAAATCTCTGATTCTTCCTCTCAACTTCATTGTAAACCTAAAACTGCTCTAAAAAAAATAAAATCTTCTTTTAAAAAAACCAACCAATATAATTCACCATATGATTCAAGGAGAAAAATCACATTATAAAAATTAATGTAGAAAAATCATTTGCTAGAATTCAACATTTATTCATGACAAATAGCAAACTAAGAATAAAACTTCCTTAACCTCATAAATAGTACCTACAAAAAAAAAAAAGAAAAACAACACACAGATAATGAAGCCATTTGAAAGCTTTCCATTTGAAGTCAGAATAAGATAGATACCTGATATTATCACTTCTATTTGAAATTATAATAGAAAAAGTAGAAGACAAAAATAGATAAATATGAAATATGATATGGTCAAATGTATCAACCTTTCCTTTTATGGCTTCAGTTATTGAGTCATGCTTAGGAAAGTGTCACACATTAAGAATATTTTTCAAAATATGTTTTTTCTTATGTTTTCCTCTAGTGCTTTTATAGTTTCATTTTTATGCCAACTTGACTTATGCGTAATTAATTTTGCTACAGAAAAATGAAGTAGTGATCCAACTTTCTTGTTTTTTCTAATCTCTAGCCTCTGGAAGAACTGAAAATATAAGGGGGCTAGAGATTTTCTTTTTCTTTCTTTTAAAAAAAAATTTTTTTTAATGTCTATTTTTGAAGGAGAAAGAGACAGAGCGTGAGCAGGGGAGGGGCAGAGAGAGAGGGAGACAGAATCCAAAGCAGGCTCCAAGTTCTGAGCTGTCCGCACAGAGCCTGATGTGGGCTCAAACTCATGACAGCATGGCCTGAGCCAAAGTCCGACCCTTAACCAACTGAGACACCCAGGTGCCCCGAGATTTTACTTTTCATTTGATATTTTTCTGGATTATTTCATTTTTTATTAAAAAAAATTTTTTTTTTTTTAAGTAGGCTCCATTCCCAGCGTGGAGCCCAACACAGGGCCTGAACTCATGACACTGAGATCAGGACCTGAGCTGAGATCAAGAATCTGACGCTTAACTGACTATGACACCCAGGTGCCCCATGGGCTATTTCATTTTTAAAACTGGATATATATATCTTTTATAATTTTTAAACCCAATTTTTAAAAACGATTCCCATGCTTTTCATATTCTTTACTTGAATGTGGCTAATCTAAGATTTTACATCTCCTGTGACAGTTTTAAAAAGTTTTTTCCATACCTCCTCTCACATGATGGATCTACTAGTTCCCCTGACTCCTTTCATTAGCCCTCCTACTAATGTGAATGCTGAGAAGATGTAGATGAGAGAGATCCGGATGGAAGTCAGGTGGAGGAGAATGAGTCAGGTAGAGGTAGGGGGCCAGAATGCAGACACCATGTCCTAAATCAGGGGTGGGAGGTGCATGCTACTTCCATGGACATGAAACAAAGGCAGAGCTAGGACCTTTCCCCAGATTTTTTCTGCAGGGAGCCCAGAAGGCCAACTTCAGCATGGTTGACTTGCTCAAAGGTTGTGCTAACTCAGGAAGAAAGATGCATCCAGAAGAACTAAGAAAATTTTCCATGAGACACATAAATTCACCTCCTCTTGATGAAGCAAGCAGTTGCATAGGACTAAGAGTCATGGGAACAGGCCACTGCAACTGCACGCAGTAACATTCATTCTAGTTAAACAGCAGAAAACCCTAGATCCCAAGGTAGTGGAGTGGTTTGAAATATGTGAAGCACTTCAGTCAGCTGGAGCTTCAGTGCGGAGAAGAGGATGTTTGTGACAGAGGATTAAAGCATTTAGCCCTATTGTCTTATTCTTCTTAGAAGCTGGTTTTGGTACAATGTGGTCTCAGGTCACAGAGCTGAAAAAATGAATCATCAAGAAAGTGCCCCAGTTGTGGTGGCACTAGATGTGGCCTCAGCACCCATAACAACACTGGTGAATTTGTGGACCTGTACATTCAGCAGAAATGGTCAGCCAGCAACCACATCATCGGCACGAAGGGCCATGTGTCCATCCTGATGAATTAGGCCAAGGTTGACAAGCTGATGGGCAGGTTCCAAAGCCAGATTAAACCCTATGCTATCTGTGGGGCCATTCACAGGATGAATGCATCAGATGACTTCATTCTCCAACTACCCAAGGCCAACAGCTCTCATTCTGACTGGAGAGGATCACAGATGTGGAATATTTGTCAATAAATAAATAGTGAGACACTCTCTGCCAACAAAAGACAAGAAACTGCTCAGTTCATCACACTAACAAATATTCCAGGAATAATGAGAGACACCCTTCCCCAGACTACAACCATTAGCAGCAGACAGGAGGAGGTGAGTGAATAGTACACAGAAGCAAAGGCCACACCAAGGAGAGGTAAACAGGACCTCATCAAGTCCCAGGGTTTTACATTTATTGGTAAAGCTCCTTATTGACAATAATGGTAAAGAAGCAGGAAGCACAGGAATAGCAGGAAGCAGGAGCAGGAATATCAGATGTGTTGATAATTCAGGCAGCCACTAAATGGTTTATAACTCAGCACCTATTGGGGTCAGGTTTATGCTGGGACCCCAGCCTGGCCAGGCTCAGGCTACCTCAGGCCTCAGATACCCACCCTCTCTCTGCAGTGACGATGATCAGCAAGGATCTGTTTGGTTGATCCAGAGAAGCAAGGCCAGGTCAACACACACAGAGACAAACAGAATCAAACAGGGGACTGAGGACTGCTGTAATTAACCCTGGGTTGGCTCAAACACAGGGAATCATCACCAGGCCCATGTGCAAGGCTGGCAAGGAAAAAAGTTGCCACCTTTAAGCCAGAACTCCATGCTTCTATAGTTGACCACAGTTCTTCATGTTCTGTGGACTCACTGTACCACAGCCAGATTCCAAAGGATAAGGATTTCTGGGGGGCATCTCTGGGCACAGGCAGAACTGAAAGTCTCTTCTTGCCTTTAGCTCAGTCTGACCCCTGAGACTGGCTTTTCTTCAAATCTGATGTGGAGACACCTAAATCCAAACATCCTTAGCCTTCTCCATTAATTCAATTAAATATTATGGAACAACAACTATGTGGTGGCCATGTTGAGACCTCAGATCTCAATTGTTTATGTGCCACTAGTAAACCAGTACCATCAAGGTTTGAAAACATCAAGAAAGCTGGTAGACTGTGATGGGGAGAGAGAGAGAGAGAGCTGCATGAGTGCCTGAAAAACTGGAAGCAGTTGCAGTAACCATGGGGGGTAAAGCCCTACGTGAACAGGACAAAGACTGGATCTGCACTCACCAATCCCATTTCTTCTCCTGCAAAGGTACAAAGGATAGAGCTCCAGCCTTCGGGGCAATTCTGTTGAAGCTATAACAATTTCTGCCTGTGCCTGACCTCTAAAATTTCCTACAAAAACCTTGGCTCATCTTCTCCCTCCTATTAGTGTGGTTGGAAGTGAAGGATTCTGAAATGATTAAGTTGCAAGATGGAAGCAGCCAGAGTCCTTGAGTTGGTATTTGAAGAAAAGCTGCCTGGGAGTGCCACAGAGCCTGCACTGACACAGGCAATCAATTCTTATTGAGTTAAGTCACTAAGATTTGGGGATTGTTGATTACCCAGCACAGCCTGGCCTGCCCTTTTACCATGGACAAGTGTAGAGCAGGGAGGGTCAGGCAGCCACTTTCCCCCGCCAGTGGTAGTGACTTCAAGAATAAATAGACTCCTTGAAGCCCAGAAAAAGGAAGGAATTAGATTCCCAAGGCAGGTCTTAGAGGGCAGGCACCTCTGCATGGCCATTGCCATGAGCCTCCATGGTCATTGTCACTGGGATGGTCATGGCTTCTCCTCCTGTTTATAGGGTTATGGACTCCTTAATTGCCCTCACTGATATATGGCAGCACCACCTGCCACCAACTGCAGGAGAAAGAACAGCTTTAGGGGAGAAGCAAATTCAGAGACTCAAATGTCGTACTACTACAATAGACAGCTATCCACCAGAACACTGTAGCTAGGAGGCTATTTCCAGAGGTCATCCGAGGCATAAATTAAGTAGATTTCTTTATCCCACCTGTTTAGAACTTTCCCTGATCCTCCCAGCTCCATCCTAACTATCCTGTGACTTCATGCCCTGTAGGCATTGGAGCTATAAACAGATTCTCAGGTACACTCCGATGCCCCTGGACACCTGCCTGGTTTTTTTCACTGTTTACCAATAGCATATATACTTTCTAAGCTTAAGGCAGTGTGGGATCATTTGACCATCATAGAGTTGCCAATCCTGTTAAGTTAATATGGACAACTGAGAGAACATGAGTTAGAGGCACACCCTTAGTACCTTCAAATCAAATCTGAAGAGGAGTCACTGGCCATACTAATCCCAAGGCAGAAAGAGAATAGCCCAGACCCACAATAGGACCAGGGGTACCATGGTCAACTGCAGAGTCATGAAGTTCTGGGTTAGAAGGAAGAAAATGCTCTTCCTTTCCCCAGCCCCTTACACAGTCCTCTTGTCTTTTCTGTGTCTGAACCAAAATGCTGGAGATGTGGCATCATTAATACCCTGTGCTCCTGAAAAATTGGCACTTTCTGGGAAGACATGAATTTTCCAGGGAGAGTAAGAGAGACAGAACCCAGAGGCACTGCCCCAACCTGGTAATTTTGTGAGGAACCAATCCCGGTTACCAGGAACGTAACAAGATTTGACAGTGGAGGGATCCATCCCTTTGTGAGTTATTTGCATAGCAGTAGAAGGGTATTAAACTGAATGGGGGCTTGGGTTCAGACTCTATAGACAAATGGAGTTGCATCAGCCCTCCCCAGATGTACCAAATGGAATATGACATATGGTTCCTGAATGCTACCCAGAATCCAAACAAACCCAAACATAACTCTCTTTGCTCTCATACATTTACATGGAAACAGAGCTCCTAAGAGGAGAGAACCAGAGTCCCTCTGACAGCCAAAGTCACTACAGCATGCCTGAGCAGGTGGAGTATCCCTGACTGAGACCAGCTGGCAGGACCACTATTGAGACCATTAGAGAGAATCCAGAGTGGAAAACAAGGAGGAGGAGCCACTGGGGAGCTCAGTCGGTTAAGCGGTTAAGCGTTCAACTTCGGCTCAGGTCATGATTTCGCAGTTCACAGGTTCCAGCCCCACGCCGGGCTCTGTGCTGACTGCTCAGAGCTTGGATCCTGCTTTGGATTCTGTGTCTCCCTCTCTCTCTCTGTTCCTCCCCCACTCACACTCTGTCTCTCTGTCTGAAAAATAAATAAAGAATAAAAAAATTAAAAAAAAAAAAAAAAAAAAAAAAGAAAGAAAGAAAACAAGGAGGAAGTCACGGTGATTCTGACAGCCCGAAATCAGGCTTATTCCTGAGGCTCAGGGCTGCTCTGAGTGGTAATATGGGAAGACTGTGCCCATTGTTATATGCTACTCCTTTGGCCAGGTATAATCCAGGACACACACACACACACACATAACTATACATAACCCAGTAAGAAGTGGCTCCTCTTACTGGGAATGCGGAGGTGGTGAGGTAAGGGATTAAGGAGTTTCCGGGCAATGACACGTAAATGGATTCTTCACTAGGCTGCTTTTTCTGAAGTCCTACAATGTAATTCACAAATGATTTGAAGCCCAAAAGCGGGGAGAAAATATTAACCTACTCTCCACATCTTTTCCTGATTTCTGGATGTTAAGTAGCATGCAATAATTTGTAAGACAAAAATTGGAAAGAATAAAATTTTAATGGCCTACCACTTCTCAGACATTTGCTATTATATATAAGTGAAAGCCATAAAATACATGGATATGGTTAGATAAGTCAAATATTACAGAAAGATATAAAAAAATTTTTTTAACCTGCCAATTTCACTCCCTAAAGGCAACCACTACTTTTAAAAAACGTTTATGTATCACTCGGAAAAATATTGTGTGTGCCTATATCAGCATGCATATTTATATTTTTTTCTTTATATCAAAAGATTTATGTAGACTACTCTACACATTACTTTTTGCGCTTACTAAATATGTCTTGGGAGATGAACACACAGAGATCTACTTCATTCTGTTAATAGATGCATATGATCCATAATAAGAGTAGATATAATCTACTGAACTAACTCCCTATTAATTAGTATTAGTTATTCTGTTTTGTTCTGAGTCTTGCAATATAAATAATTCTAACATATATAAAAGAATGTATATATAAGGTAAATTTCTGTAACAAATAGAGTAAGGTTTGTATTTGAAGAGATTTCCCATTGCCTCTCAATGTGATCCTTCCCACTCCCACTGTGTAACAGTAGCTCTGTCTTGCCTAATGATCAGGATCAGTTAGTCCTGTCAGGATGGTGAATCCTCTATTTGCCTGCTGTTCCTTGTCACAAGTGGCCCAAAGTTTCCAGATGGCAGCCATAACTTACAGTTCAATAGAATGTTTGCCTTTTCCCAAATCGAAGAATTTCCTCCTTGGGAATGCTTTAAATTCACAGAAGCCAGAGGTGTAGGAGTGGGAAAGAGATTGTCCCCAAGTTGGTCACCAAGAGTGATGGCAAAAAGGGCCACTCCTGCTTCTACCCATTGGTTCCCAGGGAAAAATGAGGATTCATAATTCTGGGCTATCACCTCTGACAGCCTATCTCATGTAGAGAGTCCCATTCTTTCCCATCAAAGGTCTGTCCTTGGCATAGCAGACTTTCCTCAGTTGGGAGTCAAACCGTCTTTGGAGCTCCTCTACTCTTGTGGTTAAGCTCCAAGCCTGATTCTCAGCTTTCTCTGCCCTCTCACTGCAGGAGATAAGAGCCTCTTTACATGCCTCCAAAGAGGTCCTCCAGGTCTGACACTTAGCTTTTTTTTTTTTTTTTT
>NW_024412396.1:3302023-3622085 GCF_014898765.1 Herpailurus yagouaroundi
CAATGTTTATTTATTTTTGGGACAGAGAGAGACAGAGTATGAACGGGGGAGGGGCAGAGAGAGAGGGAGACACAGAATTGGAAACAGGCTCCAGGCTCTGAGCCATCAGCCCAGACCCTGACGCGGAGCTCGAACTCACGGACCGCGAGATCGTGACCTGGCTGAAGTCGGACGCTCAACCGACTGCGCCACCCAGGCGCCCCGACACTTAGCTTTTAATAACAACTTATTGATTACCCTCAGCTTTTGTATCCTTCTCCAGAGCATCAATATAGTTGCTATTTTCCCTATGTGTGTCAAATGGCTTGCAACAGCTGACGCATTCCCTTCCACCAGCACACGATCACAGTTCATAACCAGAGGACGATTGCACTGCCACCTTCTATCAGTGCTCTGTCTACCACACGTGACACCAGCTGGGTGCCAGTCATCCAACTCTAAAACCTCACCTCATCCTCATCTGCTTTCTTAAAATATTCCATCCCTGCTTGGGTTTCCCAGGAAGCAGACTCTAAGATTGAGACTAACATGCAGGAGGTTTATTAGCAAGTCCTTCCAGTACCAATACCTGTTAAAGGGATGAGTGGGGAGGCAGAGTGGGCAGAGGATGGAGTCTAGCTGCAATGCAGTCTTAGCGGAATGCCTCAGGCAATCCTGCAGGGGAATCTGAAGATGGTATACCCTGCAGAGCTCTCCTGAGCTGGGGAGAGAGGGCTGGGCTCCGTACCACTCATTCATCAATCATCAGATGTGGGCTGTGAGAAGGGGTCAAGACCTTGGGCATGGTGTCTCCTTCAGCTAAAGAAATCCTGAAGGGTTTGACTGTTGAGGGTTTTCTGCCAGTAGCACTCCCAGCAACTGAAGTAATAAATCCTCTCCTCCTGGAGGATAGTACTAGCAGCAAGTATCAGAAACCACCACATAACCCGAGCTCTGGAAGTAGATATGCCTATTATATAAACCCTTAGGGACTCTTTATCAATAGAAAAGCACACCTAGGGAATATGTGCTCTTATTTCCAAGAGAGGGAAACCCTGAGGAGCACAGTGCCTGACATCAGAGAGCCTGTACCCTCAGAGGTGGTAGAATCTATTAGAGTCATTTCTTAATGGCTCAATCATATGGCTGTTGGCAGGAGGCCTCAGTTCCCCACCACATGGGCCTCTCATTAGGTCCACTGGAGTGTCCTCACAACAGAACAGCTGGCTTGCCCCAGAGCAGGTGGTCCAAGAGAGTGACAAAGAGAAAGACCTAATAACACTCAAGTCCTAATCTCAGACATCACAAACCATCATTTCCACCATATTTCATGCTTTAAAAGCAAGTCACTAAGTACATCCTCCACTTAAGGTGAGGGGAATTAGGCTCCACCATTTGAAGGAAGTAGGATCAAATATTGTGGACATATTTTCAAACCACCACATATACAGAGAAGGATATTTCCCAAACCAACAATAATAGATTCTCCCTTCTTAGAAAGGGGTAGACTGGAAGAGTCAAGTAAAATAGGTTTTTGTTCTTTCCTCTGTTTTTTTTTTTTTTTTAATAATAACAGTGTGTATTCTTGTCATACTTTTGTAATTAAACAACAGAAACACTATTGACAATTGAAAATATAGCAACCAGTGAGACTGGAAAAGAAGCCAGATGCTCATCAAAGGGTCAGACTGTGATGAGCTGCCCATCTCTGTCAAGGTCTCTTCTGCCTGTCCCCACTCAAATAGACACAGACAACAAGGAACAAAACAATCATTGCTAAGAGCCTCTCAGAGAAGTCATCATTTCCTAGCACACAAACAAGGAGTCAGATGACTGTACTTTATTGAGTAGTGAAAGTTGAGGAAAAAGCATTAGAACCATTAATCTGTTTCCTGCATCCCCATTCTTCATCCACAATTTCATTTTATGCGGAAATCATCCTATTAGCTTTGATGGCTTGATTACAGGCTCTGGTTAGGACATGGACATCCCAGGGGAAGTATCCAAGAGGGCAGAGCTGGGGGATTCTACACGACATGGCTCTCCTCAGTCGGGGGCCTTGGGCCCACCGCCTTTCCCGTATCCCACACAGACTCCCATTCTCCAACATCCAAGGCCTGCCCCAATATCTCCAGGCAGTTAGGGGAACACTGTGGGAGGATCTGTCTATGTGCAAGCAGAAAAACTAATAACACAGCAGCTCAGTAGGGACTGTCTCCTGGACCTGATGGCCTATTAGGAATGGTCTCTCCTGGGAGTCAAGATGTCTCTACCCTTCCTGGGCCTTTGCTGACCCCTTCAGGCAAGGGAAGGAACTTCAGCTGTGTCCACACCAGGATAACATTTTCATCTCCCTTACCTGACCCTTTGCATAGGAGAGACCACCAGAATCCCCAGGCTACATGCTGCATGGAGGAAATCCAGCATGTTAGGGCAGCAAAAGGAACAAATAGGACCATCTCCCCTGCTTTAGGAGAGTATTTTGTAGATGGAAGCTACCCCTCTCATTTTACAGCCTGAGAACCATCCTCTGGGCCCCAAAGGCATTGCTAGAGGCACCCAAGTTTCAACCACAAACTTCCTAGTCTAGATTCAAGTCTTGCCATTTGTCTGCCTTTTGGAGGCAATCGTACATTGGAGAACTCCCAGTTTGGAGATATTTTTTGATTGAGTAGATTTGGGCCTCCTGTGGGTGTAGGCCAGAGTGCAAATCTGAGGCAGCCACTCCAGAGGCTGTGAGCAGCAAGCAACAGCATCTCTCTGATTCCATCCGCTGCCCCGTGGGGGGTGGGGGGGGGGCCGGGGCGGGGGAGGGGCTTCTTAAAAGGCAAAGTCTCTTCCTGACCTCATTCCCTAGCACATCAAACCCTATCCACAGCCTCTCCACTCCTCTGAGAAAGCTCCAAGAGGCTAGGGTTGAGGGTCAGCAAAGCCCAAGGGTCCATCCTTTTTTAGGAATGACAGCTCCATCTCAGCAGCTTCTCTAGAAGCATCTCTACAAATGGGCCCTGATGTCTGCTTCCTACAGAGAGTGAGGTGGTGAGCATTTTCCTAGCACCTCACCAGTCAGACTGGAAAAGATAGTATGTTAAAGAGGGGGGTATGATTAGAGACGAGTTAACAAAGGGCAGATAGGAGCCTGTAAAATAGGGAATAGCTTTGGGCAGAATGGCAACATTTGTCTAAAGGATCATCTTTCCCCTAGCCATCCGAGCCCCCCTCTGCAACAATGCATGGCCCACGCAAGAATGGGTTTGAGAGGTTTAGGCTGCTACACTGGGGATGCCTAGTATTGTGCACAGAAGTAACACAGTTAGTGATTCCTGCCCAGTGAGATTTTCAGGGAGTATCCAACCTGGAAATTATCCTCTTCAAGAGCCAGGGCTACTTATAAATACTTCAGTGCAAAACAGAAAGAGAGAAGCTATTCCCAGACACTAAGCAACATGAATTTTTGCAGAGCAAACAGTACACCATCTGAGGCAGGCTTAGTAATGGTCCCCAAAGATATGGATGTCCTAATCCCCAGAACCTGTAAATGTTTCCTTATATGGCAAAGATCACATTGCAGATGTGATTAAGAATCTTGAGATGAGGAAGCGCCTGGGTGGCTCAGTTGGTTAAGCATCCAACTCTTGATTCCAGCTTAGGTCATGATCTCATAGTTCATGGGATTGAGCCCCACATGGGGCTCTGTGCTCTGTACTGACAGTGTGGAGCCTGCTTGGGATTATCTCTCTCCCTCTCTCTCCACCCCTTTTCCACTCATGTGCGTGCACATGCACTCTCTCTCTCACAAAATAAGTAAATAAATAAATTTTTTAAAGAAAGATCTTGGGCACCTGGGTGGCTCAGTCTGTTAAGCATCTGACTCTTGATTTTTGCTCAGGTCATGATCTCACAGTTTGGGAGTTCCAGCCCTGCACTGGACTCTGTGCTGACAGTGCAGAGCCTGCTTGGTATTTTCTCTCTCCCCACTGTTCACATTCTCTCTCTCTCTCTCTCTCTCTCAATGAATAAATAAACTTAAAAAAATTTTTTTAAAGGATCTTGAGAAAGGGAGATTATCCTGAGTTATCGGGATGGGCCCTAAATGTGATCACAAGTGTACTTATAAGAGGGAGGCAGAGGGAGCTCTTACTACAGAGGAGAAGGTGATGTGATGATGATAGCAGAGATTGGAGCGATGCCCTTTGATGGTGGAGGAAGGGGCCACAAGTCAAGAGACACAGATGACCATTAGAAGCTGAAAAACACAAGGAAATGGATTCTCCTCTGAAAACCTCCAAAAGGAACCAACTATCTGAAACCACCAGAACTATCAGAGAGTAAATTTATACTATTTTAAACCACTACATCTATGGTAATTGGTTAATAATAGACCATCTTTAAGCCCATCACTGTGTGTTATTTTTAACAGCTTTATTGAGGTATAACCGCACATATTTAAAGTGCACAATTTGATAAGTTTTGACATGTATACATTTGTGAAACCATCATAACAAGTTGGTGAACATATTCATTACTTCCAAAAGTTAACCCATGCACCTCTATAATCCCTCTCTCCTGGCCTCTCTCAGCCCCCTGCCACCTTCAGGCAACCACCAATCTGTTTTCTGTCACTTAGTTCATTTTATATAGATTAAATCCTACAGGATGCACCTTTTTTGTCTGGCTTCTTTCACTCCACCTAGTTATTTCTAAAATTTTTTTAAAATGTTGGGGCGCCTGGGTGGCGCAGTCGGTTGAGCGTCCGACTTCAGCCAGGTCACAATCTCGCGGTCCATGAGTTCGAGCCCCGCGTCAGGCTCTGGGCTGATGGCTCCAAGCCTGGAGCCTGTTTCCGATTCTGTGTCTCCCTCTCTCTCTGCCCCTCACCCGTTCATGCTCTGTCTCTCTCTGTCCCAAAAATAAATAAACGGTGAAAAAAAAAATTAAAAAAAAAATGTTTATTTATTTTTGAGACACACACACACACACACACACACACACACACACACACACACAGAGCGCAAGTGGGGAGGGGCAGAGAGAGAAGACACAGAATGCAAAGCAGGCTCCAGGCTCTGAACTGTCAGCACAGAGCCTAATGCGGCACTCGAACCCACGATCATGACCTGAGCCAAAGCTGGACGCTCAACCGACTGAGCCACCTAGGCGCCCCTCAACCTAGTTACTTCAAGACTCATCCGTGTTGTGTATATCTCAATGGTTCATTCCCTTTGGCTGCTAAGTAGTATTCCATTGCATAGATATCCTACAATTTGTTATACACTCACCTACTGGCAGATATTTGAGTTGTTTCCATTTTTGGCTATTATAAGTAAAAATGCTATGGATACTCATGTAAAATCCTTTGTATGCTTTCAATTTGGGTGAGGGTGGCAAATAATTATCAATGGAATGGCTAGATCATATTATAAATGTGTGTTTTACTTTTCAGGAAACTGCCAGACTGCTTCTCAAAGTGGTTATACCATTTTACATACCCGGTAGCAAGAACAGCTTGCTTTTATATTTTTCAAAACTATTTAAGATTTTCATTAAGTGAAACTCATCTCCACACCCCGAAATAAGGTAAATAATGCAGTATTACTGTAATGAAAAGCATGAATATAAGTGTCAGAGAGAAAAAGAGAAAATGAAGATCAGGGAAAAGAGATATACATAGAAATTAAGAATGGTAGTCAGAGGGAGGAAATTAGGGAAGAGGAAAGGGTCAAAGGTGAATGAGAGACAGCAAAAAGAGAGAGAGAGGAACACAAAGAATGGTATCAGACCCATCTAGAAACAGATGGCTCATGCAAACCAGGCTAGTTGAGATTTTGATAAAGGGACTATTTACAGAGGCTTAGGCAGGGCTTATGAAACCAACAATGGAAACTTCCTACTTTGGTTACCACCTTCTAGGCCTGAAGGGTCTCAGGAAAGGGAGATTCTGAGTACCCTCAGAGCACAGCTACAGGGAAAGGGTCACTCATTGGAAGCAGGATGCAGCCATCCCTCTTGAACTAGAAGGAAGCAAGCCTCTGGAATACACCTCTACCTCTTTTGCACCCATCATCTCTGTCTCCTGATGATGGCTTCCTTTAGCCAAACCCACCCAGAGCCAGAAGGCATCAGAGTATGTTGATGACATCCATATGAACCAGCCTCCCTGGTTGGGAATGGATAGGTCTGGAGGGGCAAAAAGAAGACCCCGGGTATAGGAGCCAACAGAAGAAAGGGACAAGGAGCTAAGCTGCTTTTCCATCTTCCTCTATTAATGACACGCACAAACTGAGAACACCATCTATAACTATTTAGAAATATGGCAAGGGAAGACAGCGCCTTGTGATGTGCAGGGCTGTGCACCAGAATTTTGAGTACAATTGGTCCATTCTGTTTTGAGATCTATTTTGAAGGGGCTATTAACTTGGGCTTTAAAAACAAAACAAACAAAATGATTAATTCTAAAACTGCTGCTGTTGCTGATCTTATTTTGATTGGATCCTTGTTAAAAAGGGAAAAACTCTTCTAAATCATGAAACACAGTACCTGTGGATTTGCGTGAATATGAACAAAGGAAGCAGGTATCTCCGGCATGAAGGCTTTAGTCTGAAGACTCTGGAGAGGCTTCATGAGAAAGACACAAATGTCTTTAAACCTTAGAGGAGATGCAGAAGGTTTAGTAGGACAGGTCCTCTTGGCAGATGGTTATTCCTCCTCTTTGTCAGATGACCTGCCTATTTCTGAGTTAATCATCTCCATTCTTCGTTTCAACATGAGGACTGCTGGCTAAAGAACAAGATAATCAAGGGAAGAACTCAAGCATCCATCAGATTGACTGGAAGAGCTGGAGGCTTTCTGTGCATCCTTATTTTTTAATCTCATACAACTTGGAACTACATCTCCCTTAAATTATATCCACATCCCATCTTTTATGGAATCTTTTGGGTGTCCATAAGCAAGTAATTTAAAATAAGATGTTTTTAGAACACTCTCTTTTCTCAGAAGGGAAAACTGAGGTCTTCTTTCTCACTCATTTTTAAAATAGAAGGTATAAACATCAGCGCCTGGTATGGATGAATTCACCAGCCACTTTTTACAAAGTGGACACTGAAGAGAAACCTCTGGATAATTGGTAGCAGTTTTGTTATCTGGATATGCAGTCAAGTTCCCTTAATTGGCACTTTTGGGTGATCTGGATCCTTTGCTGTCTTTGCTCAGAACCTCTAAAGGGGAACGTTAAGAAAAATCGAGCTTATTGCTATTAAGTTCTTCTTCCGTTTCTTGCAGTTCCCAGAATCTAATGAGGTGACACTAACAGGACAAGTAGTTTGCTCTGGTTCCACACATTTTGAGAGAGGTGGGAAGACTGTCAACAAAATGTTTCTGTTCATTTAACTCACAAATGTGAGACAGTTCACGGGTAGAGTGGAAAGCAGAGTTAAACATGAGGTAAGAGCTTGATATTCAAATTTCACTTATTTTACCAACTAGCTATATGTGCTCAGGTAGAATTTACCTAATTCCTCTGCATCTGTTTCCTTTAGCTTCCCAACAGAATGATTATACTTGACAAGACTAATCCACCTGACAGTTGACATAAGACCATTTAATGAAAGCAGCCCCGGGGCGGCTCCAGACAGGACAGATTTAATGGGATGAACAAGAAGTCTCACAAAATGCAGGTAAGAAATAGCCTCAGATAGCACAGCCGTTAAAAAAAAAAAAAAAAGGATAGAATCGAGCACAGAAGGGTCAATGCAGAATAGCAGCATGGGCAGAGTCCTCACACCTACAAAGAGTCAGAAACCATCCCCACACTGACAAATTAGCAGGAGGCATCTTGTAGAACATCTTAGAGTCTCCTCAGGAATACAACTGGCAAAGACTCTAGAAAAGCAAACTCTGAGGAAGTGCATAAGCAAAGGCACTGTATTAGTCTGCTAAGGCTGCCATAACAAAATATCACAGACTGGGTCCTTAAATAACAGAAATTGTATTTCTCACAGTTCCAGACGCTGGAAGTCCAAGATCAGGGTATTAGAAGGTCTGGTTTTCCCTGACACCTCTCTCCTTGGCTTGCAGATGGCCCTCTTCTTGCTGGGTCATCATATGGACTTTTCTCTGTGTGCTGGCTACAGTTTAGAAGACCTATCAGAACCCTCTGTATATCATTTATAGTTCATTATACAGAAACATGCCCATATCACCTGTCTTCTCATGCTATAACAGAGTTTGTCTGGTCTTTGTCCCAGGTTCCTGACACAGAGCTTCTACAATCCTGGGAATTTCCCAAGTAATAGAAGTGTACTTGTCAGTCATGAGCCCCTGGATCACACCTGAGTTTATGCTAATAAGATGACGAGCTGGGGGGTGGGGGGGGCGGGGGCAGCTTGTGGATAGCTTCAGGATGAAGGTTAGTCACTAGAAAGACCAACCACCTCATTAGAAGGTTGGGACTTTGAATAACAGCCCTACCTCCAGGGTGAGGAGGAGGACTGCAGATCACATTCAATCACTTGGTCAATGATTTAATCAATCACACCTACGTAATAAAATCCCAATAAAAACTGTACACTGAAGCTCAGGAGGGCTTCCTGGCTGATGAGCACATGGCTGGGCCAGGAGGGTGACAGCTTCTGATTCTCCCAGAGAAGGCAGGGAAACTGCATTCAGGACCCTCTAGACCTTGCACCACATGTCTCCTCATTTGGCTGGTCTTGTTCTGTATCCTTTTATAATAAATGTGTAGTCCTTAATTATAGTGCTTTGGGCAAATTATCAAGCCTGAGGGGGCTGTGGGAACCTCCCAAATTTGTAACCGGTTGGTCAATAGTGCGGGTGGCCTGGGAACCCCAAAGTGTGCCTGGCGTCTGAAGTGGCAGCACCCTTATGGAGGATCGAGCCCTCAACTCATGGAGTCTGCACTAATTCTGGGTGGCGGGGGCCAGAACTGGATGACAGTACACCAGGTGGGGTCAGACTAATAGGGGATGAAACAGAATCCAGGCCATATTTTGTTTTAGTTATCCTTAACTTCAAATCAAAGAACCTCTTGTCAAAGGGAGTAAAACATCTTGTCCCAAAACTAAGATATAGGCAGATGTGTCCACATTTGAGAAAAACCACTGGCTTTGGGCAGCTCAAAATTCAGATCTTGTTACCTGGTGGCCAGGTAGACTCCATGTAGCCCCCAGAGACTTAGTGCCATTCATGCTTTCTGCATTGGCCCTAACACCACTTGAGGGTGAAGCCTTGATATTCCCACTCCTCGGCACAGTGCAGCCACTGGTCATGTGTGTCTGGGAAGCATCGCCTTCCCTGACCTCAACGTCAGCACATCTGTCACCTCATAATATCCTGCCACAAACTTCCTCCTCAACAACCAATGTGCGCTCGATGTTTAGTGACTTCTGAAATGAAACCACAGGCTTTTATACTTTTCCAAAACCAGCTGATGACAGAAGCAGCATTCACCAACACAAACCCCTCCTTTCACACCCCTTCTGGATCAGCACACCCCGTAGCTTCCCTGAAAACAAACTAGCAAACGTTGAGTTGCACTCAAGATCGGTTCATCTAAGAAATTTTGTTGAGTATATTTTAGGATTGATTACAGTAAAACTTCAAGTCAGGGGTGCCTGACTGGCTCAGTCAGTGAAGCGTGTGACTCTTGATCTCAGAGTTGTGGTTTCAAGCCCCACATTGGGTGTAGAGATTACTTAAAATTTTTTTAAAAATCTAAAAAACAGACAAACAAAAACTTCAAAGCAGTAGTGAGCAGGGGGAAACCTCCTTTTCCAAAATGCTGTCTTAATAAGGCCTATTTGAGTCCAGATGGATCACAGTTTACATATTCAATATTGCCCAAGCAAGGCACATGAATTAGAAAGATCTGGTATTCATGAATACATCATTTACCAAATTCTGCCATTAACACTCTTTAGGCCTTTTTAATCATTTGTATTGTGAATTTGGTTATCAAATTTTTTATAACCAGAAGTAAAATCCCATTACAAATGACTCTTAATAATGCTTCTCTTTCAAGCCATCCACAAGTGGCAATGCTTTGGATCCCACTGGTAGTCCGTGTAATAGTAATTGTCCAGGAGGAAAATCCCCAATTGTGTATTCTCTTTATCATAGATACAGCTGGAAGAACTCAACCAGCCATGCACAGAGCAATTCAATTTTTCTCCCATCGCTTTGTAGCAAATGCTTTCTTAACCACTTTCCTCTGTCCCTGACCACGTCAGGCATCCCAACCATTCCTCCAAGAAAAACACATAAAAACCAAATGTGTTTCAATGTTCAGAAGTTGGAGAAAGAAAAGACATGGTGTGGCTAGCACTTTCCTCCTTGTTGTACTGGGTGCTGAGCTCCTGATCATGCACTTCAGGGTCTGAAGCCTCGTCCTGATTCAGCCCCAGGTTCTATAACCCTGTCACCGCTGTCTTCTGCCTGAGCTGGTTTCATAAGAACCACATAAAACCACAGGGTACAGAAAGAGCTAGTAGACCCTCCCCGAGCTTCTCGAAATCTCTCCTTTATTTTGTATAAAGATGAAGTTTATCTACAGGTTCCCATTCTTGGTTGACCTTATCAAGATGTCTAGGGCTCTTTAAAAATCCATCATTACTAATTGTGTTCCTGAGTATATAAGATTAATATTCTCTATTGAAGAGTGGATGGTAGAAAATATATGGCATATATAATTTACACACACACACACACACACACACACACACACACACACAATCTTATTTACATATTTTGCCTCTGTTTTATTTCTATGAGATTTGGGATTATGCACCTTCTCATATAACTTTCCACTTTTTTCAAAACATTTTCCCTTAACATAGTATTCAGAGATATTTTTAGGTAGCAGTTGCCAGAAAAGAAGGAAGTCAAAGTGCTTTAATAAGCATTTACAGTTTTCATCAAAATGAGTGTTTTTATATACAACTGGTCCTTCTAAGTATATAAATGTAGTCATACTAAACCTGAAAATGTCATTGATGAGATTTTTTTATCCCCCAATAATTGGACCCACTACGAAGCCAACTAAGATTGTTAAGCATAATTTTTTATTCTCAAAGAAAAAAGAATTTTTTTAAAAAGATAAAAACCTCTTGGTCACAGCAAGAACCCAAAGGACTACTCTACCTGCCTCTTTGCATGTATTTTCCCTCAAACACACACATACAGAAACCTACTTCAAACAAACCACTACCATTAACTCAAACCTGATCAATAAAGTCAGCAGAAGAGGGCCTCTGTCCATGCCATTAGAGAGAAAATACACCACCATTATTTGGGAGGCCTGGGGAGAAAAAGATCTAAAAAATCCCCCCCGCCCCCCGGAAATAGTTAGAAAAGTAAATACCAGTCTCTTAGATTCTGGGAATGGGGCAATGTGGGGTGGAACTTATTATACAGGATATTCATAAAATCCTTGTGCTACTTTAAATTTAACGTTAGAGTTTTGTTAAATCTGGTGGTAGAAAGAGCTAAAACACATGCATTGTGAGATGAAACAGTAAATTTTGCTCTGCTCGCTGCAGTGGACTTCAGAGCTGTCGGCCACAGGCCAATTTGTCTTTTCATCTACAGAAAGCACTTGTTATTTCCTCAGGAGCTGGATTAAGACAACATAGCAGTTCTGTAAGGGCTCAGGATGGACACCAACCAGCATCATTCAATGCAGGTGGAACAGGGGGTGGAGTCAGCAGGGCCAGCGGCCTGCCCTGCCAGCCTCCTGTTGGAGCAATGTGTGTTGGCGCCAGATGAATGGAATGTGCTGTGGAGATGTCCAGCACAGTGCCCACCCCTTGTTCTCCGCCATTTTAGGAGAGGTGTATAAAAGTGGCGGCATGTGGGGAAATAAACATTTTTTTCTGAGAGAGAAAGAGAGAGAGAGAGAGAGAGACAGAAACAGAGCACAAGCAGGGGAGGGGCAGAAAGAGAGGGAGACACAGAATCCGAAGCAAGCGCCAGGCTCTGAGCCATCAGCACAGAGCCCAATGTGGGGCTCTAACTCAGGAAGCACAAGATCATAACCTGAACCGAAGTCAGACGCTTAACCCACTGAGTCACCCAGGCAACCCAGAATAAATACTTTAGATATGCACACCAAACAGTTTTCATCTTAAGTGCCTACTGTTTAGGGGGATTCTCTAATATGCCTCAGCTTCCTTCGAAAACTTGAGAGCCCTCAGTCATGTGGACAGTGAGTCTGAGAGCTGGCTCATTGCCACACAACTTAGAGATTCCAGAGGCAGGATCCCACCCTAGATGGTCCTGTTTGTCTCCACTGCAGATAGCTGTACACAGTTGTATATGCATATAATCACAATGTATACTAGTATACACTTGTATCGAGTTTTTTTTAACTAACAGATTTTATATTTTAGAGTAATTTTAGATTCACGAGTTGTAACAAATGTGTTACTCTGGTGGCTGATGTTGACAGTGGGAGAGGTTGTGGCAGGGGGGACGGGGTGGGGAAGTAGAGGGTATAAGGGAAATCTCCGGACATTCCATTCAGTTGTGTATTCGTAATGTTCATAGTTCAATAGTTAAACACATATGCTTATACTTGCCCCTTCCAGAGATGTCCCATCATACACATGACCTAAAATAATACAGGTGATCATTGCAACGTGATTTCTTTAATCCTACCTTGAAACTGAAACTCTGGGTCCCCTCAAAGACTCAGAAGAGTTGATCAGCAGCATTAACGATGACAGCCTTGTTTTCAGGCAAAATTCTGAGAGAAAAATTCATTTATGCCCACTGAGCACTTCATACTGTGGTGGTGTCCTAGATGTTAGCATATTGGTTCTTCCCCCCTGTTTCTTTCAATTTTTAATAGCTTTGCCATCACCCTAGCTAGAAATCATAAAGCCATCTTTGCTTTGTCTTCATTCATCAGTGCCCCCACCACAGCCAGTCACCTAAAGGTCTAATTTTACAAGTCTCAAATGTGGTCACCTCCTCCCAAGCCCCAATGCTCCCCTTGCTCACACGCTCAGCGCCCCCACCTGGCCTCCTTAGTGGTCTCCCTCAGACCCATCTATCCTCCATAGCCACCACTGCTGTCTTTCATTCATTTACCAAATGTGGATTTCTTACCACGAATAAAATTGTACGTCTCTTACTAAAGACACAAGGGTAGATAAGACACTTCCTCTGCTCTCAAGACACCTGGGTGGTTCAATTGGTTGAGTGGCCAACTCTTGATTTCAGTTCAGGTGATGATCTTAGGGTCACAGGATCGAGGCACACATTGGGCTCCGCACCAGCCATGGAGCCTCCTTGGGATTCTCTCCCTCTACTCCTCCCTCTACCTCTGTCTCTCACTTTCTCTTTCTCAAAAAGAAAAAAAAAAAAAAAACACCTCTCAGACTCTCAAGGATCTCACATCTAAAATGCAAATTTCTGGGGCGCCTGGGTGGCTCAGTCAGTTAAGTGTCCAACTTCCGCTCAGGTCATGATCTCACATGATCATGAAGCCTGCTTTGGATTCTGTGTTTCCCTTTCTCTCTCTCTGCCCCTCCCCTGCTCACGCTCTGTCTCTCTCAAAAATAACTAAACATTTAAAAAACTAACTAAATAAATAAAATGCAAATTCCTTTTTGTCACTCACCTGCCTGAAATTCTCCAGGGGATCCCCATTGCCTGTAGGATGAAATCAAAACCTATTAGCACAGCACAATTTGTCATTGTTCATACTCATGGGATCTGGCCCCCATCAGATGGTTCTGCCTCATCTCCCAGCATTCTGCCACACACACCCAGGCTGCAGCCACCTCAGCTCCCTGTAACCTGTTCACCCCTCCAAGACTCACGAAAACCACCTCCTCCATCTGGAAGCTCCTCCCTCTAGGAAATTCCTAGAATTTTCTTCAAAACAAACAAAATCTCCCCCCTACCTCCCTCCTCTGATACAATAGAGTCCTCCTTCCTCTTCATATGTGGCTGTACAATTTCCGCACATGTCTGTCTCCCTGGGGACTGCCAGCCCCGGAAGAAGGGATGAGCAGGCAATTTCATTCATTCATTTATCATGTATCATTTATGCCTGCTGTCTGCAAGGGCTTACAGACATCCCGTCCAGCCCTCTCAACAGTCCCGAGTGGCATTAAGATGTGGAAGAAAGGAAAGAACGCAGGAGGCAAGCAGAGGCAGCCCTCTGGGTCACTGCCTAAGGTCCCCACAAGGCATTACTTTGGAGAAGTCACCATGGCTGAATGTCTTCCTCAGACTTATAGGCTCAGAAACCTGATTCTACCAGCACAGAGAGAATGGGACAGCCTCTCAGGGGTGCCAGCATCTCCGAGACTCTAAGCTCCCAGAGTGCAATGTGGATAAACAAGAGTGCCAAGTCAGTCATTTCCCACATGTACCACAGCATGTGCACAGCACCTACTATGCGCCACACGCTGAGTACTCTTACATGATTTACCACACTATTCCTCACAAGTAGGAGCCAAGTACTATTAACATCTCCATTTTATAGATGAGAAAACTGAGGCACAGGAAGGTCCAGTCACCTGTCCAAGGTCACCAGCTAGGAAGAAGCAGAGCCAGAACTTTTTTTTTTAACACTTCTGCTTCTTACTGAACAGGCTACAGAAGAAGTTTAGTCAGACAGACCAAAGCACACGTCCTCCTCAGACTCCTCAGCTTCTTCTTCGCTTCCACTCCCTCCTCAGCTGAGACGGCAGCAGTGCAGGGCACAGGTCCACCAGCCCTGAACTACGCAGATGGGGCTCCCGATGTTGACATCAGCCAGGGCCTTTGCAGACAAGCCTCGCCAAAAAGGTTGAAACCTTTACACCCGCTGCTTCAATAAGGGCACTGATCCTCTCCTCCATGACTGTCACCTCATTGTCGTGCAGGATGAGGGCCAAGTACATTCAGGGGAGCTCCCAGATGAAGGCCTTGGTGCAGGCGTACTAGGCCAGTGTACCTGGCCCAGTGCTAGTCACGGAATGAGGCAACGCCCTCACCCAACGCAGCCTTAGTTTAACTTCCTCACAAAGACCAAGCACCTTGGTGGCAGCTGAAGAAAGCAGCGAGTAGAGCTTGAACTTGAACGTGGTCCTGAAGTTGCTGTTTTTAACTATTTTAGTGAACAATGAGAAACAACTTTCAAAGGGACCGGGTATTTTCCTCCTCTAGTGGAAAGGCTTATGCCTGTGGGGCAGGCTATGTGGGAAGCCAAACAGTGCCACACAGAGGGTTACAAGAGGGTTACCTGCCGAGCAGGTTACCGTGACTCAAGGCTTTGAGGGGGTCAGAGAAGCCTAATGCATCCCTGTCAGCAAAAAAAAACCACTACACCTCTCCCTCACCCGAGCAGTGCTTAGCCAGTGTAGACACCTGCCACTCTTCAGGGCTCTGCGGTTCCTCAAATCCTGTTCTAACAAGTTAAGGTCTTTATTCAGGCTTCAGTCCATCTCAAGTGGCCTTTCTGCCTCCTTCATGTGACATGGCACTTCTCTGCTTCGAGCTGTTTTGTGCTGATTGTAGGTACAGCTCAGAGAGCACGTAGCTGCCCATTCCCCGGCTCACTGTTGTCCCCTCATTCTGCCTCCAGGTAATATGACCCATATTTGAGGATGACAGAACAATGATCAAGGTCACAGAGCTGGTCCCCAAAGCAAGACCTGAACCTAGGCCTTCTGAATGCTAATCCTACTCTTTCTCCCTTGCCAACTATGTAAGAGAAGAAACTGTTAAGATCTGCAGCTACCCTAGCACCACTGGCCCCAGATCCTTGGACCCAGTCAGGTGCATCTGCTTCCTCCCACCTCGCCCTGGCCTCAGCAGCCCACCCCAGTAGGCTCCCCTTGTTCCGAGCCTCTGTGGTGTCCCCCACCTCATACCCCCAGAGACTCTGGCTCCACTCCATGCCCTACCCTTGGTTTCCATCTGCACCATACCTCATGGGGTAGTCTTGCCTCCCTTGCCACTCGGCCAACACCTCCCTCACCTCCCTCTCCTGCCATCTGCAACACAAGCACTTTGTCACTGGCTCTGCTCACCTTCAACCTCCACACTGCAGCTCTCTGTTCCTTGGCCTTCAACCCTGAGATTCCCAGATCTCCGCCACTTCAACTGGACTCCCAGGCGGGCCCACCCCCTACCTGTTGCCCTCTGTCTACCTTCAGGATGGCTTCAACTGCTCACCCAATTATTTGGCACACTGACTGAATGCTCTGGATTTTCCAAGGCCACCCTGATTTTAACTATTCTGTCCCATCATCCAACCATTTGGCCCAATTCTGGAATCAGAAACATAGTCAATGGAGATCTGTCGCACCTGGATATCATTTTCAAAATTGGTACCACGTGCATAGGATACAAAATTCAAAAGGCATCAAAGAAAATAGAGGACGGGGTGCCTGGGCGGCCCAGACAGTTAAGCATCCAACTTCGGCTCAGGTCATGATCTTGAGGTTCGTGAGTTCAAGTCCCGCATTGGGCTCTGCTATCAGAGCAGAGCCTGCTTTGGATCCCCTCTCTCCCTCTCTCTCTTTGCTCCTCCCCTGCTCGTGTGCACATGCTCTCTCTCTCTGAAAAATAAACAAACATTTAAAAATATTTTAAAAAAGAAGAAGAAGACGATGACGACGGAGGGTAAATTAGGTCTCTTCTCAGCCCTGGTCCCCAGGCCCACGGGCCTCAGCTCTCCTACTCAGACACCATGCCTATGAGCACTTTCTCACCCTTCCAAAGAGGCCACAAATCTCTGACCTGGATGGGACTGGCCATGTTTCAGCAACAGCATTGGTCATTTCTTAATCATTTATAAATTAAAAAATTATTTAAAGAATGAAATTAGAAAGCTCAGCTTCAATCCCACTCCCTAAATGAATTCATGTCGTTTCCCCGAATGGCATTCCACTTTTTATCTATGTGCACACGGTTTTCGTTGTTTAATCAGGGTAATGTGAAAAGTTTAGTTCTACTCCCATCGCTAATTTCATACACACATTTAATTTTCATTATTTTTTAATAGCTTACATAATATTCATGTGGGCTAAAACCCAATTACTGGGTTTTTATTTCAAGTTTTAACAACTATAAATAATATCAGTATAGCCACCTATATAACTTTTTCTTCTTTGCATTATTGCTTTAGGATAAGTTCCCGGACTGGTAGTATTGAGTGTAAGGGACAGTTCCTGTCATATTTAGCCAAATAATTCTTAGAAAGTTGACAGCAGTTTGTAATGCCTCATACAGGAATGAGGATACATCTTACTCTCATTCCATCAAATACAATAATTGTACTTTATCAACAAAAAAATGCTTTCTCATACTGTTCTCATTTACATGTTTTTGTAATAGATAATGTAAAAGATAAGAATAGATAATTCAGGTCAATGCCACCTATTTAGGTTTCTGTGTTTAATGCAGACTTCTGTTAGAAGCAGTCCTCAGAACTAATTGGAAAAAGATGACTGGTTGGGTTTCTAGGACCTTGAAGAGGTCTTTGTGGCATCCCACATGGAGGGCAGTTTGGCAAGGTTATGAATGAATGGACACATTCTCTCTCACTCTGTCTCTCTCTCTCTCTCTCCACCCACCCCCATCCTTGGTGATATCTTTCCATATTCACCACGCTATTTTTATGTTACTAGAAAGGGCAATAGTCTTTCCAATTTGCATTCTTTTAAAAGTGATCTTTTCCAGCGGTGCCTGGGTGGCTCAGTCAGTTGAGCATCTGACTTCAGCTCAGGTCATGATCTCACAGTTCGAGAGCTCAACACCCACACTGGGCCCTGCGCTGACAGCTCCGAGCCTGGAGCCTGTGGCCTGCTTCAGAGTCTGTGTTTGCCTCTCTCTCTCTGCCCCTCCCCTGCTCATGCTCTGTCTCTCTCTCTCTCTCTCTCAAAAATAACTAAACATTTTTAAAAACATTTTTAAGTAATCTTTTCTTTTTGCATGTTATTGTAGATGTTTTTTCCTTAGTATGCAAAATGTACATAAGATCCTCCCACTTTGGAGAGCAAAACTTGGACTCTTCACTCACTAGTTATATCCCTTGGACAAACCACTCAGCCTCTCAGAGGCTAATTTCTGTCAGCAAAATGAGGGAATAATATTATCTGTCTACCTCATATAGTTGTTGTGAAGGGCAAATGAGAACACGCACGAGTGTGAGAGCTATCTCGTAAATCACAAGTCGCTCTTGAAATGTTGTAAGGACTCTATGAGACCATAGGTTCTTCATAGATTTCAAATCTACCCTCTTATTGGTTCTGGGGAATATATTACTGCATCTTTAATTATTGATTTAGTCCCTTTTATTTTGTCTACTTATCCGGAAAATCTAACTATGAAGAAATTGCAATGCTGAGCTCTATTCCCCAGAATGGCCCTCCTGAACTGTTTAATTTCTTAGTTCAGTTTCTTGAAATTCTGGATATATCGCTGAAAGTTTTTTTAGTGTTTTTTAAACTGATTTAAGTGCAATTTCTTCTTTGTACAGCTTAAACAACAACCTCAGTTTGTCTTTTGCAATGATCGTTACCTTCATTCTTTTTAATTCCGACCTTCTCTCACTTGAGAAGATATCGTTATCCGTTATCCGTTTCTTTGAAAAGGGGCTCCAACTGTTTTCTGAATTCTTTGTGTGGTTCCCTGTGGTTGCTCTTTTTCAGGATTAATTAAAATAAAGTTTTTTGTACCTCCTTTTTTCTTTTTTGAGTGATGACACTATTTCAGGGAGGCCACATTAATTTTTCCAGTTTAATGCATTCTCCCTTAAGTTACCTTAGTGACTGATCTCTGTGGTACTGCTGAAATTTCTTTAGTAAAATTTCTGATTGATTTTAATACAATTTGTGATGAGGAGTTTGGCTGGGTTTCTACTCACTCCACCATCTTCCTGGATAATTTTCCTACAATGTCGGGTCTTTCTATCCTCTGGTTCGATCTTTCTTTCCAGAAAGAACACAAAGACCAAAGATGGGATTAGAAACAGAAAGCCAAACATTTTCAACAGAAAACTGGAAAATGTCTTTTTGTGCTTTGTTGCTGCTGTCTTAACAGTTCAGGTGGAACCTAAGAAAAGGGGAGCAAGCATGGAATACTGAAAATCTTACCACAAACCCCTTAATAACTCGACGTATTAACTACATTCCTAAAATTTCTGAACCTTCCAGGCATCTTGCAAGCAGCAAAGTCTCTGTTGGTTTCTCCTGCTATAAATGAGGGAGATGCTAAATTATTTCCAAGGTCTTTTTCCAGCTCTGAATTTCTTCAACATTAAATAATATTTAAGCTGTAGGTTTAGGCATTGATTGATGTGACCACAATTATCCCCACTTCCTGCTACCTCACCTTCAAAATAGCCACATGTGGGGGCTCAGTCCATTGGGCAACTGACTTCTGCTCAGGTCATGATCTCACGGTTGGTGGGTTCGAGCCCCGTGTCGGACTCTGCGCCGACAGCCTGGAGCCTGCTTCGGATTCTCTGTCTCCCTCTCTCTCTGCTCCTCCTCCACTGGCACTCTGTCTCTGTCTCTTGAAAATAAATAAATGATTAAAAAAAATTCAAAATAGCCACATGTATTTATGAACATGCACAGGAGTGTACACACACACACACACACACACACACACACACACTTCCTACTTTGATTTCTTCATTTGTAAATGTTTTAAATCAACTGTTATTAAATGTAAAATGAACCAGCAAAAGGGACAGTGAGGAAACTGAATAGGAAATTCCTATCTCTGAATCATGGCAGCTCTGCTACTCCAGATCAGCTCCAACACATGAGGTGCCTAAGTCTAGACCCCACATAGCAGCGCCCCCATGGAATATGGGTGAGGTACCAAGTCTCCACCCAGTCTGGACTCTGAGGGGAGGCCCTGTGGCCCTCTAGTGGAAACACTGTAGAATAGCAGCCTTCCATGTCTCCAAAAGGGTACATACAGGAGCCCAACTGAGAAGAAAGCCTCTCAGCCCCATTGACCTGAAACCCTAACCACGCACCTACCTGTAAGGGACAGGCTAGGTCTTTGCCTCAGAAATGGTGACCTGTGTCATTTTGAGGCAGCTATCCCTGTAGCTGCTAGATTTGAGGCTCAAGAAAACTAGGCTGGATTTCAAACTGGGTAATGTTAAACAGCCTACATCTTTACTAGTATTTTGGGTAATCCCTGCAGAAGAACATTTTTTTAATTCAGGCAATTCAGAATGAACTAGAGCTCTTGGCTATCCTTTGAACTTCAGTTACCCTTAGCTTACACTGTCCAAACTTGCGGCTCAAGAAGACATCTGTAGCAGCTAGTGGCAGAAAAGTGAGGGGTGGGATAGTTTTGACAGGTTGTGAATGGGAGGGTGTGGCTCCCTTAAATATTGATCAGCCAATACTTAATGCATGTCTCTTTGCCTATTCATTCATTTTTTCTATTAAAAATTTTTTTATTTGTTTTTGAGACAGAGAGAGATGGAGCACAAGCAGGGGAGGGGCAGGGAGAGAAGAACACACTGAACCTGAAGCAGGCTCCAGGCCCTGAGCTGTCAGCACAGAGCCTGATACGGGACTCCAACTCACAAACCACAAGATCATGACCTGAACCAAAGTCAGACTCTCAAACGACTGAGCCACCCAGGCACCCATGCCTATTCATTCATGTAAGCAACGAGTATTTGTTACTTCATATTGTGCCAGTCATTGCCTATTTGCTCTCAGTTCTCTTCCCTGCCCTTCTCCTGCAAATCCTGTTCCCTCTTTACCCTCTCCAATTGCCTTCCAGTTAGAATGGCCCATGGAAGGCAACAGTAACAGGTTGGACATTGGGAAGCAGGAGAAGCCAGGTTATTTTTCCCATCCCTCTGTACCTTGAGTATCATTTTCCTGCAATGGGCCCAGCTCTTCACCACACAGCTTCTCCCATCAGGGTCCTTGGCAGTCCTCACCATGGCACAGCCTGTTTCTGATTCTAGTGACACCATCCCTCTCCTGTGTCCTTCGAGTCTCCATGGTAGCAGCAGCTTTCTGCTGGCACTAATACCTGATTATTTCTCCAGCCCATTCAGCTTCTCACCTCTGTCCATTACATGTAATCAACTCCCTGGTTTGTTTTGGTTTTTTTTTAATGTTTATTTACTTATTTTGAGAGAGAGCAGGGGAGAGGCAGAAAGAGGGGGACAGAGAACCCCAAGCAGGCCCCATGCGGTCAGCACAGAGCCCAACACAGGGCTCAAACTCATGAACCGTGAAATCATGAGCTGAGCCAAAGTGGACTGAGCCACCCAGGCACCCCTCAATTCCATTTTAAGTCCCCTCTTTGAAGTGTCCAGGAGGAATCTGTTGTACTTGGTAATAGGGATACAGCAGTGAGCAAGATAGGCTCAGTTCCTGATCTCATGCTGCTCATAGTCTACAGCAGAAAACCAGTTTAAATAAACAATCTTAGTGTAAGTATTTCAAAAGGGAAGTACATAAGAACATACAGCAAAGAGACCTGATCTAAAATAAGGATACATTTTGTAGCTCCACACTAGAAACTCTAAGTGAATCTTTACACAGAGATGCAGTCCTACAAGCTACGGTTGCAGCATGGCAAGTTTGAATGCTACTTCTCAGCCTCCCCGGATCCAGCCAGGAAGAAAGGAAGGGTCTCTAGCCAAAGAGGGAAGCTGGGGGTTTCAAGCAGGAATGCAGTTATTCTCACAGCCTGCAGGGGCCCAAGAAAACTAGGCTCTGCCTGGTCCATTAAGGGTAGAAACCAGAATCTCAAAGGAATGTATTGTCCCCTGGCAACCTCCAAAACACGGGAGTCAGACAATGTACAGGCCAAGCCTGCATCAGAGAAAATGCTTTCCCGAACATTTAAACTCCAGCATGATAGTATTTCCTAGGCATCCTCCCAACCCAGCCCTACATGGTGAGAGTGAGGACAGGCGAACCAGTGGCTCCTGTGCTCTTCTGTACTGACAGGTTCCTATGCTTATCTTGTTGAGCTCAAGGCACCCTTACCTTCTCTCTCTACCCCATCAATTCTGACACATTCCAGACTCACTCAATACCTTGACTCCCCTTGCCAAATCAGAAGATCTCTTGTATATCAGATGGGGCAGACATACTTCCTTCACCTTTGTTATTTAAATCACTGTTTATAAGATCTAAAGTATGCTTTTTCTTGCAATGGAGGTTTTCCAATTCCATACTACAGAGAAGAGTCATTACTCAAATGTACGGCCATTCCAAGCCACCCTGCCTTGCAGAACTCCCTGATACAGAAGGAGGGAGAGAGCATGTTTGAAGAGTCTTCTCTTTCCAAGCTCACTGCCTAATCTAGGTTCATATTAGACCTTAGTACAGCTAATAACATTATAACTCAACATAATACTACCCACAGGGCTCTGGTCTCACCTTTGAACTCCAATTATTTATGGTCTACATCGTCAAAACTCATGACTCAAGAAGTCATTATGGGTCACTTATGGTAACAGAGTCAGGCCAAGAAAAGGAAGGAGCTCAGGTGTTGCTTGAGACCCTGGTCTCCATGAGAAACCTAAGTCCTAATGCCCTAGGACAACGATTGTATGTAATAAATTAACTTGTATCTCTTTTGCTTCTAGACTGGTACTAGCTATATACCATCCTTGAGAGAACTGAGAAAATAATCCTTCAAATACTATGCTACAGGCCTCGATTCTCTTCTGGAGCCCCTGTTGAGAAAGGCCAGCACAATAGCAGAAGCTGGTTCCAGTAATACTTCTGTCACTCTCTTGAACCTGCCTTGTTCAAAGGACCACACCCAAATGATGACACTCACAGCATTAGCACTAGTCTGGGAGGAATGTTTATTTTAAGAATATGGGTATAAAGACAGAGTGTCAGAACCTGGAAAAGCAACCAAAGAAGCCCCCAAGACGTCCACACCCTGATCTCCTGATGGCCTTTTATCTTCCTTCGGCATGTGTGAGACTTCACAGATGCTCATCAATTTAATAAGGTATGCCTGACCCGTCCAACGAACCAAACTCATTCAATTTTAACAGAAAATGATAAAAAACATGAGACCTATTTTTGTCCGACCCATTCACCTTTGCAGGGTCCATTTTCTGGAGATCTCTCCATACGAACCCCTACTCCCAGCCACCCCCACAGAGCCTTATGGAAAGGGAGGGGACAAAGACAGGTGGACTGAGGAGCGGGTGGGGCACAAGAGGAAGGCTTGTGTTATGTGCCTAGAGCCTCCAGAGTCCCACCCCCTGGGGCAGGGGACAGCTTCCCTGTGGGGAGACTCAATGGAAGGGTAGGAAGAGGTGCAGATAAATAACACTTAGTTTAGCTCTTTTTTTCGGCGGTTGTTTTCTGGATGTTTCATTGACCTGTCGTAGCTCCTCAGTTAGATTGTAAATTCCTTGAGTGCAAGAACTAAGTTCATGCTGTAAATCTTTAATATCCTACAGCATTTAGCACAATGCTTCTCCTGCAGATGCTTAATCAGCATACTGTTGATTAATTAGAATCTGCTTTGGGGAAAAAATTGTGTATCTTTGCAACAATTACGGTATGAGGTTTATGTGAAAGTACTGTATGAATATTATAAAGCTTAAAATATTTAATACTTGTGCACTATGAGCCAAGGAGCCCCCCACATCCCGCCCCACCATGCCTCATAGGAGCCACCGCACCCCACCCTGAATGTCAGACAGAAATAGAACCCCTGAGCTAGGGAGCCTGTCGTCACCACTGGAATTGAGCACAGCTTCCCCTGGAGACAGAGCCCAAAAGCTTCTTTGTCACTTAATTTTCCAGAAACAGTGGTCAAGACAGAAACTGAAGACCAAACTGACCCTCGCCCAACACACCTCCAATTCCACCCCTGCTCAGCTCCCTCGGGCCAAAGCTCTCTCTCACCCCACCTGCCATGTGAATGTCCTCTTATGGCTGAATTCTAGAGTCTTACCAACAGTCAGGAACCAGCTTGTAATGCCTGCCCCCAGGTTTTCAGGTCAGCTGGGCAGGGGTCTGATGCTCTTCTATGGTCTGGGAACCTATGAGATCTGACTGCATATTTCAGGCTGGGACTCTCAGGGTCCTGACCCCTGGTGTGGCTCTCAGACCAAGCAGCCTGGAACTTGGATAGTCAACATCTTAGTTCTTTTCTAAAACTTGTGGGGGAATATGATACTGACTCTCACAACTCAAACTCACATGAAATTGATTTAGTCTCAAAAGCCAATGGACTAGGTTTCGGTGGGGAACATTACCTCCCAGTAATGAGAAAAGGTATCATCTATGATCCACACCTCCTACCTGGAGTAAGAATCGGAAAGCAATGGAATGAATATGTAATCAGCTGGAAGGGAGTTGGCTGGTAGTGAAGGATCCTTCAACCAGACCTTGATGGTGCTAATAAGCACCCACCTCCCACACTGCAGCACACCTTTGCGGTGACCAGAATGGCCACATCTACCAGAAAGCATGGCTCTTCCCTGGGACAATAACCAGAGACCCTATAAATTCTTAACTCATGGCCATCTTCATCCAAAACTTGATAAGCTGAGATCTCTTTCCTTTTTTCTTAATCATTCCATTGAATTTTCAACACATGTTAGTTCTTTTCTAAATATGGAACCAATCTTATATCATGTACTAACAAATAAAGGTCTTCAATTGACACCATCATGGCAGGGCTCCTGAGGCTTTTCTGGGAAGGTGGGTTTCTTGCTCTTTTTTTGCACTGCCTTCCAGATTTCATGTCTGCTATACTTTGGGAGTTGGTGCTTCCTTCTCTCCACTCATGGCCTCCCTCCAGTGGATTCTGGAAGCCACGTCTACCCTGGGATCGCTACTGATAAGACCAGCAGAAACTTGCCTGATCTCTTTGCTAGGTCTCATTGGCTGTTAGTGAGTATTGTGATATGTTATCTTCCTTTCCTTTAACTGCACTGTCTTGGGGGGTAAATGCAGAGCAATTTTGTACACCCCACCTCTCTCCACCAAAGCCAGGCTTAGGGCCAGAGCTCTGGGCTGACTATCCCACCGTATGGTCAGGTATACTGTCTGGCTCTGTTACAAGGCAAACTTGGTCTTCCTATTCCTGCTAGCAGAAAATTAACAATCAAACATCATGACCTTTATACCACATTTATCAACCTTAGCAAAGGGAAACCTGGACTTTGAAAGCTGTTCGGCAGGCTTGATGGCCCAAAGAAGTTCAAAGAACAGCCTAGTCAATTGTATCAAAGTTGATGGTGTTCTCTAGACCCATGACTAATACATTTTTATTCAATGTATTTTAAGTCACTGTACTCAAATAGGCAGTAAGACCTGGAAAATTATCTGCAGTTGTGATTGGAGCACCCAGGAAACTTTCCAGTTCAGTGAATTCTACACAAATAGAGACAGTTTAATGTGGTATAGGACAGTGGCTTTCAAGCTTTTTGCCTCCCTCCCCAGTAAGAAATGTAAGTTAAATGGCAACCCAATACACAGACACACAGACACACAGACACACACAAAGACACACACACACACAAAGACACATACACACACACACACACACCTCTATATCACTAAAAGTTTTCTTGGAACAATACTGCCTTGGAGAAAGATACATGTGAAAAAGATTTATTAAGAAATATTTCCAGGGCGGGGTGCCTGGGTGGCTCAGTCGGTTAAGCACCCGACTCTTGATTTCATCTCAGGTCATGATCTCCAGGTCATGATCTCATGTTTATCAGGCTCTGTGCTGACAGCGTGCAGCCTGCTTGGGACTCTCTGTCTCCCCCCTCTCTCTGCCCCTCTCCTTCTCATCCTCTCTCCATTTCAAAAACAAATAAATGAACATTTAAAAAAAGAAGAAGACAAGAAGTATTTTCAGGAAAAGGTTAGAATAAATGAGGAAGTTGGGCTACATAAGGTGCAATATCAAGCCAAGTCACACAGAGGGTAATTTACACTCATTCCCACAGAGGGCTTGGGGGGCACTGTGGGTCACACCTCAAAAGCATCCCAGAGAGAGGACAAGATCTAGAGTATGTGTATCTCATCCCCATCAGTCATTGGTTAAGGGCTGTGGAGGGAGGGAAGGGACACAAATTCTTAGGCCCCTCTGGCTCTCCTGTACCTTCCAATAATATGCTGGCTTTGGGGAATGAGCTCACACTGGAATTCACCTGCTGTGCACAGAAGCAAAGGGATCCCAGGTGATGTGGGCAGAGCTATATTTTCTATTCTAGTTTCTCGTAGGTGTGACTGGTTTTTTATTTGCTGGCTATGATTTGAATCTCAGTGCAGCCATTTATGATCTGTTATTTAACCTGAGTGAGGCTTTTCCTCATTGCTAAAAGAGAATAATAATAACAATCTTGCTTATCGTGGTGAGAATCAGAATTAACACAGATATTCCTAGCAAATAGTAGGTGCTCAACTTGTAGCTATTATGGTTAATAAACATATCCTCAAAATGATTTAAATAAGTAGTACAAAAATTTATTTATGCTCTTGACTGTATTCAAGACATGCATGCATAAACTCCCAAGTGGTGGAGTATGGGCTCCTTTGCAGAGATACAACAGGCATCGGCACAAATATTCACCACCTCCTCCCTCCAAGTCTTTGTTTTTTTATTTCCTTTGACTAAAGAAGCTCATTTAACCTCCGTCTTAAATGTCTCTCTTTCATAAAGCTTTTCCAGACCACCCGAACTAAAAATACCTTCTCCCTCCTCTGAACTGCCATGCCATTCTACTTGAAATTATTTGATGGTACTTTTTCCACTTTCTTTTTTCCTCTCTGCAATAGCTATTAAAATCCCGACTTGAGAGCAGATAGACAAATCAATGGAATGAAACAGAATCCAGAAATAGGCTCAAAAACATATGGGAATAATAAAGAAATCAAGGCATGGGGGAATATCTCCAACAATGCTGAGATAACTGGCTAACCACTGGGGAAAACTTTTTTCCACAAAGTTAACCTGGACGTCCATCTCATTTCTCATACAAGAGCAAATATCATATGGCCCAAAGATTTAAATTTTTTTACTGATGTTTATTTATTTTTGAGAGAGAGAGAGAGAGACAGAGACAGAGACAGAGTGCGGGCAGGGAAGGGGCAGAGAGTAAGGGAGACACAGAATTTGAAACAGGCTTCAGGCTCTGAGCTGTCACAGCAGAGCCCAATGCAGGGCTCCAACCCATAAGCTGCAAGATCATGACCTGAGCTGAAGTCAGACGCTTAACCGACTGAGCCACCCAGGCGCCCCCATATGGCCCAAATACACACACGAGCGTGCACACACACAAATACTGAATAACTACATGAAAACATGAGTGAATTTTTAATACTGTTAGAGTAAGAAAGGCCTTTCTAAGAACGACATAAAACTCAGAAGCCATCAGAGAAAAGATAGAGTTGATTCCATAAAAATTTAAAACATCTAAATGACATTAAAAAGACATAAATTCATTAGGGCACCTGGGTGGCTCAGTCGGTTAAGCGTCCAACTTTGGCTCAGAGCATGATGTCAAGGTTCGTGGGTTGGAGCCCCGCATTGGGTTCTGTGCTGACAGCTCAGAGCCAGGAGCCTGCTTTGTATTCTGTGTTTCCCTCTGCCTCTGCCCCTCCCCTGCTTGCACCCTCTCTGTCTCTCTCTCTCTCTCTCTCTCTCTCTCTCAAAAATAAATAAACATTTTTTTAAAAAGACATAAATTCAGGGGTGCCTGGGTGGCTCAGTCGGTTAAGCGTCCGACTTCAGCTCAGGTCACGATCTCGCGGTCCGTGAGTTCGAGCCCTGCGTTGGGCTCTGAGCTGATGGCTCAGAGCCTGGAGCCTGCTTCCGATTCTGTGTCTCCCTCTCTCGCTGCCCCTCCCCCGTTCATGCTCTGTCTCTCTCTGTCTCAAAAATAAATAAACGTTAAAAAAAAAATTTTTTTTAAAAGACATAAATTCAAAAGTCAAACTGAGAAAAATATTTGCAACACATCACAGTCAAATGGTTAACTTCCTTTCATAAAGAATTTATAAGAATAAATAAAAAAACAAAGTAAACAACCTAATAAAAGTGGACAAAGGACATGAATAAGCTGTTTATGAAACAAGAAATACAAATACCTGTAAACATATGAAAATATACTCAATCATCTTAATAAAGAAATGTAAATTTAAAAAAAAATTTATTTTCACCCAGACTGGCAAAAATTAAAATGTTTGGTGAAACTATGTGCCGTGAGGTTGTGATGAAATGGACACCTGCACAAAGAATTGCCCTTTTGGAAGGTTCCCTGAGACCGGAGAAGGGCAAGCTTTTCTGGAGGTCAACTGCCAATTTCTATCAAATGTCAAAGGCACATACCCTTTGCTTTATGACTTAACTATTTACCTGGGCTTAGTACAAGTTCTTCTAGTTATGTGGACAAAGACACTATTGCATCATCAGCTGTATTAGAGAAAAGCCAAAAACAAGTAAAGCAGACGTCAATAGGGGACCGACAAATGACGGTTCATCCAGATAATAAAAGAAGGAACAAGAATGAAATAAATCTATACTGCTCACTAGTCAAAGATCTCCAAAATACACCAAGTTAAGGAGCATGTGCACACACTCACACACACACTGACACACGCAAAAATGAGTGCACATAAAAAATGAACACTGTATAGGATCTTTGCCCTAGTTAGCAGTATTGTATCAATGTCAATGTCCTGGTCTTGATATTGTATTACAGATGTCACCTCTGTAAGGTGTCATCATTGGGGGAAGTTGAAGGAAGTGTACACGGAGACACTGTATACTACTTTAGAGTCTATAATTGCTTCAAAACAAAAGGTTTAAAAAAAAAAAAAAAAACAAGGTCCAGAACATGTGTAGTGTATGATTCTTGGGGTTTTTTTTATGAAATATCAAAAGGTAAGAACAGTCCCTGTGTCCTGACATTCAAAATGAGCGGGTAGAGCACATGTACCTGGAAGGACAAAAACACCCATCCCCTTCATTCCCAAGGGTTTGCTTGAGGTGGAAGGACAATAAATTCTTAAACTACCCCCATTTCCTTTGCAGAGATTAAAAGAAGTACAGTTGTGCTCAAGAATTTGATCTGGTCCAATAAGGAGAAAGCCCTCAGAAGTACACTGCTCTGTCCCTTGGCAAGGCTTGTGACAGGGCTTATTCATGTCATACCATGGGCCTCTCACACAGTTCAAAAAGCAGGGCAAAAGGACTGAAACTGCTTTTGCATAATAATGTCCCATGTAATCTCCAGAGGGCAAGCTGGCACCTCTAGGGACACAGTCCTCTTTCTAAATGTAGCTCGGACTGCATTATCCCTAAGAATTGCTGTTGGTTCTTGGAAGCTCTGTGTGTGTGTGTGTGTGTGTGTGTGTGTGTGTGTGTGTGTGTGTGTTCAGTTCCCCACAGGAAAATGGAGTATCTCAGGAGAGGCAAGAAAACACATGGAGCTCCAGAACAGGACTTGCACTATTGTACTGGCTTGAGACAGTCAAAGCCCACCCTGCAAGTTTCTACTAATGCCCCCCCCCCATCAGAAAAGTCAAACTGGCAGGAATTAATAGCTTCAGGAAACTTGCTTCAGAGTGCCCTGATGCTCTGATTCTAGGGCAAGGACAGATCCTCTGGGAGAACAACTGTTGTTGCATTGGAAAGATTCTGAAGACAATGTAAACTATGCTTTCAGCAGCCCTAAAGGCTATCTATCTTTAACCCATTGACCTGTGCCCTCTAGTTTATAGCTTGACTAATTGTAGCTTCTTAGAGATTTCAACAGAACACTCACTCTAAGGAAATAAGGAACCAGATGTTCTAAGAAGATCAAGTTTGACCACACTAGAAATTAGCCTTCCCTGATGCTAGCCAGTCTGCTTGAGATCATATCAAGAATAATTAACTGCTGTACCATTGCTTGTGGACTCTCACCACTTCCCGGAGCTTTCCCCTTAAAAAAACCCCCCTTTGGAGATGGTCTTTGGACATTAGTCTGCCATCTTCTCAGGTTACCCGCTTCCTAAATAAAGCAACCTTTCCTTTCCAACCAACACTTATCTCTAGAATATGGGCTTTCAAATGCCAAGCAGCCAAACTTGGGTTTTGGTAACAAAAGAGACTGCCAGTGAGACCTCAGCAAAGCAAAGCCTGGTTGGAGTCAGGAGTCAGAAGGGTTGAGTTGGAGTAATACATGTGAAAGGAGAAGGGGAGGAGGAGGAGCTGTTAGACCTCATGCAGATCTGACAGCAATGCCAGCCCAACAGGAAGCTCTAAAGCAAAGATGGCCTGTTAGAGGAGCCCCGTGTTAGGCAGAAATGGGAAGATCTTTTTCTGGACCCCAGAATTGTCTGGGGCCAGCCTAAGAAGGTGTTAACTGTCAGCTGAAGGCTGACAGCTAATCAAGCTCCCAAGAGCCAGCACGAGTGCTTTCTAGAAAGAGGATCTGAGCTGTCTTCCGCATCTCTGTGTCTGCCACAGGGACTGTCTCTGTGGGAGGAGAGGGGGAAACAACAATTTCGAAAACAGAGCTAGGAATTTGATTGTGCCCATAAGGGACCCAAGAGCAAATCATATTAGGCATCCCTTTTGCAGGATCTGTCCCTTTTTTTTATATTGTAATTTGCACTACCCACAATTCCCCAGTGAATTTCTTGGTACAAAGGAATCATGACGAATGAAGGATAAGACATCTGGGGAAGTGTAGCATTCCCCATCTTGTCCCTGTCCCAAAGCCAGCATCTCAGCACCTACATGGAAACCACAGGAAAGCTATAATCCTGGAGTTCCCAGAAGTGACCAGCTGCAGAGAGCCCTGAAGCCCAGGATAGAACCAATTGCTACTTGCTGATAAGACTGGAGACCACCACCACCACCTGTTGCCAAACACAGCAGCAGAAAGCAATCCTGGGCATGAGGGAAAAACGAAGCCAATTCCTGTCTTACAAGAACCTTTTGCCCACTGCTGCAGAGTCCCTGAAAAGGATCTGTACAGTGACTGCATGAATGAAACTAAAAGGCGTTCATGAACAATTGCCTAAATACAGAGCCATCAGGGACAAAAACTGAAAAACCAGAAATTGAATAAGCTATACAATAGAGTTATGAGATTCTAGATAAATCAATTATCTCACAAAATTAATAAGCCATTGCATGTATACTTTTTTTTTAGTTTTTTTCTTTAATGTAAGCTCTACACCCAACATGGGGCTTGAACTTACAACCCTGAAATCAAGAGTCATATGCTCTACCAACTGAACCAGCCAGGTACCCCAAGACATTGCTTTTAAACAGGCACAGACCAAGTCAGTCTCTGGCACAGACAGATACATTCATTGCTGTAGTTTGGGGGTTTTTGTTTTGTTTTACCTTTAAAAAAAAAAAAAAAGTAAATTAGTTGCCAACATTCAAAAATCAAACAGTTCATATTAAAATCCAGATTTCTACCTTCTGTTTAAAAAATCCTGGGGCACCTGGGTGGCTCAGTCGGTTAAGCGGCCGACTTCGGCTCAGGTCACGATCTCACGGTCCATGAGTTCGAGCCCCGCATCGGGCTCTGTGCTGATGGCTCAGAGCCTGGAGCCTGTTCCAGATTCTGTGTCTCCCTCTCTCTGACCCTCCCCTGTTCATGCTTTGTCTCTCACTGTCTCAAAAATAAATAAACGTTAAAAAAAATTTTTTTTTTTTTTTAAATAATAAAAAATCCTAAGATCTGGCAACACTGGCTGGCATCTTCAGTGGCAAATATGGACGGAACTGAGTATGCCTCAGGTCTGCAAGTCACAGGTCAGGAGTGCTACAGGATTTTTTTACCTCAATATCCGGGATTCATTGTCTCACTACTTCAAAAAATGAAGAGGTGGACACAAAATAAGCAGTAGGCAAAAGTTTATTAGAGAAATATTAGAAAGGAAGAATAGTAGGAAAGCTCTCTTTACAGAGAGGAGACATTCGAAAGCGAATGCCTGAGGACTCCAGGTGAGGGTTCTTATTTTATAAGGTTCTGGTTGCCCACCGCCCCCCCCCCCCCCGGCCCCTTGGTTCTTCTCAGGTTCTATCTACCCTTACTGACTGGATAACTCTAGGTGCTTGGTTGGCTCGACTCCATTGTATGAAGGGTGGTCTATGGCCATACAGTTCCTTGTGGGTCATAGGCTTTACTCCTACTTAGTATTAAGCAGGTCTTTTGTCAAAGCCCTGATGGGAACATGAGGGGGAGTAAGTGGGACCTGTTACATTCTTAAGAGGAACCTTAAGCCTGAGGGGGTTTGCTGTTCAGACACTCCCAGCATTGTTCCAAAATATGTGTTTTTTCCCCACCCAGGGACCTCAAGTCCTAGTGTTTCCCTCTCTGCCTACTGAATTCTACCTTTTACTATCACAGCAGGACCCACCAATCTCTATGGGCTCCCAGCCACTTAGGCCAGGGTCTATTGCCATAATTACTGAGTTTTATGCCATCAACCAAGGTTTAAACCATTCTATATACTATGTGCAAGAAGGTAAGACAACAGGCAAACTCACTTTAGAAAAACAAATCCATCAGATCTGGTCAAACCATTTTTAAGGTAATTTGACCTTGGCCATCAATTTAAAACATTTGACCCAGGGTGCAAACGCATTTGCACCAAACACAAAAAATACAGACACCCAAGGTTGTATATTATTTGAAATAGCATACGACTGAAAGTGACTTAAATGTTCATCAGTAGGAGGCTGGCTAAATAAATTATGGAATATCCACATAATGGAATACTGTACAGCTATTTTTAAAAGGGAGAGAGAGAATAAAGTAGATCTATTGTGTACCACTCAGAACATTTTCTAAGAATGTATTTTAAGAAATGAAAGAAAGGTAGAAAAAGGGAGAAAGGAAAGAAGCAAGCAATTTGAAGGACAGCATATACAGTGTTATTCCATTCATGGGAAACATTTTTAAGGGAAAAATATACGTAACTGCATAGAAACTTCTAGAAGGATACACAAGACCAGGAGCTATATGGGGAGCAGGCAGAAGCATAGGGAAGAGTCACTTGTTTACTTTTCACTTTAAAACCTGTCTCTTTTTAAAATCATGAACATGTGTTATTTTTATAATTTAAAGACTAGATATTTAATGATTAAAACAACAGTGCACTGGTGCTGACAGTAAAATTCCAACTCAGAGGAAATTAATTTCTATGAAATCTGTCATTCCCCAACAAAGCCAGAAAAATGAAGCATAGCTATTCAACATACACAGCAGGTTGGCTTGTCATGACTCACTCTGATTTCACAAATGGAGATAAAAATGCCTACCTTACCAGATTAGAAATGGTCTACAAAATGTATAAAAAGCACCAAACACTTGCCACACTTAGTAAGTGTTCAGTAAAGGTGGTTGTTATCCCACAGCCCTCCCCTGCTGCCCAGTCCTGACTAGTGTCAATGACCAATCGAGGATGATTATTGCAAAATGGAAGATTTAAATTCCATCCCAGGTGGGGGCACCTAGGTGGCTTAGTCTGTTAAGCATCCGACTTCGGCTCAGGTCATGATCTCACGGTTCGTGAGTTTGAGCCCCGCATCAGGCTCTGTGCTGACAGCTCAGAACCTGGAGCCTGCTTCAGATTCTGTGTCTCCTCCTCTCTCTCTCTGCCCCACCCCCACTCCCACTTGCGCTCTTTCTCTCTCCCAAAAATAAATAAACATTAAAAAAATATGTCAAAAAAAATTGCATCCCAAGTGAATGTCAGCCCTCGAGGAAGATCAGAATATACTCCTCAATAATGAAGGTATTTCCTCAGGATCTGCACATGGTATTGATGGGGTTTTGGAGTGACTGGGGATTGGAGCCGCCAGCCAAGAAAGAATTCTTGAGCTGTCTTTGGTATCAAAAAGGTGATTTTATGAAAGCACGGGAACAGGACCCGTGAGCAGAAAGAGCCTCACTGGGGTTGTGAAGAGTGACTGGCTATATACATACTATGGAGTTTGGGGAGGTAAAGGCAAAAGTGAGGTCTCCAGAAGGACTTTCATATGCTAAAGAAGACTCCTGAAATACCACAGGCCTAGCTACTGTCAAGCTAAGGTTGTTTTCCCTCTATCAAGGCATTAACATTATGACTGTAGGGGGTGCCTGGAGAAATGCTGTACCCCATATTGGCCTCAAAGTAATTGTCAATGGGCTGCAGGTTAAAAGGAAATTTAGTTTTATGTGCCATTTCCTTTTGCCTTTGTTCCCCACATCACTACTGGGGCTCCAGGAAACTGAGTCCATATTGATGAGGGAGCATAAGGCAGGCTGAGGGCAGAGTACAAGCTAGCATCCCCCCCCTCCCCAGTACCTCCAGGTGGGATATGTGTGACAATTCCTCAGGCACTCCTGGCTACCCAAGAACAAAGCAAAGGACAGAAAACAGATGGTTAAACTATTAAGAGTCTCCATCAGTTTACAAATATTTTAGGACAATGACAAAAATAAGGGGGGGCAATCTTATCAATAGCCTAAAGTCCACGAACTCCCTACTGTCTTAATATGAAGGCTCTGCCAGAGGGAAAAACAACCTTAGCTTGACAACAGCTAGGCCTCCAGTAATCTGTGAGTCTTTAGCATATGAAAATCTCTTTGGAAACTTCCCTTTGGACTTTACCTCCCCCAACTCCATAGTATATAACCAGTCATTCTTCACAACCCCAATGCAGCTCTTTCTGCCCACGGGTCCTGTCCCCATGCTTTAATAAAATCACTTTTGTACCAAAGACGTCTTCAAGAATTCTTTGTTGGCCATCAGCTCCAAACCCCCACCATCACCCCAAAGCCCCATCAATAGGTCTTGGAGATTAGCCTATTGATAAGATTGCTTTTTTTCTTATAATTTACTAAGATATTTGTAAGCTGATGGAGACTCCTGTCCTGCATGACTGTGATCTCTATCAGTTAACCAGTTTGTTTTCTCCTTTCCTTTGTTCTTGGGCAGCCAGGAGTGCCTGAGGAAATGTCATAGGTATCCCACCTGGGGGGGGTGGGTAGCTCTGCTTTGCCCTCAGCTTGCCTTATCCTCCCTCATCAGTACCACCTCCATACATACAAAAGCAATTCCATTGCCTATTAAAGTTCCCCATTTAAAGAGACTCCTACACACCCATGTTTTTCCCCCAAAGATTTCCTGTCCCCATCTCCAACAAATCAGCTTGATGAAGAGTAGCAGCTAGAGACTCCCACACTCCTTGCCTTCCCTCTACCCTTTTCAGTTCACGGATCCTCTCGCTAATGTCCCAAAAGAAATGGTGCCAGAGGTCATATATCAACCCTGCCCAGACAAGGAGGGGTCATGTGATGTTCACCAAGTTTCCTGATCAGAATTCTCTTTTCAAGACCCTTTGCTCTTTGAAGTATGGTCTCCCTCACTCTCTACCCAACCTCAGCCCCTCTGAGCAAGAGGTGAAGAGAGATCAGATATGCCCTGAAGGCCTGTCCCTTTGAATCCAAAGCCCTGAGAACCCTTCTCCAGTCCTACATACCCTCCCCACAGGCCCACAGGTGGAGAGCACTGGGAAGGGTTCCCACAGTGCATTAGCTCTGAACAGGGGAGGAGGAAGAGGAGTGTCACGCTATCCACCCTCTGTCATCAATAATTCATGAGGTTCAGACACAGGGGCACCAGTCAGAGAGTCAGTTTTCTCCGGGCATGGGGAAAATTAGACGCAAGCTCTCTTATCTCATCAGGATATGCTGAGTACCAAAGCTGAGTACGGCAGCTGTAGCTTCTTGGTTGAGGAATATACTATAAATCCAGTGCGTGCCTGATAGATCACTCACTACCCATACATCCCCTTCTGAATGTTGAAATCCTTTATTAGCTGCTCTGCAGAACTGATACATATACTAAATGAATCTCTAGCAAGCATGAATTCTATTAAACAGCGATCCCCAGAATTTCACAGACGAGGATTCTCTCTCTTCTAACTGTATGGACTGACACAGAGTTGCCAAACTGGTGATTTCACCAGATAACGATACATTTTTCAACTTACCCATCTGCTTTCATCATCTTTTCTTAACAAAAAGATGAACTCCCCCCCCAAAAAAAGGAGCAAAATAAAGAACTATTAAATTAAATAATATTAGCTTTATGAAACTCACTATATTATCTTTATTTGTCTCAATTTGCCTTGAACGAGTGAAAACTTTGCCATGGATCAGCACATCTCAGCCTGGCATTTTGGAGGCCACTGGGTTAAACCAATTCAGACACTAACACTTGGATCTGTTGGGGCCTTTCTACAGCATCCCACAAGCCATCCAGATTTATTAATTCTCCCAGACACCCAGAAGGGAGATCATTTCAGCCTGCTCCGCAGAAGGGTAGGGTGAAGTCTTGGAACAGAATTTACAGCTAGAGAGGACTTTATTCATCATCTCCTCCAGCATCCTCTGTTTACAGATGAAGAGCCTGGCCTGTAGCAACAATAATAATTATTCTATGGTGGCAATAATCACTATGTGTTTAGTAGTTTCCAGTTTTTAAAGTGCTTTTACATTCAATAAATATTTATTTTTTTATTTTATTTTTTTTTTAATTTTTTTTTAACGTTTATTTATTTTTGAGACAGAGAGAGACAGAGTATGAACGGGGGAGGGGCAGAGAGAGAGGGAGACACAGAATCGGAAGCAGGCTCCAGGCTCTGAGCCATCAGCCCAGAGCCCGACGCGGGGCTCGAACTCACGGACCGCGAGATCGTGACCTGAGCCGAAGTCGGATGCTTAACCGACTGAGCCACCCAGGCGCCCCAATAAATATTTATTGAACTAGGATGGAGGCTAAGACCAGGGGACATGGTGATTATGGAGAATTGAGTACTCCTGAGTTTGTATTTCCACCACTGGCTGGGAGATCCTCTCACCTCTTGCTACCACTTAGGCCCTGTACAATGGGGCAGTCCTCTTACGGTAGAGGGTATGAAAAGTCCTGTCCAGTCAGGATCTTTTTCCCTGCATGCTGGTTACCACAGTGATCAGAGTCAGCCCTCCAGGACTGTGAGCATGGAGGAGACCCTGAGCCAGTGTGAAGTGCTAGACCCAGCCCAGCTACTCCTCCCCATCACATTTGTCTCCCAGGCTCTTCCACCCTTATCTGAGACCCTCACCTGGTGACTCTGCGAGGACCACAGGCTTCACTTCCATGGGCAATCTCAAAGCATTTGCCCTCTTGTGAGCTATCACACACGTAGACCCAGACTTTCTTGGAGAAGGAGGTCCATCTTGAAGTTCTGGGAAAGAAAAGCAATCAATGCAAAGCTCTCTCCGCCACCCCGACAAATAATAGGGTCAAGCAGATGGGGGTGGAGAGCGTTGCCAAGGGTGGGGAAGTCTGTGCGGAAGTCTGAACGGGCCCCTGGAGGAAACCCTGGCAGACAGCACTGTTCCCCAGCCGCCGAGGACGGCGGGGCGCGGCGGCCGCGCGCCAGCAGGGGGCGCCCACGGCCACAACCGGCTCCGGGTGTGAAGGGCCCACGCTGAGCGGGACTTGCCGGGAGGGGGGCGGAGAGCGGGGCGGGGAGCGGGGCGGGCAGTCACCTATCCTGAGGCGCAGAGCCTTTTAAGGTCCGGCGGCCATGCAGCAGGCGAGACTGCTGGTGAACTGCTGCGCGCCGGCGTGGGAGTCTGTGCGGAAGGCCAGCTCAGGGATGGCACGCCGGAGCCCGCTCGCCAATAAGGTGGCCCTAGTGACGGCCTCCACAGACGGGTGAGTGCCCGGGCCGGAGTCTCTGAGACCCCCACTATCTGGAAACAGGTACTATCCCCTTGACCTTTGCTTCCCGGCCCAAGTCCTCAAGCGTCACTCCCGGGAAGAGTCTGACCCCAGAAGAAAAGAACCACGTGGTCGGCCTGCAGCCTGATCGAATTCTTTTGCCTTGACTCCACTTCTGCCAGTCTCCTCCCACTGTTGCCTCTGGCTCAACTGCGCCACCTCAGTACTGCCTGCATAAATCCAGTCTCCCAGTAACTCCGGGCTGCCCCAATCAAACGGCCCCCCCTAGAGTCTGGGAAGACCAAACACCAGAAATCCAAGACAGTCCAGATTTCAAAAATCCGGTCCCTCTGCCTCCATCAACTATGGAAATGTTCCAGACTCCCCATTTGGAGCCCTTCACCTAGATGGGACACAAGACCCATGCGTCCAGGTTTTTGTTTAGCTCAGTACATTTTGCCCTTGCCCAGCCTGTTTCTCACCCACCGTTCTTGTCTATCCCTGTTTCTCATCCCCACAGGACTTTGCTAGATGCCAGCAAATCTAAAATGCAATGTATGCGAAATGCTAATAGCCAACAGTTGCAAAATGTGTAACCCTTACTCCCAGGAGAGTATTGTAAAAAATTTACATTTTTTTACTAGAGACCCACCCTTTCACATACACCCCAAAACATAATTAACAACAGAATTTTAAGATGATGTAGACTAGTAAGGAAGGTATCTGGGGGGCAGGGGCTCTTTCGAGTGAGACCCTCTAATCATTGAAGTGGCTGTTGCTACACCCCTAGCTCATTTCTCTCCCTTCAGTCCCTACAGGGCATGGGGACTGTCACTGTGAAGGTGCCTGTGGAAGGTAATGTCAGTGCCTGGGAATGTAGCCTGACAGCCAAAACCATAGGAAAAACAAGTAAATGAGTGTTAAAAACATGTGAAGCATGTCCATCTGTATGGTAATGGCTATGCCGTTAGCCCTCTTACACGTAAGGTAGACACCAGGCCATACAGATGGAGAGCTGGAATTCAAGCCCGGGCATTCTGACTCCAGGGCCCATCTCTCAACCATTTCCCCCATACTGGCATTGACTCTCTCTCTGCCCATAGGATCGGCTTTGCCATCGCCGGGCGCCTGGCCCGGGACGGGGCCCACGTGGTGGTCAGCAGCCGGAAGCAGCAGAACGTAGACCGGGCAGTGGCGGCGCTGCAGGGGGAGGGGCTGAGTGTGGTGGGCACCGTGTGCCACGTGGGGAAGGCCGAGGACCGGGAGCGACTGGTGGCCACGGTGAGCGGCAAGGGTATGGGCAGAGAGCCAGGAGGTGGCAGAAGGGAGCCAGTCTAAGCTTACTTCCCTGCTTTCCTAGACAACACTGGTGTGATCCAAGCCCGCATTATTAACTAAAACGTAACCATGCGTTATGCACCAATCCACCAGCACATTTTTGTGTGCCTTTCTATTATGTCTCTGAGAATCATCCCATCCCAGTCAGAGAATCAAAAACCACTCTAATGTTTCAACTCTGCATCATCCCTTGGGTCCCCCAGAAAACCAGCTGGTCCTGGGTCTCCAGTAGTTTCCAATCTAATTGGGCAGACGAGAAAGGTAAATACAATCACAAAATAGATGTTCCCACCCTTGGGCTAATAATCAATCCCATGGTCTTTAGTTTATAGATTCGAGTGCCTTCTCTAGGAGGAACTCCACCATGTTTCAACCACCTACTGTGTGCCATTCACTTTGTTCAGAGCCTTCATGGGTTATCTCTAAACCTGACAACAACCCAAGCAAGGCAAGGACTATTCTCCCTGTTTTGGAACATTCAGAACATTCTGCTCTGAAAGCTGGAGCGACATCCCAAGTTCCCACAGCCAGTTAGGAAGAGCTGTAAGTCAACCCAGACCAGCCAAGCTGACTACAGACCACCAGGCATTTCTCCATTAGCATCGGGTCAGGCCTTTGGTGCACAGTTGGACTTTAGTCTCAGAGAAAGTGTCTAAGGGGTACCTGTGTGGCTCAGTCAGTTGAGCATAAGACTCTTGGTATTGGCTTAGGTCATGATCTCGGGGATCATGAGTTTGAGCCCCACCTCAGGCTCCTCGCTGACAGCACAGAGCCTGCTTAGGATTCTCTCACTCTCCTTCCCTCTCTGCCCCTCACCTGCTCGCATGTGCTCTCTCTCTCTCAAAATAAATAAATAAACTTGGAAAAAAAGAAAAAGAGTCTAAGCCAGTGTCAGAATTGGTATTTGGCACCAACCTTCCAGCTACCCAAGAAAATAGGAATATCTGGCAAAGGAGGCCACTCTTCCGTCAGGCTCAGGGCACATGCTTTATTCCCTAGAGTAGAAGGGAGAATCTACCCTAGATGGAAAGTAAGGGATTGTGTGAACAGATAGGAAGGCTGGAAGAAATAATTTGGTAATCTTAGAAGAGGGATACCTTAAACAATGGTAAACCGTGATATAATAGACCATATAAAGTCATTCCATTTTTTTTTCTTTTTTTTTTTTTTAATTTTTTTTTCAACGTTTATTTATTTTTGGGACAGAGAGAGACAGAACATGAACGGGGGAGGGGCAGAGAGAGAGGGAGACACAGAATCAGAAACAGGCTCCAGGCTCTGAGCCATCAGCCCAGAGCCCGACGCGGGGCTCGAACTCACGGACCGCGAGATCGTGACCTGGCTGAAGTCGGACGCTTAACCGACTGCGCCACCCAGGCGCCCCAAAAGTCATTCCATTTTTAAGGAACCATCTGGCAGATACTCGAATGAGCATTGGAGAGAGCCAAATGTGTGTCCAAGAAAGTCACCTTTCCTGGAATAGGCTGCTGGACAGTGTCTGAGATTAGGACCTTGATCCCAAGGGTGAAGGGAGCCATCTAGAATCCTGGGCCAATTGCTGACTGGCCATATGAAATGTGCATAGCAATTTAATGTCCAAATCCTGTCAGGGAAACAACCTCTCACCCTGACCAGCTCCACTTAACCAGTCCTACAGCCCTGGCTCAGAAGTGGGGTTTGAGCTAGACCTCGAGGAGGGTGTGAGACTGGATAGATGGAGTTGGGACAGGATTTCAAATGACCCCGCAAAATGAGCAGCCAACCAAGGAGGGACTGAAGGGTAGAGGGAGCCCTGTGAATTCACAACAGAGAGCATAGGCTCAGGAGTGCTGGTGGGAAGGGCAAGCGACAGGGGCCTCCAGAGCTTGCCAAAGGTGCTTGGATGTTCTTGGAGGAAATAAGAAGCCACATGAGGTTTGAGCAAGATGAAAATGGTTACATTTTAAAAAGATAATCTGGCACTGGTAAGAGGATATATTAGAGTAGAAAAGACTCTGAGCCAAGGATGTTAGCAAGGAAGCTGTTTCTGTCATTCAGGTCTGGAGCAAGCAGCAGTGGGACCAGAATGGATATGCCCAAGAGACCTCTAGTGGGAACCAACCAAGATTTTTTTTCTTCCTAACCCAGTGTCAAGAAATGGGAAATAGGAAGGATGAGTCAAAAACAACTCTTCGGTGGAGAACAGGATAGGGTACTTGTTAGCAATCTGAGATGGGTTCTGCCTGTTAAGAACTGTTAGCCTGCATTGGGAAAAGCTCCTCCCTTAAGGATGGTTACTATCCAGCAGCTTCTAAATCTGCACAGCGAAGCTTCTCAAAGGTGTGGGGAGCAGAAACTAGATCGGCTGCTTCTCCACTTGATGGTATTTTTTCTAAAAAATATATCTATCAGAAAACAGCACCCAACTCCTAATCACTTTTGTGTAGTCATCACACAATTTAGAACAGGCTTAAGAGACACCTGGGTAGTCATAATGCCTTTCTCATTAATCTTCTATGGTTCTCTGTCTGTTTGGGCAAAACCTAGACTTCTCCCCTCTCCAAGCTGCTAGGCTTCCCACCCCCAACATCCCTTTCTAGCTTATTCTGCAGTTCGCTTGTCCAAAATCCATAGGCGAAACTTACACAGAGCCAAAGCAGGTGGCTGGGGCCTTGTGCCGGGACACCAAAAGTTACAGAGCACCAGATAGTATTCATACTGATTTTAAAAGCTTAGGTGGTTTTAAATTTTGTTAAATTTACATGTTGACAGCCCAAGCATTCCTTCAGCAGTGTAGAAGCAACTGAGCTTAGCACCTAGTTAGCAAGAATAATTAGTTAAAACGGGAGCTAGCAGATGGTACACATTGTTAATAACACCCCTCTGTGCGCCAAATCATGAAGCACAAAGTTGATTGAGGGCCCGTTTAGTGCTGCTCGCCCAAGGCATCAGAATTGCCCATTCTGGGCAAATGCATCGTCTGGTTTCAGAGTCACATATTGTTGGCAAATTCTGTTTGGCCACTCATTACTCTGGCACATGCCTTCGCCATCTACTTACAATTTATTAGCGAGGTGAAATGTTCCCTTTCTTGGCTTTCCCTGTTTAAATCTCAGTTTCTGCCTTGAATCTTCCATGCCTGTAAGCCAAAAGTGGGGGGGGGGGGGGGCGGGGAGAGAGAAAATGACATCATAACCAAGTGTGAAACCGCTTTAAACCCAAGCTGGTGCCTTCCCCAGCGTGGCTCCTGGGTAGTCAGTTTCATAGAGAGCTCAACTCACTTTCAGAGGACTCTTATGTATTACCTCTGTGGTAGAAGGGATGCTGACCTCAGATCTGCCCCCACTAACTAGCTTTGTGCCCTGAGCAGACCACTTGCCCTCTCCCAAAGTCCCAGGGAGCAGGCCTCCTGTTCCTGGCCAGCCCTCTTATATCATTACTGAGAAATTCACTTCCCTAGACTACAGTTTGTTACCTTCACCATGAGGACACTGGGCTGGGTGGTCTAAAGGCCCTTCCAGGGGTGACTTTCTGTTGGCCTATTTAAAACCATTTCTCCATTCAAGTAGGTGTGGACAGGTTGAGTTTGAGATAACGGTAACTCAGTCAAGGAGAACTGGACAGTAAACTGGAGAAATGGGGCTGGGACTGGGTATGAAACGAGAAAGCGTCTAGAAATGGATTTTGAGGTGGGACTGAAGAAGCCATGAGCATCGAGGAGCTCCCCAAAGGGAAAGTGTGAAGAGTAAAAGGTCAGCAGCAGCCCTAGAAGTGGGGGCAGGAAGAAAGAAACTAGACAACCTGAAACATTTAGCAGCAGAGCTTAGGGTAGCTTGGGAGAGAAATGTTTCATGAAAAAGAGACATCATTTTGACATCATTTCATTCCTAAGAAGGAATTCTTCATCAAGATTGATAAGTGCACCTCCCTTACTGACCTGCAGTCCTAATTCAGACCTTACTCCTCCTTCTAGGCTGTGAACCTCCATGGGGGCATTGACATCCTAGTCTCCAATGCCGCCGTCAACCCTTTCTTTGGAAACATAATGGATGCCACCGAGGAGATGTGGGACAAGGTGAGAGGGGATTAAAGGAGCAGGGGACAGGCCTCAGAAAACGGCCAGAACAAACTCAGTCTGCTTTTAGAATTCATTTGTCAAGTTCACTGTAAATGTGAGGAATCCTTGTGATTTGCACACACCTGGAGCGCACCTGGTAAAGGGCAAGTGGGGGGTGGCTTCTTCTATCCTTGCCCTTCTTTCATTTCTGCTTCTCCCCAGTTTTGTTCTTCCATTTGCTCCTTGCTAGCCTTCTTGTGATTCATTCCCCAGCTCTCTCCCCCTACATGCTTATCCAGGCTCTTCCTGGTTTATTTCCAGCAGAGACATGGCAACTATATGCCAATAGCTAATACACCTAAACTTATCCACACCCCATCCCCTTTCCAGCTTCTAAAAAAGAACTATTTCTCATTAGCTGGAAAATGTTAATAGCTGCTAGTTAAGTGAAATATCAATTCTGGTGAAATGACCTCAGTTACCGCTTTATAACTTATAATCTTGGCAAAAGACCTGTGCCCTTTTCTTCTTAACTGCAGTGTCAAGAAAATCTGAGACCCAGATGTCTAAATTCAAGTGTGGAATATTGGTTTTAATGTGAGCGTGTATAATTATATTTGTGATATATTTCACACACTACAGTTTTTAATTATAAAGCCTTAATTAAAATATTTGTCTTTGTTTACTAAGGTTAATATTTGCACATGATTTGGAAATGCTAAATTTTTTATGATCTCCCATGGTTTTGCTTTTTACTCTGATGTCATCAATAATTTCTCAACACTGAAGTTTAAGGATACTAAAATATTATAGTTTGTTTATCAGTGTTTCACAGACATAAAGACCAAAGTGCCAAATGCTCTTCAGTGACTCAGTTCCTGATTGATATTCTTTAAAGTAGAGAAACATCTTTCATGAGCAGTCTGAATAAAGACCACATGAAAATCAGTTTTAAACCAAGTAATTTTTCTTTTTAATTTGCATTTTTTAAAATGTCACAGTACATCAAATATAAATTCAGTGGTTGATCCTTGATTAAACTCTGGATTTTTTAAATAAGGACATTTGGGGAGACAACTGGGGAAATTTTATTATGGACAGCATATTAGGTAAAATCATTATTACAAATGTTAAATTTCTTGGTGTGATAATGGATGGTAGTGTGTAAGAATGTCCTTATTCTTTGGGAAAAAATGCTAAAGTTTTTACTGATAGAGCATTGTGATGACTGTAACTTATCTTCAGTGGTTCAGGGGGAAAAAACTATATAGATGCACAGATAGGACAAATCGGGCAAAATGTGAACAATTGGTGAATCTAAAGTGTACCTTCTGGATATTCATTGTTTTTCTATTTCAACTTTTCTGTAAGATTAAAATTTTCAAAATAAGAAGTCAGCATGGGGGCACGGGAGGGGAATATCCCAGCAGTGCCTAGAACTACATAAATGAGGGTTATGCATTTGTTTCAAATTATGGATGCAGGGTTTTGACTGTAGCTTGTGCTCCAGCTCCTGCAAAAGTGCCCCCGTCATGATCCCACTTTCCAATAAATATCCAGCCAGACAGTCCATCCTGGAGGGCCAAAAACATCTCACTCCTTAAGCTCAGAAGCCAGGGAAATGCTAAAACAATCCCGAGTGCCCAAGGTCAGGCCACATTTTCCCTGAGCAGCATGGCCCACTCTGGGGCAGGTCCAGTAAGCCAACCCAATTCCGAGTTCTCCCTAGTTGGAAGGAACACAGAAAATCCAGCTCAAGTCCAAAGCAGCCCTGTTAATATAGGTCAAATCATACTTGGCTGGTTAGGAGACAAGAAGAACCAGGTTCCTTTCCTTCTCACCTGAACCTAATGCATCATTCTCTATCTGAATAAGCCGGTGAGAGGTGCTTTTCCCCAGGCCTTGGCCTCTGTACTTGTATGGTCCAAGTAAACCATCTGAGATCTGCACCAGGCCCAACAAACATCCCAGGAACCCTGCTATAAGTCCTCCTCGCCCTGCCTTCTCCAGCTCTTCCCTCATGCTCTTTCTCCTTCTCTCTCTGTTTCAGATTCTGAACATTAACGTGAAGGCCACAGCCCTCATGACAAAGGCAGTGGTGCCAGAGATGGAGAAACGAGGGTACAGACAGTGAGAGGGAGCGTGGATGTGATGGACCTCATATGGGCTGAGGGCCAGGGTTCCCATTGGGAAGAGGTTCATTCTCTTCTTTTTCCAGAGGCGGCTCCGTGGTGATTGTGGCCTCCATAGCAGCCTACACCCCATTTCCTGTAAGATCCCCCCTTCTTTGCTACTTCCATCCCTCCCCAGTACTGCATTTTTCCACTCCCCTAGTGATCCTAATTAGTATGTGTCCCCTTTTGGAGTCACACCACCAAGCCCCCTCCCACAAAATAGATGCCTTGCCCCCACAAATCCTAACCTAGGGGCCGGTTAGCCACAAGACAGTTTTCTAGCTGGGGACCCTCCCTTATAGGAGATGCCCTATTATCTACTGCACTTGGTCCTGTCTTACTATAAGAACCAAGAATGAACTGTAAACAAAGACACTAATGCATTGTCAACTTTCCCCAGGGCCTGGGCCCCTACAATGTTAGTAAAACAGCCTTGCTAGGCCTCACCAAGAACCTGGCCAAAGAGCTGGTCCAAAGGAACATCAGGGTAAACTGCCTGGCACCAGGACTCATCAAGACTAGCTTCAGCCGTGTGGTGAGGACCCCTGGGACCCCTAGGGGCATCTTCCCAGATGGGGAAGCCCAGTACCTTCCGCCCTGATCCCTGCACTTTTTTTGACATTCCCCACCCCCCCCACCATACCAGCCACTGGTCCAGATCAGACCCCACATGCGCTTTTCTTGAGGTGTGCACTAGAAACAGGAATTCAGCCTCTGCTCATGCGGTTTCATTTTTCCTTAAGTGGATGAGAACTGGGGACACCCAGCAACAACCTCATAGCACCTGAAAAGAATGGAACAGAGGAGGGAAACAACTGGGAACTGAGGAGGACTAAGAAGTAAAAGGGTGTCCTCTCCAGCCTTCCTCTCAGCTGACATAAGGGTGGCACTTTCTCCTCTCCCTGTCCTCCTCTTCTGCCACATAAAGAGATGTCCCTTTTTCCTGCAGTTGTGGATGGACAAGGAAAGGGAGGAGAGCATAAAAGAAACCATGCAGATAACAAGGTAAGACTGTCACAGGGGAGGGTTAGGAAGGACAAAGACAAAAGTTCCAGTCCCTCACACAGCCCACAGCTTGCTGTCTTTTGGTCCCACAGACAACATGAGCACACACAGACTTCCCAAGTCCATGAACACTGTCACTATGGTGGCATGTGCTAGGGATCCACCTGCATTGCAAAAACCAAACACAGGCATCTGGGTTTCAGCAGAGCACCATTCTGAGAAAAACCCTGACTCCTCTCTCCACCTGGGTGTTCCCTCCATCTCTGGGCATCCCTAGCACCCAGGGAACAAGACCAAGACCAAAACCCTGCTTTTTTAGTTCCCCTTGAATAAAAAGCCATGTTTCCAGAGCTCAGGTTGATGATCGTACAATCCAAATAAAAGGAATGAAGAGCTTTACTAAGTCCCAAAACTCCCCTTGCTAAGAAAACTCGCCTCTTCCCCACAGGGCTAGCCAAACTGTTCAGGTATCTTTGTCTGGTTCCTTTTCCTCTAACTTCCCTTCCTCTCTCCAGCTTGTGGCTTCTGGAAACTCTCTTCTCTTTAGCTTCTCCATCTTGTTCTCTCAAGAACATATGCCAGCAAGGCCTACTCTTTGCTGGTCCAAACATTCCAGATCCCCTCAGGTGCACCCAAAGCTGTTCTGATGTCAGGCATGAGCTGCACACCTACTTCACAACTCACTAACAAGTAAGGGCATTGTCATCCTGGAGCCTCAGTGAATGTCTACACCCATGCTTCTTGATCTTGGATGTGCGTTAGAATCAGCTGGGCACTTGTGAAACTACAAATGCTCAGGCTCCACTCCCAGAGATTCTTTTTTAATTGGTCCAATATAGAACCTAGGCTTTTTTTTTCCCCCCTTCGTGAGGTGAGAGGACAGGGTGGGGAGGAAGTTAAGCCTCCAAGATGATTATAGTGTGCATTTATGATGAAGAACCACTAATCCAGGCCTTCTAAGTTTGAGGTACCTACTCTACCCCCACCTCTAGAGCATTCTTTGGTTAGGTTACAGTGTTCCCTAACTATGCAATCACTGATACAAACACCGAGAATTAGCACATTCTCACAAAATGAACCTAACTTTAAGGGACAAAAACAGATTCCTGAAAAAGTTGTCTGTGAATTGAAGCAATATAAATGGAATCATTTTAAACAAACCATTTACTGTCTTACAGACTACCTGACACTTGAATAGTATACACACGTGTGAAACAAAATAGCTGCTCACCAGATTATCTGTATGACTTTGGATTGTGGTGTCCTGATTCTCTAAAACACAGAGTGTCTCTGTATTATTTGAATATAATGTGTGGTGGTTTTTACAGCGTGCGGTATTTAGGCAGTATTTATTATGACAGCTTATCTTCATGGTAACCCTTTTTGATTGACAAGAAGCTTATACACTGGTCCTGATAAATCATCTGATACTTTTTGAATAAGCACATTCATGCCCTGAGGGCCAGGTCAGGGGGTCTGGCCTGTTTGATATTTACTCCGTTCCTTGTTTCTCTTATTCCTCAGGATAGGCAAACCAGATGAGTGTGCAGGCATCGTGTCTTTCCTGTGCTCTGAAGACGCCAGCTACATCACTGGGGAAACAGTGGTAGTGGGTGGAGGGACCCCATCCCGTCTCTGAGGACCTGGAGAGAACTCACCAGGGCAGAGATTGGGCTCTAACTCCTGAGTACTGTTCCAGCACTTATCAGTCTTTCCCACCTCTGCCTAATATACTGCTCACCTTACACCCTACCTCACCCCCAAAATCAATTCTGCCCTCTGAAAAGATCCAGCCTTCCTTCTGGTCAAGGTGTGGTCTTATGAGGATTCACCCTGTTGCTGTAGCTTTAGATAAAGACTTCCCCTGAGAACATAGGGCAGGCCTGCAGAGAAAGCTGAGTCTACCTTGGCAAAAACTAATATTTTTTTTTTCCTGGGCATGGGGGAATTTGAGGGAGATGGGATTGAAGGAACCCGGGTGGAAAGAGCAGTTGGAAAATCAACAACTTGCAAAGGGAGGTGCAAATAAAATGCAGATGACTGTATTGTTTTGAGTAGGTGTGTTCATTTGTCATTGCAGGGTACATAGATGTGGTAGCCAAGCAGAGATTGAGTGAGCTACAACCCTGGATCCCCTTAATCCTCCTCCCTGTCTCCAGGACCTAAGTGTGATGCTCAGGGGTGGATGTGTCTACAGAACTGCCAGCTGGAAGGAGGTGTCACGGGAACTCCCGGGTGATACTCTCGGCCTCACACCCGTGGGGATGGTGCCAAAGACGCTGCAGGGATCCCCGAGGCTGGGCAAGCTGGAGGAAGGACGAACACCCCCAGATCTAGCCAGGACCTCTCCTGGCATCGCCCTCGGCCCTGAGTTTCCTCGCCAGTCAGCAAGTAGGAACTGGACGCTTCCCAAGCAGTACGGCAAAAGGGAGGGGCATTGCAAGGATGACCCGGGGAGGGGTACCCAGGCCCACAAACAAAAGAAATGGGTTCTGCTCACGGTGCCCGAGGAGTGGGTGGCACGGAAAGTGGACGCTAGTCCCGCCCGGGAGATGGCCCAGGCTCCAGGCGACACGCACAGGGCGTCGCACGCGGGAGCCGGCGGGAGGGGTGGGCGCGAGCGCGCGCGGGGTCTCACGCGGAAGGGAGGCGCGGCGCGCATGCTCAATCCCACACCTCACCGGGCGGGGCGGGAGACCCGGGCTCCTAGGCGGGGGGAGGAGCGCTCGCGCAGCCGCCCCTGACAGGAGCGGGCTCGGCGGCTGCTGCAGCGCTCAGCGCCGGGGCCCTGCCGGAGCCGGGTCTAGCATGTGCCGCGGCTCCCCGGCGGCGGCGGCTCCTCTGCAGCAACGGCAGCAGCAGCGGCCGCCATGGCCAAGCCCAGCGCGGAGCTCACCCGCGAGCTGCAAGGTACGAGGCTGCGGTGGTCTCCGGGACGCCCCGTCCGGGAGCATCCCAGACCCAGTGCGTTCCTCCCCGCGGTACACCCCAGCCCCGCTGCCTCCTGCCCTCCCCGCGCCCCATGCATTCCGGCTCCAAGGCGGTCCCCTGCCCCTGCATCCTAGCTAGGGGCATCGCTGTCCCCCGAGCATCCTCCGCTGCCCGCCTCGCCTCACCCTGTCAGGACCTTCCAGTCCCAGAGCCGCCCGTCCCGATCTTCGGTGACAGGTGCAGTCCCCTGGCGCTCCGTGGGGCTGACTCTCATTGATCCTAGCCCATCCCTCGGCGAGACGTCCAGTCTCCCCTCCAGAGAGTCCCCGTTTCCCCGCCGGGCGGGGCCCGGTCCGCCCCGCCGGGCCATGGGAGCTGCCCCTGGTCCTGACCGCCTCTTGGCTTAGCACCCTCCCTCCTCCCGGCCCCGCCCCGGAACTGGCCCTGAAAGCCCCTCTGGCAGCCTGGCAGCTCCCAGGCCAGTGGGGCAAAGAAGGGAGTCAGGGAAGAGGGCCCGGATTGGAGCTACGACCAAGAGCAGTGTCTCTGCAGCTCGCCTCCCACAGCCCCCGTCTTAGCCTGCCCCTTCTCCCTACTCACACTCACACCTCAAGGTCTCTCCTGTTTGCATGGTTCTCAGACTCAGCCCAAACCAAGGCCTGACACCACACCCCCCACCCAGCACTACCACAACCCTCACTGGCCCCCCGCCCCAGGCAGGAGCACAGGCTAGCCCACGCAGAGACCAGGACGCTCAAGGATACTCAGAGGCATGCTGCACCATGGCAATTTCCCATACCTACACACACACATAAATACAATCATCAGATATGTGTACACACATCTTTACAGAAAATGCACCCCCACCACACACACACATATACACATATACACCCTGGGATATCCGGATGGGTTCTGCTAGGAAGTGGGTATTGGGCTCATTTAAACACTAACTCTTTCTCACCCCCCACTTCCCACCCCCACCCCCACACCAGGGCTGTCTTTCACAACTACAAGCACAGCATACTCATTCACCTATCCAGTCCTACCAATGCCACACACGGGCTCCCTGGCATCCTCAGAAGGCGTGCACACATGCATAGTAAAACGCAGACACTCACACCCAGACCACCTAGAATATAGTCAGAGGGACACCCCCACGCCCCCACACACTGACTCACTATGTATATGTCGATGGCTGCTGGAGTGCATGGGTTGAAAAAATCCTTCACACCCTCAGAAGTGTAAGACACACCCTCCCACAGACAGTGTCACTCAGCAACTGTCCCCTGACTCAGGGACATCAGGAGCCAGAGTTTTCTCCACACCCCCCTCCCTCTCTAATAGGAAGAGAAAAGCCACCCAAGAAGGAAAGCTCTCTCTGTGCTTATTTCTCCTCTCATCTGACCCCACCCCTGGAAAGCCCTGGGGAGGTAGGGGTGGCCAGGGTAAGGGGAGCTCTGAGCAGGCCCCCCACCCACCTGCAGACAGCATCAGGAGGTGCTTAAGCCAAGGGGCTGTGCTCCAACAACATCGGGTGAAGCTGGAGACGAAGCCCAAGAAGTTTGAGGATCGAGTTCTGGTGAGGGTACTGGGCTTCGGCGAGTGGGGGGAGGGGGAGCAGCTGAGGGGATGTCATCAAGGGCAGCTGGGCTGCTGAGAGCAAGGAGCCTGGGAGGCAGGGGAGACTGGGGATGGGGGTGGGGGGAGAGCTGAGGAGACCAAGCCTGGGGAAGGGGCAGGCTAGACTGAGTGGATGTCCAGGAGCCCAGGGTGGGGCATGAGAGAGAAGGAGGATACCGGGAACAGAGGGCCACTGCTGACAGGGCTTGCACACAGGCTGAGGGGGGTGAAGGAGGGCAGGCGGCCTAGGGCCCAGGAGCGGCCATTTGCTGCTGATGTTCTTTTCCTCTCTCTGAAGGCCCTGACCTCCTGGCGCCTCCACCTCTTCCCCCTTAAAGTCCCAGCCAAGGTGAGTTGGGCTGAGGAGCAGAAGTACACCTGGCATACTCCCTCCGGAGCCAGGCAGCCAGGCTCTTACCTTAAGATGAGCACCCCCATGTCCCTCCCACAGGTGGAGAGCTCCTTCAATGTCCTAGAAATCCGCACCTTCAATACGCTCAGTCAGAACCAGGTGAGGACCCCAACTTGGGCCCTACTATTGGGTCAGCAGGAGGACGGACTTGATGTCTAAGGCCCTGATGCTCCCTTTCCTCTAGATCCTAGTGGAGACAGAGCGTGGCCTGGTGAGCATGCGGCTCCCATCGGCTGAGAGTGTGGACCAGGTGACACGACATGTGAGCTCTGCCCTCTCCAAGGTCTGCCCTGGCCCTGGGTGAGTGGCAAAGGAGGAGTCTCTCAAAGGGTTAGACAACAAAGAGACTTCTTCCTCCTTCCCTCCTTCCCCTGGACCTGGGCTCCTGGAACACCGAGAGCAAGAGCCCTTATGTCCCCACTGCTGCTTCTTCCTAGGGGCCCAGAAGCTATAACAGGGGAAGAATGGAGAGTTTCTTTACACCCCTCTCTGAGATGGATTTGGTCATTTTCCAGGTGTCTAATCCGTCGTGGAAATGCTGACACCCCAGAAGGGCCCCGAGACACGTCCCCTAACTCTGAGACTTCCACATCGACCACTCACAGTGTCTGTGGTGAGCAGGGGCAAACTTGGCGGAAGTGGGGCCTAAACTACCCTGCCCTTGTCCAGAGTCCTTTGTGCATGGGGCTGTGTCTGCCCTGAGGACTCCATAGCTCCTAGACCTCAGAGGTTCATGGTATAGTAGGAACCTAGGACACGGGCCACATAAAATGACCTTGACCTTTCCTTGAACTCCAAGCCTATTCTCCACACCCTTACTCCTCATGGAACCAGCTCACATCCTGCCCCACAGGTGGCTTCTCCGAGACCTATGCTGCCCTGTGTGACTACAACGGACTGCACTGCCGTGAGGAGGTGCAATGGGTACGTTGGGCAGGGACCCAGCAGGCGGGCAGGTGGGACCCAGAGGGAGGGGGCGGGGGAGGAGGGGAGCAGGTGTGAGCCAGTTCCACCTCTCCAAGGATGTGGACACCATCTATCATGCCGAGGATAACCGGGAGTTCAATCTTTTGGATTTCAGCCACTTGGAAAGCCGGTAAGCAGATGGAGCAGAGACTCAATCCCCCAATTCCAGCCTCAGCCTCCAGGCTCCCTCTTCTGATCTTACCTACAGCCCCAACTCTATCTCCCCAACCCCACCCCCCTTTGCCTTCTACCCATCTAGACTTTCCCCAGTCCATCACCCCATCCTTAAACTCTTCTTTCCTGCCCCAACCACCGGCTCACCACTTTCCTGGCCCTTCAATCTCCCCACAGAGACTTGGCCCTAATGGTGGCAGCCCTGGCCTACAACCAGTGGTTCACCAAACTCTACTGCAAGGATCTGCGGCTGGTAGGGACTACGAGGGGTGGGAGGAGGGGCTGGAGAGTAGTGCCCTCTCTGGCTCCTGATCACAAAACCTCCTCTGTCCTCAGGGCTCTGAAGTGTTAGAACAGGTGCTACATACCCTGAGCAAGTCGGGGAGCCTCGAAGAGCTGGTGCTGGACAATGCCGGGCTTAAGACGTGAGGCCAGCCTCCTCCCTGGGCAGTGGTGCCCCAGTGATGTAGTCTTAGGGTCCCAGAACATCAGAGCATGATACGGATCCCCAAGCTATCTCCTCCAGCTCTTTACAGAAAAAAAGACTAAGGCCCAACAAGGGCACAAAGCAGGTCAATGGTCAAGCTGGGACTCAGACCTAAGTCTCCTAGCCCCCCAGCTCTATGGCCTCTCCCAGTATGCTCCATGCCCTATCCTCTTCCATCAACTACCCAATGGGGTGGACTGCTCTAATCTCAAGGACCCAAAGCTAGGCTTTGTTTCGGCACAACTTCCCAGGTACTTCATAGTGATGACAAGCTTCCTGGCAGGCCCCAAGCTCATCCCCACCTATGGAGGCCTCTGACCTTTGCAGCCCCAACCAGGCAGGCAGGTGGAGGAAGAGGGGAAGTCCAGGGCTGGGACAAACAAATCCTTCCTCCCCTTCCCTGAAGGGACTTTGTCCAGAAGCTGGCCGGGGTGTTTGGGGAGAACGGGAGCTGTGTGCTGCATGCCCTCACTCTGTCCCACAACCCCATCGAGGACAAGGGTGAGCCCCAGCCCTGAATCCTACCCCCACCACAATATAGACCCCTGCCCTAGCCCAGAGCCCAACTGGTGCCGAACAGGGACTCTCCAGCCTGATGCCAGCCCTTGCCCCAATACTGCTGTCCTTGACCCCGGGCCTGTACCTCCTTCAAGCCCCCCTCTGACTCTGCACCACCTATGCCCACTGCCCAGCCTCTCACTGGGCCCATTTCTCTCTCTACTCCCAGGTTTCCTCAGTCTGAGTCAACAGCTCCTCTGCTTCCCCACTGGCCTCACCAAACTGTGCCTGGCCAAGACTGCCATTTCCCCTCGAGGTACTTGCACCAGGACCCCTGACCTCTGACCTCTAACCTCCTCCAGCACCCTCTGGATCCTCGAGTCCCAGAGGTGTACCTACCCATTCACACAGCATCCTGGGGATCTGAGGAAGGGAAAGGAGACACACTTGGGGACTGGGGGGAAGAGTTGTGTGGAAGGGGAAGAGGTGGGGATGGGGGCCAACCCAGCCCAGTGCCCGCTGTGCTCAGGGCTCCAGGCACTGGGCCAGACCTTCGGGGCCAACCCAGCCTTTGCCAGCTCCCTTCGATACCTGGACCTGAGCAAGAACCCTGGGCTGCTCGCCACAGATGAGGCCAATGTGAGTCCGTGGAACCTAGCTCAAGCCCCACAGAAGCACACTCAGGTTTCAGGACCAGGGAGTCTCTGCCCTATAGCTTGGGGGTGGTGGGGCTCTATCACCTCTTCCCTGGCAGCCCCTCTGTCCTTATTCCCAGGCCCTCTACAGTTTCCTGGCCCAGCCTAATGCTCTGGTGCACCTGGACCTGGCAGGAACCGACTGCGCCATTGACTTGGTGAGGGGTCGGTGATGGGAGAACCAGCCTGAAGTGATTTAGGGAGGCCAGGGTGGCCCCTGTCTCATCGCCCCTGCCTTGAGTGGACAGAGCTGGCAGGATGACTCCAAGTTCAGCTGAATTATAAAGCAAAGCCCACAGCTCACACCTGTGGGGCACGCTATCCCGGTCACTGCCCAAGGTTGTGCTGGCTGTCCCTAAAAGCCAGCCCTCCCTCCACTCCCCAGCTGTGCTCCTGGCTGAATCCACCAAGAGGAAAGGATTCTTCCCCTGACTTGAACAAGGCACCTTATGAGCCCCTAATGGCTTGCTCTGGCTTTACACATTCACTGCCTGTGAGCCGCTCCGCCACACCTGGGGGTCAAGCAGGGAGTAGACCCACTTTCCACAGAGTGGAAACTGAGGCATTAAGAGGTGAAGTGGGCATTCATAGAAGGGATCACACTGACCGCCAAGGGTGAAAAGACAGGACTTTGATGGGGAGGGAGGAGTCCTTGCCAGCCCCTCCCAGCCCATGTGAGACCCACCATGTCTTTCCCCACAGCTTCTGGGAGCCCTGCTCCATGGCTGCTGCTCCCACCTAACCTACCTCAACCTGGCACGCAACAGCTGCTCCCACAGGTGGGAGCACAAAGGGCACAAGGAGGGATGGGGTGAGCCATGGGCATCCCCCTCCCTTGCTGACCCCGGGAGTCTCTGCAGGAAGGGCCGAGAGGCCCCGCCGGCCTTCAAGCAGTTCTTCAGCAGCGCCTACACACTGAGCCATGTCAACCTGTCAGCCACGAGGCTGCCCCTGGAGGCCCTCAGGTCGGGTGGGTGCAGGGTTGGGGGGCGTCCAAGAGGGAACCATGAGAGAAGAGGGTGAGGGGTAGAGGTGGGCCTGCTGACCTTCCTCCCACAGGGCACTGCTCCAGGGCCTCTCCCTCAACAGTCACCTCAGTGATCTGCACCTGGACCTCAGCAGCTGTGAGGTGAGCCCTTGGTCACCTAACGCCCACTGCCGGTCCCCCACCCAGTCGCCTCACTGTTCATTTCTCCAGTGGCTCCATCTTACCTCTGTGCTGTGCCTCTGTGACCCCCAGACCCGACCAAACCTCCACTTTCCCTTCTCAGTGTGTCATCTGTGTCCCTCTTTTCCAGAGGTCATTTTCAGCTTGCAGTATGCCCCCTGAAAGCTTTGGGGTGGGAGATACCAGACTTTCCCACCAGAGGGCAGGAGCGAGCTATCTCCGGAGCAGCAGTCTGGAGATATTTCTGGCTAAAGGGAGGAAGGGAGAGAGCCCTAGGAAAGGATCTGGTGGAGAAAGGACCTCCTGATTTTACACCTGACACCTAGCATGGCCATGAGTCCTGGTGTGACTAATCTCTAAGCATTAAAGGTGCCCCCACCCCTGCCTTCCCCACCCCACCCTCACCGTGTCCCTGCAGCTCCGCTCAGCAGGAGCCCAGGCTTTGCAGGAGCAGCTGGGGGCTGTCACCTGTGTGGGCAGCCTGGATCTGTCAGACAATGGTAAGTAGGGACACTTCCATTCCTGAGGACCAATGGGGCCAGGGGCCTGGGGCACGGCCCCCTCACCCCCTGCCACCCTCAGGCCTCAAAGCCAGACCTCTCCCATCTATTGGCCAGGGTTCGACTCGGACCTCCTGACACTGGTGCCCGCACTTGGCAAGAACAAGTCCCTCAAGCACCTGTTCCTGGGCAAGAACTTCAATGTCAAGGCCAAGTGAGGTCCCCTCCCCATACCCACAGACCTCACTCCATCATCCACCTATCCTTTTGGCTCACTGTGTTACCTCTGGCCCCTCCCTGCTCAAATCACCTCCTGCTCCTCCAGTAGCATGACCCCAACCCCTCCCCTCCTGCTCTGAGCCCTGACTCCCCACAGGACCCTGGAGGAGATCCTCCACAAGCTGGTGCAACTGATCCAAGAAGAGGACTGTGTGAGTGACTGGGCTTGGGAAGGGATCCACAGTGGCAGGGGCTGCGGGGACTGGGCTCAACCCCACTCTTGCCCACATAGTCCCTGCAGTCACTGTCAGTGGCGGACTCAAGGCTGAAGCTCCGCACCAGCATCCTCATCAATGCCCTGGGCAGCAACACCTGCCTGGCTAAGGTGGATCTGAGTGGCAATGGCATGGAGGACATCGGGGCCAAGATGCTGTCTAAGGCCCTGCAGATAAACTCCTCCCTCAGGTACGGTGCACACCTTGATCTCTGAACTGGAGTCCCAGTACCCCCTCCACACACACACGCACGCACACACACGCATGCACGCGCGCGTCCTGCTTGCTGTGTTGCTCTGTAGCCCAGCTTCCAGAACACCTTCAGGCCCAGAACCATCTTGGAGTCAGCCTCATTACCCAGGAAAGGAGGGAGGACTCCAGAAGGGGGTGCGTGCCTACCCCTAAAAAGGACCCAGAGGGAGGGGTAACCAGCTACTGTTCACTGTCTCCCTAGAACCATCCTATGGGATCGAAACAACACATCTGCCCTGGGCTTTCTGGACATCGCAAGGGCCCTGGAGAGGTGAGTGGACCAGAGCTCTGCCCTGACCCCAGCCCCAGCCTCCCTGGGCCTGGACCAAGCCTGCTACATTAGCCCCACCCTGGTTCACTCAACTTGTTTGCAGAGATATGTTAGGAAAGGCCCAGGTGACGGAAACGGTTAGCAAGGAGAGTATGGAGAGCAAGGGCCTCTCCCCACCTTTCCCTAACCCAGCTGTGTCACTGTGCCTTATAGCAACCACACACTGCGCTTCATGTCCTTCCCCGTGAGTGACATCTCCCAAGCCTACCGCAGCGCCCCGGAGCGCACCGAGGATGTCTGGCAGAAGGTAGAGGCCTCGGCAGGGTGGAACAGAAAGGGGCAGGGGCCAGCCCATATCCCAGGCCCTGACCCCTCCCACCCCATCATCTCCAGATCCAGTGGTGCTTGGTGAGGAACAACCACTCCCAGACATGCCCTCAGGAGCAGGCCTTCAGGCTGCAGCAGGGCCTGGTGACCAGCAGCGCCGAGCAAGTAAACGTTTCCCTCTGGGACACGTGGGGCATGCATGGGGCACACAGGGCTCAGGTGTGATGTGATAGAGGGTGCACACACAAGGGTGGGGGCATGAAAGAGGCATTTTGTGGTGTCCCCAACTGGACTGAATGCATGGGAGAGCAAAAGACGGGACATTCAGAGTATGGCTTAAACATGAGAGAACGTGTGGGGTGCCCCAGACCAGGAGTCCCTGGGACCGCAGGAACTCCCCTGAGCATTCAAGGGCATCCCAAGAAGAGAGAACAGGCCATCCAGAGACACCACTACTACCCCATCAGTGCCAGCACCAGGAGCACTGCCCAAGGGGACCCAGAAATGGGATGCCTGGGGTCCCACCTGGGAAGATGAGGGTGCGAGGATCCCCCCCGCTGACACTTCTGCCGACTGTGCTCCAGATGCTGCAGCGGCTGTGTGGCCGGGTGCAGGAGGAGGTTCGGGCCCTGAGGCTGTGCCCCCTGGAGCCTGTGCAGGATGAGCTGCTTTATGCTCGGGACCTGATCAAGGACGCCAAAAACTCACGGGCGGTGAGCCCTCCACAGCCCCACCCTCCTTCGCAGTCCGAGAGCCCAGGAAGGCCGGCCACACTACCCCAGGAGTATCCGCGCCCTGACCCATGCATCTGTCCTCCCAGCCCAGGGCCCCCAAGGACCTGGTCAGGCCCGATTCTGACCTTCTGATGATAGCCCTTTCCTTCTGCAGCTGTTTCCCAGCCTCTATGAGCTGGGCCATGTGCTGGCCAATGACGGGCCTGTACGGCAGAGGCTGGAGTCAGTTGCCAGTGAGGTGTCCAAGGCTGTGGACAAGGAACTGCAGGCAAGTCCTGAGGGAAGAAGCCCAGTGTTGACCAAGGCTCAAAGCTGAGGGCTGAGGTCAGCATGGGGAAATTACTGGGGACAGGAAGGAAAGGCAGAGTTGAAGCCATCCACACTCCCAATGTTTCTGGCTTTGCTAGAAAACAGGGCTTGGATTTTTTCTGCTAGCTTCCATGTTGACCCCGGAACTCTGGCCTCTCCCCTGTCCATATGGCAGGATGGAAGGAACACTTACCAGGATGTGGGGAAGCCTGAATGTCCCAGGCTCTGCTGGTAACCAGCCCCAGAACGTTGGTGGGCCCCTTAGTCTCACCATGGGGGGCTGGAATAGACAGGCTAGAGTTTCTTCCAGTGTGGTGCCAGCCCTGACCCTGCGCCCCGGGGGGCGGCCCCCCCCCGGGGCTCTGGCCTCCCCTCCCCCCATACTAGGTGATCCTGGAGTCGATGGTCAGCCTTACGCAGGAGTTATGTCCTGTGGCCATGCGAGTGGCTGAGGGACACAACAAGATGCTGAGCAATGTGGCTGAGCGCGTCACTGTGCCCCGGAACTTCATCCGAGGGGCGCTGCTGGAGCAGGCAGGACAGGACATTCAGAACAAGCTGGAGTGAGAAGTGGAGGGGGTTGGCACTGGGAAGGGGCTGGATTTGTCCCAGAGCACTTAGGAACCTGGGGCCCAGCTACAGCAATGAATAATGAATGGCATAATCTCCATTACAAGGGATAAATCTTTAACTAACTGCAACCTTGCTATTTAGGGTCTAACTGGTCTTTGCCCTAGAAATCTAAGTGCTGAGCCTGGGTTTAGGAGCCTGGCAGTGCACATGTAGGTGTACACACACACTCAGCCACACACATCCACCAAGAATGGCCTCCCAGAAACAAAGCACAGCCTCCTCGGAGGCATGGACAAAATCGATGTGAGTAGGGGTGCCTGGACTATGCTCTGCCCTCACTCAGTTCTCGTGTTCCCCTCCAGTGTTCTCTCATCCTAGGTGCCACTGCTCACCAAAGCAAGGGAATATTATCACTCATATCCATGAAGTGGCCAGCTCAAGAAGAGCCAGTTTCTGGGCTTCCAGCAGAGACCAGCAGGGTTCACTCAGCACCCCAATTTACCCAGCTCTGTTCCACTGGAACTCCAGGAGCCTGGCCCAGACCCTTTGCTCTTTCTCCTCAATTCCTCTTTGCCCACCCACCCGATCTACACACATCTATGCGGGGTGTCAGTGGGTGGGACAGAGCATGCCTTTATGGAGACACAAGGGAGACCTAAGGTGCCTCCACGGATGTCCAGGCCAGCTGCCCACTCCCTTAGGCACCTGGGGAAAGGCTTAGGGGCCAGGGAGCAGGATGACTGAGTAGTCCCACCTGTGCCCACAGTGAAGTAAAGCTCTCAGTCGTCACCTACTTGACCAACTCCATAGTGGACGAGATCCTGCAGGAGCTGTACCACTCCCACAAGAGCCTGGTAAGGCTTCTGAACCCCAGCCAGGCTCAGGCACACTCTCCACCCCACATCATCCCATCTCCCCCAACCAACCATCCCCCAAAGCCCCTGAAGGTGAGCAGCTTCCTTGGGAACCTGTTCACATCTGTCCTTCCCCAGGCCCGGCACCTGGCCCAGCTAAAGACACTATCAGATCCACCATCGGGGCCAGGCCAAGGGCAGGATCCATCCTCCCGGGGCCGAGGCCGGAACCATGACCATGAGGAGACCACAGATGATGAACTTGGGACCAACATCGTGAGTGCCCCAACCCCCACTCCCCACCTTAAACTAGGTCCTGACCCTGAACCTGCAAAACACTGTCCCCGTCCATTTCTCTGGACTCCACTTTCCCCTGACACTGGGCCTGGTCTCATCCCCCAGCCCCAATCCAGCCCAGCCTCTTCCCTTGTCCCAATACCTCAGCCACCCAAAGAAAGTGAGGCAGGAAGGGCTCTAAAGAGAAGGCTTTATGAGGAATAAGAGGCTTCAGATGAGGCTCCTGGGACTTTCAACTTGGCTCCACCATTGGTTTCCATTTCTGCAGGACACCATGGCCATCAAAAAGCAGAAACGCTGCCGCAAGATCCGGCCAGTGTCCGCCTTCATTAGTGAGTCCCCAGCCTCAATTCTAATGTCCTCCAGGTCCCTACACCCTTCCCAAGCCCTGGCCCCTTTCTTTTTAATTGTCTTTCCAGCCTCCTTTCTCCCTGTGCCTCTTGCTACTCCCTCTAATGCTGCTGTGCCCACAGGTGGGAGCCCTCAGGACATGGAAAGCCAGCTGGGGAGCCTGGGGATCCCCCCTGGCTGGTTCTCAGGACTCGGAAGCAGCCAGCCCACAGGCAGTGGCTCCTGGGAGGGTCTATCCGAGCTACCCACTCATGGCTATAAACTAAGGCATCAAACACAAGGCAGGCCTCGGCCCCCCAGGACCACACCTCCAGGACCTGGTCGGCCCAGTGTGAGTCCATAAGTCCTTGCAAAAGGACCAACACCACTTAGCAATGCCAGAGCCAGGGGTTCTAGCCTTAGGACCAAAATGCCAGAAACATCAACCTTGGGGGATCAGGCAGGGGCCCAGGCAGGCCACTGAAAAGAGGATGGGATTAGCCAGTTTTCCCAGATAGGAAATCTGTCTGCCAGTCAGTGGCAATTCCCATTTGGGTGAGGGATACAGCCAAGAGCCACCATGCCTAGGAAATGCCCAGGCAGACTGAAGTCTAAATTTTCATGGGGCCAACAAGAGGCAAGTCCAAGTCCAAGGGGGAAGGCCCTGAGTGAATGGAGGGAGTAGGGAGGACTTCCTGTTCCAGATGAGATACCCTACAGGACTTTCCTCCCAGCAGGTGCCAATAACTGGGACCCGACAGGAGAATGGGATGGCCACCCGCCTGGATGAGGGGCTGGAGGATTTTTTCAGCCGAAGGGTCATGGATGAAAGCTCCAGGTGTGGCACCTAGGCACAGTCCCATTTTCTGCAGGCCCAGAGGCCCTGAAGGGCTCCTTCCCAGCAGTCATGGAGGCCTCTCCAATGGCAGTGTCCCAAAGCCAGTCTCTCTGAAACATTTCCCCCACGTTCTCGTCCTTCCCCACTCAGCCCTTAACTCCCATGTTCTCTGACTTTCCTCAGGACAGCTGGGAAGCATGGGGCCAGGGTGAACCACCACGGTGGGATGGTGGGAGGGGTGGGGTCGCAACAGGCACTGGGATGGGATGACAGTGGTAAGAGCCCTGGAGGGTATATTCTCTGTCACAGTCCTGCAGACTCCCCAGCACCTGTCCAGAAGAAACGGAGTCACTGGGAGAAGCTGAGAGAAGGATGGGGGGATGGGGGTGCCTGGGAGGAAGGAGTTGCTGGGGAGACAGAGGGAAGGAGGCTGCTGGAGGATGACGGAGAAGGTGAGGAAGCCATGTCTCCTGAGACCTAAGTGGAAAGGGTTACGGGGCAGCAGGAGAGACTGGATGAAAGGAAAGTTGGAGGCTTATTAGACCCAGGGCTAGACTAACACTAGCACCAGCCTGGGCCCTGAGTGACCTCCACATCTGGCATTTTGCACCTGCCTGCGACTTTGTCAGTAACTCACCCCAACTCTGCTCAGCTACCCCCGGACTCTGCGGACCCTGCGGCCAGGCCTCTCAGAGCCGCCACTGCCTCCACTCCAGAAGAAGAGACGCAGAGGCCTGTTTCACTTTCGCCGGCCCCGGAGCTTCAAGGGGGATAGGGGACCAGGGTCCCCCACCACTGGGCTCCTCCTCCCTCCTCCCCCACCCCCACCCCCAACTCAGGAGAGCCCCCCAAGCCCAGATCCCCCCAGCCTTGGCAATAATTCCTCCCCCTGTTGGAGCCCAGAGGAGGAGAGCGGCCCCCTCCCTGGATTTGGGGGGAGCCGGGGGCCTTCCTTCCGCAGGAAGATGGTAAGTGAGGTGAGGTGCTGTATCCTCGCTGGTTGCTGTTCCACACATAGCCCACCCACTTACCCTGTCCCAGGCAGTTAATGGGAAAATGATAGGACTCGAGGTTCTGGGGAACTTTGGTCTTCCCTATGGCCCCACTCCTTGAGTGATCTAAGCCTGGTGACCCAGAGCATGCTGGGAGTGCTGCATGCAAAGAAGGACAGAGGAAGGACTCCTCAGAGGAGGGGTGGAGGGTCAGAGGGTTGCGGCAGGGCAGTCCCAGGGCTGGGGTCTCAGAGGGGTAGGGGCCCTCCCTCACTCCCTTGCAGTCTATGGAGCCCCTTCTCCATCAGGAACTGCTTATAAACCCACGGCCTTGTTCCAGGGCACTGAGGGGGCGGAGCCAGGGGAGGGGGGCCTGGCCCCTGGGACGGCACAGCAGCCAAGGGTCCATGGTGTTGCCCTTCCTGGGTTGGGAAGAGCCAAGGGTTGGAGCTTCGACGGGAAACGAGAGGTGAGGGGAGCCCAGGCACCCAAGTGTTTCTATGGATCCCTGTCTGCCTCCCTTCTGTGCCCTGTCCCTGCTTGGGCCAGTGGAGAGAGTGATTCTCTGGTGTTAGAAAGTGTTAGCTGCAAGTCTGCTCATTCCACACACTCACCTGCTTTGAAAGGCTGAGGAGGTCATTTAGCCTCCCGGAGCCTCTACCTCCCTGGAAAATGGGCAGTTGTAAAAATACTTACCTCTAGAGTTCTGTTTCTGAAAGTTTGGTGACTAGATTATCACCTTTATGACTGATTTTCCCCTTCCCCACATACCACCTGGATTATTATTCACATATTTTTATTTAAATCAACTCACCCTTTTAACTTAGTCTTGTCCTAAGCATTATCATTTTTTAAATCATGGACTTATTGTACTAGTCATGTTTTTTTTTCTACCACACATAAAATAAACACATAACTGCTAAAATGACAACATGCTCATTCGTGTAAGCCATTTCTTACACCCCCTAGGGTGGTAGGGGTGTGACTTTTGAGGGATAAGGGTACAAGGGTCCAGGGACTAATGCCATGAGAATGGCATGAGATGCTAGAGCAGAAGCCCCTTGTTAACTGCAGTCTCCATGTAGAGGGGACTTTCTTATGACCTGACTCAGCTATCCTTTCAGGGTACAGGCCCAGACCTGGAGGGCAGTGTCCAGGCTTGGCAGAAACGGCGCTCTTCAGACGATGCAGGTGAGACAGTCCCCCTCACTTCCTTCCCTTGACCCCTCTCTCAGGGGCCCCTTCTAATTCGCCTTTCCCCTTCCCCCCTTTCTCATCTCCTCCCTGCACCCCAGGGCCGGGAGCCTGGAAGCCCCCACCACCACCCCAAAGCACCAAGCCAAGCTTCAGCGCCATGCGCCGAGCAGAAGCCACATGGCACATAGGTATGGAACGCCTCTTCTCAGGCAGCAGCACTGAAGGCCCAGGGTGTGTCCAAAGAACCAGAAGCCACAGCCCCCATGCTGGGGAATTTACAGCCAAGGTGGGGCAGTCAGGAAGTCACCACAGTAAAAATGTTTTGAGGATATTTACAAAGCCTCATTCAAAGGAAAGGAACAACCCAATGCAAAGAAAGATCTTACAGAACAAAAGTGGCTTTGCCAGGATTAGCAGAAAGGAAGAACACTTTGTGGATGGTTCCAGGGAATTCGGTAGAGCAGGGGCCACCTCTGGCCACTGTCAGCAGAGTGGCACCTCTATAAAGAAGGTCTCTCTCTGCACCTCAGCTGGGAAAGAGGGTGAGCAAGTACCAGCCATGCCAGACCCACCTCGAACATTCCAGTCTCCTCCGAAAGTAGCTCGCCAAGCCATCCACAGTTCACTCAGAAATGTGCCACAAGAAAAGGGCAAGAGCCATGCCTTGGGGGTCAGAAACCCTGGGTGTTGGTCCCGGTTCAACCACCACCAACAGTGTTGACCTTAAGCAAGTCATTTACCTTCTGGCTTCAGAACTCTGGAGGAGTAAATGAATTGTGGTAGGATGCTTTCTTTCTGCTGGGATCAGAGCACTTAAGGAGCCTCTAAAGGAAAGCTGGTCAGCTCAGCATCAACTCACTTGCCCACAGGCCTGGAACACAACCCTCCGACAACACTGATGTGGACAAATCTCCCCATAGAGGCAGACACTTACTCACCCGCCCCCTCCCATCCCAAGGCTGGGGCACAAGGGCATGGTGCAGAGTCCGTGCCCTTGGCCAATCCTCCAAGGTCATCCCAGCACTGAAGGCATCTTTGCTGATCATCCTATCCCACTCACAGACTAGTTAAAACACCTAAAGTGAGCCTCCATCCTTCATTTAGGAAAGCACAATAGTCAGATGCTCCACTGGCCACACACCTACCACTAGCACCCTCCAGGTCCCTCTTACTCACACCTCACAGATACACACACAGACAACACCTTCCAGGTAGTGCACCCTCAGGCTCAGATTGCATGAAGCCACAGAGGCAGCGGTGGGAGGGTGCCAGGGCATCTCTCCCCAAGGCTCTCACCATCTAAATCAGACTGGCAGAGTCCTGGGAATGCCAGGCTGCAGCCTTGGCAAGGCCTCGGGGCACTGCGGCCTTGGATGGGCAGCCATGCCTGTGGACCCAGCAGTCCCTGTACCCTGGCTCTGCCCCAGCAGGCATGGGCTCAAGCACTGCCCTTCAAGAGGAACAGCCACACCAGGCCCCCTCCAAAGGTGATGGGCTCAGGACAATCCTGGAGACCATACCAAGGAGACAGAAACACTTAGAGCAGAAGGGGACATCCAGGGCAGAGGCAGAGGAGCAAATGGGCTTGGAGGGGAGAAGTCCTGGCCTCCAGGGCTTCATAAGGAAGAAGGTCAGGGAGAGCTATGCAAGAATGCCTTTTCCTACAGCTTCTCCTCTCTTCCCATCCCCCAGCTGAGGAGAGTGCCCCCAACCACAGCTGCCAGAGCCCCAGCCCAGCCTCTCAGGACGGGGAGGAGGAAAAGGAGGGGGCCCAATTCCCAGAGAGGACCGTTCCCACTAGGAATGCCAAGGTGAGGGCCGGCAAGGCAGAGGGGAAGGGCCCTTGGATGAGGTGAAGGGACTAACTGACCCAGTCTTTTCCTTCTTTTGCCAGCTGCAGGACCCCCCTTTAGCTTCACGGGCCCCCAAGCCAGTGGCTGTGCCCCGGGGCCGCCGGCCCCCCCAGGAGCCAGGGGGCAGGGAGGAGGCTGAGGCTGGGGGTGCAGTCCTAGGAATGAACAAACCCCGGCTGAGGCTGGGCTCACAGCAGGATCAAGAGGAGACCGAGGTCCAAGGTCTACCACCTGGCTCGGGGCGGGGTGCTTGGGGCGCCTCTGGGACCTCATTGCCCACCTCAAGACCCCTCCCGGGCTTGGAATGAGTCACAGCTTGGATGAGCACCCAGCCTATGAGCCCTACTCATGTGCCAGGCCCACCTTGACTGTCATTTCAGGGCCCCCAGATCCAGGCCGCCGGACTGCCCCCCTGAAGCCCAAGAGGACGCGGCGGGCACAGTCCTGTGACAAGCTGGAGCCTGACAGAAGGCAGCCCCCTGACCCCACAGGTGCCAGTGGGTTGGGCAAAAGGGCAGTCCCCCTCTGCCAGATATGGTATAGCCCACACCGAGAGGCTGGCTCTCCCTGCCTAGGAAACAGGACTCCCTGGATTTGTCCCCAGCAGGAACCAGTGAGCCAGGAACAGACTGACAGCCGCTACAGCACCCTGCCCAGCCCTCCTCTCAACATGTGCCTCACAAGGACTCAGACCCCCACCCACCCCCCACACCTCCAGGCCCCTCTGCCAGCCCATCCCCCAGGGGCAGGATGGCAGGATGAGGCCTGGGGACAGGAGGTGGGGGACAGGATGGGAGGGAGCAACCTGGAGAGAGGGAGGCAGAGCTTGGGGCAGGGCCATCTCCTCTCCTGGAAGGGCAGATCTGTCCCTCTATCCCCAGGGACTCTCTCCCTCCTTGTATAGAATAAAAAAAACAAAATCACTGCCTGCTTTGTCTCTGCTGTCTTCCCCATTCACTGCCACCACCCCCCACCATCTGCTCCCCCTCAGTGTTCAGTGCTTGGCCACAGTGGGGAAAAGTAGGGAATACTCCACAGGGATGAGAATGGAGCTCTAACAGGAGAGAGATGGGCCCAAGACGTGCTAAGTGGGAGGGGACTGAAAAGTCCCTAGGTGGGGGGTGGGGGAGTGTATGTGCAGGATCTGGGCCTAGCTGGCTGAAGGAGAGACCAAAATGACACAAATCAGCACCAGTGTGTGTCCAGCTCTGGGGCATGCGGTGGGATTGGAAGGTCCCGGTGTTCAAGAGAAGGTTGAGGGGCAGCGTGCTGTGTGGTGTGTGTGCAAGTTTCCACACAGGCAGGCTCACTAATGGCGGAATTAAGTGATGTTGCATTATCTTAGGGGTACCATCAATAGTCAGAATCTCAACGGTAGAGTGGCCCGAGGGAACAGAAGTGTCCACAGTGAGGGACGATTAAATCAATTGTTTCCCATTGGTGTACTAACAAATACTACCTCAGCATTCAAGGCTCCATTCAGGAACCTCTTCCTCTGGGAAGCCCTTCCGATTGCCTTCTCCTGACTCATCAAAATTAAACCCTCCCTCTCTGTGATCCATCGCATCCTGAATAAGTCTGGAACATTGCACCTGTCACATTTCATTGTGTATTTGTGTATTAGCTCATCATCTCTCTGTCTGTGGGTCTGTCTGTTCTTTCTACATGCACCTCCCCCAGGGGCAGGACCTATGTCTCAATCACCTGTGCCGGGTGATTGCCTGTTCAGCCCCAGCCCCTGGCACGCAGATGTTCAACAAATGGCCGTTAACTTAGAGCAGCTTAGAGAATGGAGGGTCAAGATGTTCCGGTGAACCCTCTCGTGTACTCATCCCAGGTCACCATGTACCCAAATGTCCTCATGTGTGGATGCAGCTCCCCAGGGAATTGCCTAGTTTCCCGGGTGTCACTGGGGAAGGACTAACGTCTTGTTTCCTCAAGATCTGTGTGTGACATGGCCCCTCCCACAAGGATGTGACCACACAGGTTGAATCTTGGGGGGTGAGGGGTGAATTGTGAGCACCAGAAGATGCTTCGGGAATCAGTCCTTTACCGCATGTCCCTAGTGGCAGCCCTGCCTCAGGATGGGAGACTGTGTGTGTCCTTAAGCAATTGTGTGCATCTCCTTGTGTGTCCCTGTTGAAAAGCAGCGAGGGAACTGGACCTCATTCTCAAAGCTATGAGATTTAGCGTGGTATGGGGTGGTTTTTAAGGAGCACGTGAAGATCTCCATTCTGTTGTATTTGGGTTGGTGTGAATGAGTGTATGTGTGTGTGACAAGTATAGCCCAGTGTTCTTTTATGAGTTACTGTGAATATCCTTCACAAGCGCGATGTGGAGAGTGCTGAGACTGGGTGTGTTTCCTTCTGTGTATCCGTAGGGCTGTAACTGTCGTGGTGTCACAGTGAGTTTATGGTGCTGGCGCCTGTGTGTGTCAGGATACGTGTGAGCCCACGAGCCGTGGGTGCGTGTGTCTCCATCGTCTCCTGGTGTGAATGTGTGTGCGTGCACACACTGCCACAATGTGTGCATGGGTGTGGTGTGAAGGGGAAGATGTGTGTCACTGTGTCTGTGGGGGTCCTGCCTCTGAGCCACCCCCGGCCCGCCCTCCTCCCCCGGCTCTGTGGCTCCCTCCCAGGCAGTGGCCCTGCCCCTCCCCTCTTCTCCCTCCCAACCGGTCTGTGCGGGGGGGAGCTGGTGCTGCGGCCCCCCCACCCCTCCCCATCCAGGCCCCATAAATAGCAGCAGAGCCGGAGCCGGAGCCGGCGCCAGCGGCTGGAGAAGCAAGGGAGTCAGGGCCAGGGCCAGAGAGCCGGAGAGAGGAGCCCCCCGACTAGAGCCCAGGTGAGCCTCCCCTTCCTCCCTAGCCCAGCCCCAGCCTGGCCCAGCCTGGCCCAGTCTCCGTAACAACATCTCCCCCCAGCCCCCAGAGAGGTCTCCAGTCCTGCCCGATCCCCTCACCACCACATGCACCTGCCCATCTCAGGGGCCCTGCGAGAACTGGGAGACTTGTGGCAGGAAGGCAGAGACCCCCACCCGCCCACCCAGACCCTCCCTCACATATCCAGAAAGGCACGTGCTATGGGGAGGGGGGGATCCCAGCCAGAGAAGGGTCCCGGTTCTGAGGGAGGTACGGGAACTGGCACACCCTCCTGGATACAGACACACGACTAGGGCACAGACACACAGGGTGGGGGCATTCAGACACACCAACGCACACTCGCTTGGGGGAAGCACGACATGGGATCAGACAGCCTCACCCTGAGATGTGGACAGACACAGATAGATGGACTGACCAGCCGTGAACTCGGGCCAGCATACCCCTGCCTGCTGCTGCCCGAGGCTTGATACCACTGCTGGGGGAGGGTGGCGTGCGTGCATCCCACGGGCAGCATGGAGGGGGTTGTGGCTCCCCAAAAATCCTGTCGCTAAGAGACAGTGCCAGTGCTGCCAAGAAGTGTGAGAACAGGGGAGGTGGGGAGGGAAGCGGGAGTTGTCATAGTGGGAGCCCCTGCCAGGAACCTGGAGGAGCTCTCAGCGGGGACGGGGCTCTGTCTCTAACTCCCCAAGCCCACCACCCCTCCCTTGCCGTAAGTCACCCAGGAGATGAGTAGGGGGAGGTGGATAAGGACAGCCCCGCAGTGCATCTTACAACCTGCCTCCTCCTGCCCACCGCAGACTCCATTCTTGCAGCCCATCCCCTTCAGACTTCCAGGGGCTCCTCCACCCATGTCCCCACCCCCTTGCCCCAGTTCAGCTCCCTCGTGCCAAGACTGAGTGCAGTGCTGGCTCAAACATCAGTCGGGAAATAGCAGAAGGTGCTGAGGTAGCAGAAAGCATGGATCAATCGATGGCCTAGGAGCCAAGACTGCCAGGAACCCCCCACACCCCCAGCCCTCTCCAACCCCATCCATGCATAGTAGGTCAGCAGGGGTGACAGAGGCATAGGGCTGTGCAAGAGTGGGAAGCTCAGGTCCTCCGCCCTCCTTGTCCACAGCTCCAGCCAAGGAAGCTAAGCTGAGGGCAGGGGTGGGGGTGGGTAGGGGGGAAGCAGGAGATCCATAAGATCCCAGGGCCTCAGGAAGCAGGACAAGGTGGGGCATGGGGCCCAGGTTCCCAGAAGACAGACCCCTCCCCTGGCAGATGTTCCCTTTCCAGTGTCCAGGCCATCTGCTCTGTCCCCACAGTGACATGTCGGACCCTGAGATGGGATGGGTGCCTGAGCCCCCAGCCATGACGCTGGGGGCCTCACGGGTGGAGCTGCGGGTGTCCTGCCATGGCCTCTTGGACCGAGACACACTCACCAAGCCCCACCCCTGCGTGCTGCTCAAGCTCTACTCTGATGAGCAATGGGTGGAGGTGAGAATGGGCTGGGTCTTATCTGAACTAACCTCCTAGCCTGGGAAGGAGGAGGGGCTGGGAAGGGGCAAGAAAGCCTCACAGGAGAATGTAAGGACTCTGAGGGGCCTATTCTAGGCTGTGGGGGTAACCTTGGAGACACAAACCATTTTAGAGCCACAGAGTCCTATAGGGTCCTAGGATCGGCCCAGGCTGTGGCACAGCTCCCAAAGGCCTTATCAGAGCCTCAAAGGACTGACGGTCCAGTGGGCTGGCAGCAGCCTGAGCTTGGGGGTCAGCCTAACAAGGGAAGAGCTAGTCCCTGGGGATACAGGAGCCTGAGGAAACCTGGCATGAGCAGGGTGGTCCAGGGCAGAGAAAAGTAGCCTGGGTTCCCAGAGGGCCCTTGCCCCCTGCCGCAGGTGGAGCACACAGAGGTGCTACGCTCCTGCTCCAGCCCTGTCTTCTCTCGGGTGCTGGCCCTCGAGTACTTTTTTGAGGAGAAGCAGCCCCTGCAGTTCCATGTGTTTGACGCTGAGGATGGAGCCACTAGCCCCCGCAATGACACCTTCCTCGGCTCTACAGAATGCACCTTGGGCCAGGTTTGCCTTCTCATCCACCCTACCCCCTCCGGCTTCTGCCTCTGAAAGCCAAAATAACAGAGAATAAGCTCTGGAGCTAGTTCATTCTGGGCTTGGACCCCATTCCACCATTCACTGGCTGTGCAGCCTTGGGCAAGATGTTTAACCTCTCTGAGTCTTAGTTTCCTCGTCTAAACAATGGGGGTTGTATGCCTACCTCTTAATGTTGCTGTGGAAATTACATCCAACCCTAGCCCAAGTATAGCCCCTGTGAGCACTCTAAGGATATTTTTACCCTGTCCCTTGTTCCTTGGCCAAAGCAGGTGGGGGGGGGGGGGGGGCAGGTCACAGCTGGATTTCCCTCTACCTTCATCTCCAGATTGTGTCACAAACCAAGGTCACTAAGCCATTGCTGCTGAAGAATGGGAAGACTGCGGGCAAGTCCACCATCACGGTAGGCAAGGTCACCTATACTGACCCTTGGGCACGGCATTCAATGCCCCTGCATGGACATCCATGGTAACATCATGCCCAGGACTGGCTTCCACCTAAGGGAAAGGGCATAAGGTGGCCCTTTGTGTGGTAGGGGGGAATCCTGCACTTGTTTCCCCTTTGCAGATTGTGGCTGAGGAGGTATCTGGCACCAATGACTATGTGCAACTCACCTTCAGAGCCCACAAGCTGGACAACAAGGTTGGAAACCCAGGGTCCAGGCCCCCATCTTCCCTGTTAGAGAGCCGAGGCCCCCACTCAAGATAAATCAGTGCTGCTCCCTACTCAGTGTTAGCTGCCTCCCCTTGCAGACCTCATCAGGCCCATGGGTCCTTTCCTCTGTTCAGGATCTGTTCAGCAAATCTGACCCTTTCATGGAGATCTATAAGACCAATGGGGACCAGAGTGACCAGCTCGTCTGGAGGACGGAGGTTGGTGCCTGGAGCTGTGGGGAAGGAGGGAGGAAGAGCAGAGCAGGGAAACCTAGAGAGGAGGTGACCAGCTCTTGGGTGCCTCTCCAAGGTGGTGAAGAACAACCTGAATCCCAGCTGGGAGCCATTCCGCCTGTCCCTGCACTCCCTATGCAGCTGTGATGTCCACCGGCCTCTCAAGGTGAGGCCCCCCGCCAAGCAAGGGCAGCCTACTGGAGCATCTAGCCTCTGTCTGAGACATTCCTCCTGAGCGTGTCAAGCCCCTTACCCTCCCTCATGTGATAAGCCCTTCCCACTGTGGGGTAAAGACCCAGTCACAGTTCAGTGTTCCTACAATGTGTGCCTTTTATCAAGGCCAAAGTCCCTGCCAGATTGAGCCAAAGAATAAAGTTCAGCAGGTAGCCTCTTTAGGCAGCTTAAGGACATCTGTTTGGGCCTAGGGACTATTAGCCCCCTACCTCCCTAAGTCCATCCCCTGCCCCCAGGAACCACTGCAAAGCAACCCTGACCCTCTTGCCTCCCCTCCTTGCCTTCTCAGTTCCTGGTGTATGACTATGACTCGAGCGGGAAGCATGACTTCATCGGCGAGTTCACCAGCACATTCCAGGAGATGCAAGAAGGAACGGCAAACCCTGGGCAGGAGGTGCCACAAAGACCCTAGCTCCCAGAATCCCACCCAGATCCCTGGGAGAATTCTAAGGGTGCCGAAGAGCCCATTACATGCAATAGGACGAGGGGGTGGAAAGTTCCCAGGCTCGGTCTAAGGACTGAATCATGGGGGTCTTACTCTGGGAGGCTCTTCTGGAAGGGAGACCAGGGGTTGCCTGATGGAATTGTGACTGTAGACTTGTGGGGTGTGTGGGATCTAGATGCAGTGGGACTGTATCAACCCCAAGTACCGGGACAAGAAGAAGAACTACAAGAGCTCGGGGACCGTGGTACTGGCCCAGTGCACGGTAAATTCCGGTGCCTGCCTCAAGCTGGCTGCTCAGATTCAATCCTTTTTTCAAAGACCAGTGTCTCCTCCTCTGGGAACTGAGAAGGCTTGCCCTATCCCACTGGGAACTTCAACCTCACACACTTTTGTCCCTTCCACTTTCCCCACAGAAGCCCGCCCCCCTCAGCTCCCTCCTCAAAAGACCATCCTGCTACTTTACCTCTTCCCTCTCCTGCTAGGTGGAGAAGGTGCACACCTTCCTGGATTATATCATGGGCGGCTGCCAGATCAGCTTCACGGTAAAGACCCAGGGGACGGGGGACACAGGCAAGAGGAAGGGGCTAAGCACATGATGAACAGAAGGAGCCCCAAATCCCCACTGCCCCTGCTGGGGCCGCTCATGAGCCTTAGCATTGTCATCCTGTACTCCTCACCCCACTCCATGATGAAGCTACCTGTGGGCTTGACTGGACTTACCTGGGTCCTCCCCTACAGACCTTAGCTCTGGGCTAGCCTCTGTTAGCTCTCATAGATGCACTGAGACCCTTGTCCACCTCCACTAGGTGGCCATCGACTTCACGGCCTCCAACGGGGACCCAAGGAGCAGTCAGTCCCTACACTGCCTCAGCCCCCGCCAGCCCAACCACTACCTGCAAGCCCTGCGTGCAGTGGGAGGCATCTGCCAAGACTACGACAGGTAGGAGGCGGGGGGAGGTAGGGGAGGGGGGTGATGGGCACAGAGGCCTTGCCCAATGCCCCCCCCCCCCGGCTTTTCTTCTCCCCAGTGATAAACGGTTTCCAGCATTTGGCTTTGGGGCTCGAATCCCCCCCAACTTCGAGGTAGGCTGGGTTTGAGAGGAAGGGAGGATTTGGTGGGAGAGTCAGAAAGGAAGGAAAGGACATCTTCTTGCTGCCCTCACCTTACCCTCACAGGTGTCCCATGACTTTGCTATCAACTTTGACCCGGAAAATCCTGAATGTGAAGGTAAAGAGGGGAGATTTTCACCAGCCCCGCCTCCCCCCATACACCGTACGCAGCTGATACACCCCATGCAGGGGAATAGATTCCATCCTCATGGGCCGACCCCCTGCCCTTTGGCCCACTCAGCTCCTGTCTTCATTTGGGACTCCCAGCTCCTGACCCAGCATCTGCCCACCCTCCTCTCCCCAGAGCCTGGACCATCCAACTCTCTGGCTTAGTGAGGAACTTAAGGGGTCAGGCAGTCCTGAGATAGGGAAGGACCTCCTTGGTTGGAAGGGGTGTCAAGAAGGGCTCCCTGTTAATTTCTGCTGGCCTCACCTCCTGGCCTACAGAGATCTCGGGGGTCATCGCCTCCTACCGACGGTGCCTACCCCAGATCCAGCTCTATGGCCCCACCAACGTGGCCCCCATCATCAACCGCGTGGCGGAGCCAGCTCAGCGAGAGCAGAGCACCGGCCAAGCCACGGTGAGGAGACGAAGCAGGCAACCAGGCACTGCCCCACTGGGTGTCCTCTGGTGGGCCTGGGGCCAGGGCCAGGGCCGGGCTTGGGGTGGGTGCGAAAGCCCTTACACACAGAACCTACCCTTCCTGCCTTCTGTCTGCTTTCAGAAGTACTCGGTGCTGCTGGTGCTCACCGACGGCGTGGTGAGTGACATGGCCGAGACACGCACAGCTATCGTGCGCGCCTCCCGCCTGCCCATGTCCATCATCATCGTGGGTGTGGGCAATGCGGACTTCTCAGACATGCGGCTGCTGGATGGCGACGACGGTACCTTGCGCTGCCCCCGAGGGGTGCCCGCGGCCCGCGACATCGTCCAGTTCGTGCCCTTCCGGGACTTCAAGGATGTGAGTGCCTGGTGCCCCCCACTGGCCAAAGGACTGCCCAGCTCCTCAGGCCCTCCAATCAGACCAGCCTCTCCCAAACCGGGTTGTGAGGGAGGCTGGATGGAGCCCATCTGGCCACCCCGCAGCCCCGCCCCCCTGCCTGGCCTCTCCCCCCCCCCCCCCCCCCCCCGCACTTCACACCCCCCCCCCAACCACGTCCCCGCCCCTACTCCCAGGCCGCACCCTCTGCGCTTGCTAAGTGTGTCCTGGCTGAGGTGCCCAGGCAGGTGGTGGAGTACTACGCCAGCCAGGGCATCAGCCCAGGGGCTCCCAGGCCTTGCACACCAGTCACGACCCCCAGCCCTAGCCCATGACTGCCTCCTACCGGACCGACACTCCCTCAGCCTCTCAGTGAGTCCTGGGGGCCCAAAGGGGTGGACAGGGGTGCAAGGTGGTGTTTGGTGGAGCCCATCTGGGCTCAATGTTGTGTAGAGGAAGGTGCTTATGACTATCCCCCCCTGTCCCAGGTGCCTGTCCTGACCCTTGTGATTCGAGTGACCAGTGCCTCTCCCTCTTGGACCGGCTGTGCCCCCTAGGTCCTGGAAGCGCGTGGTGAGCCCTGCTCTATCTCTCCAGGCCCCATACCCCTCAGCCTTGTGACTTTCTTCAGTGATCCTGACTTTCTGGCCATTAATAAAGGGAACCACTCCTAGCACCTCAGCCTCTACCCATCATGTCTCAGATGCCCAACACCCACCCAACCATACACGCCATTAAGAAATGAGGACCAGCACCTTTCAAAATCTGAGCCAGAGCTCCCCAGCAGCTTGGTATCTCAGCAGTTTCACCCCAACTGTGTGCCAGTGGGATCTGATGAGCCCTTACCCTCACCTCCCAACCCCAGGGGGCCTAGCACCATGAAGGTTAATTACCAGAGATGGGGGGGTGGGTAATAAGGGGCTGTCAAAGGGGCAGGTTGATGCCCTCTTACAGCTGCCTCCAGAGAAGCCCAGCTGAGTCCCCCATGAGCTGAACTCCAGCCCCCACGCAGCTGTGGGGCGGGCCGAGAAGGGGTGTTGGGCGGGGACTGAAGGAGGGCAGCAGGTCTGTTAATGAATTATGAATATAAAGGGAACATCTAAGGTCTGTGCAGCCTGGTTTTCCTGGGTGTGCGAATGTGTGTGCTCATGCACTGCACATCCCTGCCTGTCCATGAGTGTGGTCTTAATGTAATGGTTTAGGAAGTCAGGCTGGGTACTCTTAATAACATTAACAACAGCAGTAAAACGTTACTGTTTGGCATGTGCTAAACTTTGTGCTACGTGCTTTAAATGTACCCACTCTCACAAATCAAGTGACGTTCCATTTAAATTCACCCATCATCAAAGAACTGGTGGGCCTGGAACTTGAGCCCAAACCCATCTGTGCCCACACTCTTAATCACTAGTGTGCAGCTTCTGTGAAGTGTATCCATGTGAGCCTCATCTTGAGATTCAGGTGTATGCTTATGTGGGCTGATTGCGTGTATGGGGGTAGGTGCCTGTGAATGGCATTTCTGCCCATGTGTGTGCTGTGCAGGAACCCAGCCAGTTAAGGAAGGTGTGCAAGAGTGGTGTTGGGTCTGGACTGCAGCTCCAGAGAGCAGGCGAGGACACAGGTGATATCCAGAGCAAGAGAAGAGATGGGACCCTGGAGGGACCCTCCCTGCCCCAGCCTCTTTCTTCAATGATGCATATGGAAGGAGATGAAGGAGGAGAGGCTCTGTGAGCCACTCAGATAGAGGAGCCAGAGCCAGAGAGGGTGGCCGGTGGCCAGTGGTAGAGAAGGAGAGGAGAAGAGAAAGAAATCCTGGGGGAGATGGAGGAGATGCCTCCCATTGCAGGCTCCTGAGTGGAAGAGGGATGAGCTGGGCTAGAGGAGGGGGAGGAGAGAACAAGAACTGTGATGGGAAGAGACAGCTGGGGAGGGGGTGGATAGAGGGGGCAGAAAGGAAGAGAGACATATGGGAGCCTCTTCTCCACCCTCGACTGCTTCTCCCTATTTATTATGTCCCTTAGAGGACCTACGACAGTGGCTGGTGAGGTAGCTGCTCCCAGCTCAATGCCTCTGCTCTGCCCAGAGCCCCCGCCTACTCTCTCTGTAGGCAGATGAACCAAAGGGCTGGGTAACCATGGCAACTGTGGGACCTCAGGATAGCCATAGGCAGGCCTGGCCCAGTCACTGATGCTCCTCGGCTTCTGTGCAGTGGTGGTGGGAGGAGGAGGCTCCATCTGGCCCAATCCCCACGCTTCCACCCCATTTTCATTGGGCCTCCAGAACTGAGACACAGTGCGCGCACGTGTGTGTGTGCGCGCGCGTGCACGCACACACACACACACACACACACAGGAACCAGGAGCCAGGCTAAAGAATGAACATTTCTTAAATTGCAAGAACATTTAGCCAATAGTGTAAAGTTCTGCCTGAACTTCAAGTTTAATTCACAAAAACCACACTCTTTCAGCATCTTGTCATGCTGGGCAAAGGCTCACCTCAGCCCTCAGCAAGGCAGGAGGTAGCAAGGGTACCCTATGCAGGTCTGGAGGCCAAGGCAGCTTGGAGAGAGCAGCAGAGGAGCAGCGCATGGGCTCATCCACCGCCTAGGCTGCAATCAGGAAGCAGGAGCAGGACAGGAAGTCCCTTTGGTGAGGTTGTCTTGGGGGGTTCTTGGGAAGACTCTTGGGGCTCCTACACCAAGGAGATGCCAGAACTGGAAAGGTGTCAGAAGTCATCCAATCCAGGATTAGATGAGGTAACCAAAACCCAGGGAGCAAGTGATTTTCTCAAGGTGACAGAGGTATCCTGTGGCAGAGCTGGGCCTAGCACCCAGGTCTCCAGACTCCTGCCCAGAATTCTCTCCCAGTCGGCACCAACCACCCCTACAGTTCCTCAGGCCTTTGCTGTTCTGGGCCCTGGCGGCCACTGGGTTGGATAGGATGAAAGCCTCATGGATAGAGTTCCTAGTCTGTCTTGTTGGTGATTGAAATCTTGAAAAATGCAGTAGTCGTAAAATGGGGTGTTTACAAGCCTCAGAATGAAAATACTGCTTCATTGCTAATTACCACCTTAATGCACTACAGGTTGAAAACCTTGAATTAAAATCTAAACTGAGGGGGAAGTCACACCACTCCCTCTCCTCCCATTCACTGTCACCCAGCTATCATCCGCGCCTCTTCTTACCCGCCCCCCACCACAACAGTCAGGGCACCGGCTCCTCCAGATCTCAGTGTCCTGGTCAAGTGGGGCGGAACAGGAGGTGGAGGGCTGTGTATGCTGCCTGCCTGCGAAGACCTCTCTCCCAGAAAATGACCAGCCTCTAACGTCGGAGCATGCCTTGAGGGTCCAGGAAGTTCGGGCATATTTATGTAGTCATACAACAGAGTGTCTGGCACCAGAAGGCGCTAGTAACCATTTAGTGAATGGCAAAGTGGCCTTCTAGGTGGTGTCCCCCACCCACCTACTACACCACTCGGCGGCCCCTAGCAACTCAGAGGAAGAAGTGGGCGTGGTCCCCGGCCCCGGGGCCGCTCGAGGTCAGCCGGTCACAGCGAGCCTTGTAGAGGTCGCGCTCCCTGGCCAGGCGGGCCACCTCGGCCCGCAGCGCGTCCAGCTGGGCGGCCAGGCGGGCGCGCTCAGCCTCTAGCCCCCGCCGCTGCTGCAGCCGCTTGGAGCGGCAGGCCTGCGCGTAACCGCGGTTTTTCAGCGTGCGGCGCCTCTGCTTCAGCCGCAGCGCCTCGTCGCGCCCGCAGCCCCGCAGCTGCCGGTTTAGCTCCCGCACAGACATCGACACCAGCGCCGCGTCCGAAAACCGCTCCGCCAGCTGCAGAGGGAGAGGGCAGAGAGCGGGTCAGCGCTGGGTCCCTCCCCGCTCCACACTTAGGTCGCGAGCCGGACTACCCCGCCCTCGGGAAGGCTCCGCCCCCGGCCCCCACCTTTACCAGATGCTCGCCCTTCCCCAGAATCTACCCCGCAGTCCAGACCCCGCCCCAGATCCCAACAAGCCCCTCCTCCCCGAGGGGCGCGCTCCCCCTTTGGGTCCGCCCCGCACTGCAGGCCCCGCCTCCCACGGTCTGGCTAGCGGGTCGAGCGCCTGAAATCCGCGCCGCTGCAGCGAGGTCCTTAGCGTCCTGCTCCAGGCTCACCGGGTGTCCGGCGGACACGGCCCAGACGGAACCCGCCCCGCCAACGCACCTCGCTCCCCTGTCCTGAAGGCCGCAACCCTGTGACCCTCAACGGATTTGGATTACATCCTAATGCCCTCAACACCCCCATCTGTGTCTATAATTAATAGGATGAGTCCCAATCCTTCCTGAGAAGGTTGGGGGCTGGGGAAGCACGATGTCTTGAAAAGGCCAACCTCATTCCCGTGCCCGCTGTCTCAACTCCACTCAATTCCAAGCGCAACTCTTTCCCTGGTTTCCACAGACGGAGTATATTTGCCTCCCGTAATCAACGGCTCTCCTTTAATTCTCAACTCTCCCCTTTTGGTCCTCTTTTAATCTTTTCTCCCTCTTCCTCCTGGTTTAGACTACTCATTTCTCTCCATTTGGGGAAAAGGGAGGGGGCAGAAGATAGTTTTCTCTCTCTGATTTTTTTCAAGGGCCCTTGTCTTCTCCTGCCCTCTGTCTCTTGTCCAATCCATAACCCTCTCCAGGAATTCTCCTTCCTCTCTTGGGCTCTCCTCCCTCACCCTGCCTCCCCTCAAACCAACTCACTGATCACTCACCTGGGCATGCTGGGCTCCTGTCTCCTCCGGGCTTCCTGGGTAGTAGCTGTGGGGCCCCTCAACAGGGACCGGCCCCTGACCCTGCAGCAGCTCAACAGCCTCTTCAGGACTCAGGCCCAGTGCCTCCCCAGCCCCCAGCTGCTGCTGCAAGGTGGCCAGCCAGTACAGCTCCTCCAGGCCTGGCCGGGGGGCCTCAGTGGCCCCCACCATGCCTGGATCACTGAAGGTGGGTGAAGGAGGCACTGAGCTGTAGGGTGTGGAGCCCAGTGAGGCTGTTGGGGGGCCAGATCGCCCCTCAGAGGGTTCCCGCTTTACCTCAAATTTCATCAAGTCAAAGTCATTGACGTATTCCATAGCCAGGGGGCTGGGAGGCAGTGCCATTCTGGGGCTGGATTGAAGGGGTGCACCTGCAAAAAAAGAAGAGAGATTTGGAGCACCTGGAGGCTGCCTGCCAGCCTCCTTATGGGAACCTCCTTCTTCCAAAGTCCAAGTGTTCTGGAGAGCCACAGTTCTGGAAAGCAGGGGCAATGGTGCAACCCTGTTCCCTAAATAGTCACCTCTGGACTGAGGCAACTTTTCAGGTTGGCAGGGGCTCCAGCAAGCAGCTTAAAGGCCTGATTGAAGAAGATGAAAGCATGGAGTCTGGTCCCACTGTTGCCTCTGGGAGCTTTGAAAAACAAGAAGAATATGGCAGTACTCCCAACTCTAGTGCTGGGACAGACTGAGAGGCTCTGTCATCTCAAGAGACATCATTCCATTTCCAAGCAATCAAAAATTTTTGCTTAATTAACTGTAACAGAGTAGGTGTCTATTTTAGGACAATGGGAAGGTATGTATGAGGTGAATTTTAATATATAGGGATAACGTTGTTATATCTCTCTCTCAGAACACCTAGGCCAATGCCTTGCACTAGAAGATCCTCAATGCACATCTATTCTGTGGGTTAATCAATCAATTAATCCCTTTCATAGGAGCATGAGACTTTCCAAGGGAAAAAGAAAGGTCCTAGAGTCAGTTCTAGCAAGATCAGGACTGAGTGGTGACCATCTTTCCCCAAGCCAATCTCTCCAAAGAGAACCAACCAAGATTGGTTTTCCTCCTTCTATTCAGAACCTGCTATGTTGTATGAACTTGGACGGATCACCTGACCCCAGTTTCCCCTTCTGTTCAATAAAGGCAATTAGACCTTCACATTTCCCAAAGAGTGTTCCAGGAAACACCAAGTGTGAGAAATACCCAAGAAGAAGTCGATGCTCAGATAAATTTGAGAAATGCTACCTCCTATCCCCACGTTTTGCAGATTCACAAAGCACAGCAACATATTAATCTATGAAGTCCTTCAGTAAACCATCTGTTCAACCTCAACCCAGAGCATCCCAAACTTATGTCACCCAGGAGCTCTCCTCCCTGTTATCATGCAGAGTGTGTGCTCACCTGAGGAACCTCAGGCTAGATGACCTCAGGAATCCTTCCTGAGCCAGAAGTCTCACACTCTAGCCCAGCTTCCAGTTCCAATAGCCCCACTGCCAGCCCCCGAAGGGGCAAGACAGGGAGTGCTTATCCCCAGTGCTTGGCATCTGGTCCCATCTTGATACCCCAAGCCTACGTAGCTCTCTCTCTAGACATCTCATACGCTCAGGCTCTGCCCAGAGAGGTGAGAGGAAGGACAAGTCCTTGTGTCTTCCTGTCCCAGGGAAGGGTTGTTGCCCTATCTACTACTGAACCCCTCACCCTTGAGAGGACAGGGGTGGTAGGAACAAAGACACAGATTGAAGGAATGATCCTTGGCAGGGAGGCTATGGTGAAACAGTGAGAGAGGTGTCCAGAGAGAACTGAACGAAGAGATAAGTGAGGAGGGCTATTTATCTTTCTGATGTGATAGCAGTAAGGGACATAAAGCCAGCCAGGGTTGGAGTGGGGCAGGGGAAAGAAGTGTGAGGATTCTTGACAATAGACAGCAGAGAGCAGACAGCAGGTGACAGAGGCGGAGGCTATAGGTGAGAGGCCTGGCACCCAGGTAGGCCCCAAATATACTCACTTGGGGGATGGTAAAGATGATGTGGTCAGTGTCAGAGCCAGGCAGGCACAGTTTCCTCAGAGACTGGAGACCCCATTGATCAGGGCCTGGTGCCTCTGTGCTCAGAACAAGGCGCTGTGGGCACTGAGCCCACAGGGCACTCTTAAAGGGCCAGCTCTCTGAGGTCATCTGTGGTCCTCAGGCCTGCAGCCAATGAGGTAAGGGGATCATTTGCATATCTCATTGGCCTGGGGGGTTGAGGGGGGAATGAGAAGAGGGAAGACGATGAGTATGCCTGTTCTCAAGGAAGGAAAGGGGGCATTTTCCCCAATAAAGTTCCTCATTGATGGTCCATCTCACAGGTGCTCAGTTCCCTGGTACAGAGAGCTGCATTGGCCCAGTCAGCCACCCTCATGTGAATACCACCCGCAGCCCTCAGTGATTGAGAACCTGGGACTGGAAAAGAGGCCCAGAGAAGCTCCCGGCGCCCTCACCCTCCAATGCTCTACAGTGCCTTGGCAGTTGTTTTGGGGAATACAAACAGTCTGAACCCACTTTCACCTAGCCAGTTGGGTCAGTGGTTCTGCTTTCAGGAATCTTCACATTTCTGGCCCCCTGCCTCACTCCCACTGTGACTGGCCACACACTCCTCACAGCTATCCTATTAGAAGGACAGGCAACTGTCCCCACGGTGAATAGCTAGGACTTGGCTACCCAATCCGCAGCCTCTCCCACTCTTGATGACCAGTCCCAGGACAGGCAGGCCAGCGGGAAGGAGCAGGAGAAGGGAGAGTGGGGATCTCTGCTCCTTCTTTCCGGGCCACCTCGGGACACTGAAATCTAATCACCACCAATCCATCTGACTTCTGTAACTGCCCTCACACGCCCTCTGCTTCCTCTCGCCTTTTCCCTGCGTGTGTCTCCGTCCCTCTCTCTTCCTCTCTCACTCATCCTGGTTCCCAGATGGCTAGGGGGTGACCTACATTTTCAGCCTAATCCCCTAACACCTCTTAGAGCTCTTATCCCTGAGTAGAAGTTGGAACAGGGATACTAGGAATTAGCTAAGGAGGTGTTTAAACCTGTCTGAAGCTGTTTAAAAAAAGGTGTGTACTAGAATAGAACTTTATTCCCTACCTGGTGAGGATACCCAAATGTTCCTGTGGGGTTCACAAGTCCTCTGTCCCAAGTCAGAGATCTGGGTGTCCATCAGCCCTAAAGATCATCAGTTATAAAAATTAACACGGTCCCAGTCTTAGGTGTTGGGTGAAAAGCTGATAGGTTCAGATGGCCTAAAACAATGGTTCTCAAAGTGTGGGCCCCAACCAGCAGCATTACCTGGGAACTTGCTAGAAATGCATATTCTCTGGCCTCACCTCAAACCTACTGAATCAGAAACTCTGGGCTTGGGACCCCCCCGCCCTCAAAAATCTGTGTGTTAATAAGCCTTTAGGCAACTTTGATGAACACTGAAGTTTGAGAACCACTGGTCTACAGAATACCTACAGTCAATTCAGCTTCCCTGCGTGTGTGCATGGTCTCTCCCATCATGCTCTGTACGCACATATAAGAAGATCTAGATCAGATGACATCATTCTTTTCCCACATGTGTTCTGCATTTCGTGGAGCAGAGACCACGGTCGTTATTCAAGTAGTAAGGCTTCTCAGTGTGATTGCCTGGATCCAGTTGTTTTTCCAGAAGAACAGAGCCTAGGAACAAGGCCACTTAATGGGAATGGGGATCATAGAGACCAGGGAATCTCGCGTACATGTCCATGGAATGTGGCTTTGAGGCACATAGCCAGGAAAGAGACCCCAGAACTTCCTGTGCTGCAGAAAGAATAGGAAGTGTTGAGTGCAGCCCCTTTCTCATGCCTGGTCTGTCCAGACACTTGCCCCCGAGCAGCTGTCAGGTCTGTGCTGATCTTCTTGTTTACTGGAGGGCTCAAAGGAAAGGTTTGGGGGAGGGGGTGGCTAAGCTGCTAATGGGCTAAAAGAGTCAGACTAAACAAGCTCAGGCAAGCTGAGCCGCTCAGGGCTCAGACCAGGTGCCACTGACTAGGGAAAGGAGTCCGGGAAGTGAGGGCTAGGCCAGAGGAAATGGGCAAGGGCACAGAGACGAGAGGCCGCGGCAGCCAGTGGGGACCCAAGCGGTAGTTAATGGGCCCCCTTGGTGGGGGTGGAACCAGGGCCTGGGAGATGCATACTGAGACTGACTGGCTCGAGGACATCTGGGGACCGGGAAATGAGAGTGAAAAAGATGAAGGCAGGTGGACTTCAGAAATGACAGAACAGAGAAAGGGAGGCAAGAAGGCTTAGCTGAGGGGGCAGTAGGTATAGACCTGGGATGGAAGGCAGAACAAGTCGGTGGCTCCCCACAGATTTGTACGAAAGGAGTTGGAGGGATGTAGGCACATGGAAGAGGTGGGCAAAGGGCCATGACAAACTAAAAGAGAGAGGAGGTCTTCTGGAGAGCACCAAGAAGGGAGTAGGGCTAAAAAGAGAGGTGGTAGGAACAAGGGACCAGAAGAACAAAGGCAGTAGAAGGAAGGGACAGAGGAAAGTAAGACTGGGGCCCAAGAATTAGAAACAGATGCAGAGGTGGGGCGCCTGGGTGGCTCAGTCGGTTAAGTGGCTGACTTTGGCTCAAGTCATGATCTCGCGGTCCGTGAGTTCGAGCCCTGCATTGGGCTCTGTGCTGACAGCTCAGAGCCTGGAGCCTGTTTCAGATTCTGTGTCTCCCTCTCTCTGACCCTCCCCCGTTCATGCTCTGTCTCTCTCCGTCTCAAAAATAAATAAACGTTAAAAAAAAATTTTTTTTTAATAAAAAAAAAAAAAAAAGAAACAGATGCAGAGGAACAGACAGATAGATGGTCAGGCCATAGAGGAAACACAGCGGGCTGTGGGATGTTGGACAATGGGGGAGAAGGGCCAGGCAGATAAAGGGCCGGGAGAATGGGGATATAAAATGAGAGGGAAGGGAGGAGATGGAGTCAGTAATTCAGGGTGCCATCACTATCTCCTCTGTCCTGCACTCCCATATTTGTCCCATATTTGGAGCCCATAATTCCCTGTAAGCCCTAGAAGTTCTGGCCTTTGGTGTCCAGATCTTCGGTAATGGATCCAAATCTTCAAACCTCTTCCTGGCCTGCCTGGTATGTTCATTTGACAAGTGTTTATTAAGCACCAGGCACTGTGCTAGGCTTTAGCGATACCTTGGTACATCAGACTGACACCAGCCTGCCTTCGTGGAGCATACAGACTGATGAAACAGAGAAGCATCAATTTATTGCCCTTAGGCCCAGGCAAGAGTAGCCCCTGCCCTAAGCCCTGTGCTTTTGGAAGACTCCATTCTGGCTCTCCTCTGGCTGTGTCCCACCGCATGGGGTGAGCAGTTCAGGCCTCCTCTGCCCACACCCAACCCCATTCTGGACCACACTCCAGATACCCAGGAATTCCCTGTCCAAAGGGCTCCAAGCCCACTTCTAGGCCCACATGGACCTCTACCCCAGGTAGGCCCTTCCAGAAGTGGACCACACTACAGTACACACATCCCTAGACCCAAAAGCCGGCTAAGGGTGACTATTTATAGGAGGTCATGGACAGAATTGGGATGTGTAGACAGGGAGGTCCACAGGTATGCATGTGAGGCCCCTCACAGGACAAGACAGTGTCAGGGGTGGGAAGAGAAGAGGGCCCAAAGGCCAGTGGCCCAGTGCATCCTCTCCCCATACCACCCACCACATTCTGCTGCAGAATCCCAAGGACTCCAAATAAAATCCAAATCTGCATTCAATTTTGAACCAAATTCCAGGCCATTGTGTACATATTATCAAGGGATAAGAATAGAACATATTTTATTTAATAGTTTGTTAGCATGAGTTCTACATTTTAAATATTTAAAACACAAGGTTTGTGACCCTCTGTACTCTTGCCCCAGGTCCCACATATGTTAGGTAGGAGCCTATGTGAAAATAAACTATTATAACTGAGGTGAGTCCTATGAAGGAGAAGGGCAGGCACTATGAAATTGTATTTCATGAAGACCTAATCTAATGAGGGGCAGCACTGAGGGGACAGCTTGCCTAAGGAAGACACATTAAACTGAGACCAGCCAGGTGAGTAAGAAGTGACCATGTCCGGGGGTATGGAGAAGGTGGGGATTCCAAGCTGCAAGAACAATATATGTAAAGGCTCAGGCAGGAAGGAGACATGAGTACAAAACAAACAGACAAAAAGACCAATATAGCCAGAGAGTAGAAGAAGCCAAGGAAGTGGGAAGAATGGTGGTAGGTGACGGTGGCAATGTCAGCAGGGGCCAGATCCAGCACAGCCTCATGGTCCAAGGTTAGGATTTGGTCTTTACTCAAAGAACAGTGAGAAGTTACTAAAGAATTTTTGGCAGGGCCATGATGAGATCAGATTTTGTTTGGAAAGATCACTTTGGATCTAGAAGGCAAAATGGAATCAGAGTGGGATTAGGGGGCTAATGCAGTATCCACGTTGAGTTTGGGGGATATCTTAAGCTGGAAACAAACTCTGAGATGGAAACCTGTATACAGGTGGTTCACCAAGGAGGATTTTCAAAAGGAGTGAGAAAAGCAGGACTGGGCAGGAGGAAAAGTGGAAATACACTGCATTAGAACAGAGACTTCAGCCGATCCCACAGGAGCTCTGGAGCTCAGATGGACCAAATTGAGGAAAGGGGATCAGGCTTTGTACCCTTGCGTCAATCAGTCACTGGATACACACTGCCCCAGGAAAGGGGTATTGTGTTTGGTGACACCACTCCCTTCAGCCACAGGTAGGTCTCAGGGAAGTATTCGGCTGTGAGTCATTAGCAGCCACCACTCCGAGGCTGGGACAAGGAAAACCTGGATCCTGAAGCAGGGATCTAGGCAACACACCATAGCATCCACTACAGGAGCTCCGGAAGGTGTCCAAGGGCCAGACCCAGAGGGCCTTGGGAAGAAAATGCAGACCAGGTCAAGGCTGGTCACACCCTGCCCCCTGGTGGTGTGCTTCGAACACTAGGCCAGCTGGTACACCTGGGAGGCTGGGAGGAGGGCCAGGGAACTGAATAAAAGTGTAGCAAATAAATGAATAAAGGGAATCGACACTACAAGGAAATCCTCATGGGAGCCCCTTAAGCTAAGAAAGGACACAATGGGGGAGAAGTGTTCAGAAACATAAGACTTGTTTATTCTTCATTCAAACAGCACTTATTAGCTGACCAAATAAGGCCAAATTAAGATAAAATAACAACAAGACTAAAATTTGGGCCCTCCTTTCAAGGAGCTAACACTTAAGTGAGGATTATAAAGATACAAAAACAACTATAATAAAGTGTGATAACTTCAAAAATATAGGTATGTAGGGGCGCCTGAGAGGCTCAGTCGATTGAGCATCCAACTTTGGCTCAGGTCATGATCTCATGGTTCGTGGGTTCAAGCCCGTATTGGGCTCTGTGCTGACAGCTCAGAGCCTGGAGCCTGCTTCAGACTCTGTGTCTCCCTCTCTCTGACCCTCCCCCGTTCATGCTCTGTCTCTCTCTATCCCAAAAATAAATAAAAACGTTGAAGAAAAAAAAATTTAATAAAAAAAAAATAAATAAAAACATTAATATATATATATATACATATATATATGTATATATATATATATTACACAGTATAAAACCAACACGGATGAGATAGATGTTAATTCTAAGAATCAAACGGACTTCACAAAGGAGGTGATGTTTAATTTAAGTCTGAAGAGCAGAAAAGCTTCACAGAAGTGCTCTGGAAACTGCAGTTTGGTGTATAGGAGAGAAGGTGGCAGGGATAAAGGTTGGATAAATAGGAGTCAGATTATAAAGGACATCAGTTGCCATGTGGTAGGGAGCCTTGAGGGATTTTAAGTCTGAGTGATATGATCTCATTTTCTTTTAATGATAAATCAAGGGAACAGTATAGGATTGGAGGGGGGAAATAACTTGGTAATTAGAGTCAGAAAGGTTTGGATTCAGATTTCATTTCTCCTGCTGACCAGCTATATAACTTTGAGCAAATGACTTAACCTCTCTAAGCCTCAGTGTCCATACCTGTAAAATAGGATGGTTGTGAATCTGAATGAAATAATGCATGTAAAGCTGCTGGCACAGAGCCCAGCCTAGTGTCCACACAATAAAAATTACCCCTCTCTCTCTTAACTCATCAAAGTGAACTTCTGTGAAGAGTTGGAGGGTAGCTTGGTGGGAGGGAGAAGGAGTGGCATTTGGAATGGTGGCAGCCCAAGAGGTGGCTTGGAAGATATCACTTGAAGCCAGGTGAGAGGTAAGTCCTGAACTAAGGCAGTGGCCATGGGGATAGACACAGATTTGAGAGCTAATTATGAAGTACAAATCCAAAGGTCCTAGCATCTGATTGGCTATGGAAGAGAAGAAAGGAATAGCCTAGACTGATTCAGGTTCCTCTGGAGCAGCTGCCTAGATGCTGGTGCTATTCACTGAGATAGGGAACCATGAGAGCAGGTGCAGCATTAGGGAAGAGATGATGACCTTCAGTAGATCCATGCTGCGACCAGCATGCACACCTTTAGGCCCAAAGGGTTGCCAAAGAGGCAGTTGTCTGAAGTGGAATAGGTGTGGACGGAGTTTGAATGTAGGAACTGGAGGAAAGAATCCAAACACGTACGCATAAGGTTGAGTCCAGGATGGAGCCTGGGTGGAAGAGATAGAGAGCCAATAGCAAGCCCAAGGCTTGAGGCCAGCTCTCCTTTTCCCGCTATGTTTTAGCACAGAACTTTGAGAAACCTGAGAATCAGCATTGTTTCTGTTGCAAATGGCAGAAATCCACTTAAAATTAGCTTGAGCGAGAGAAGAAATTAAGAAATTTGTTGAGTCCTATAATCAAAATCAGGAATCTGTAGCTCTCCATCCCTCTGCTGCTTCCTTTGGGCTGGCTTTCATTGAGGGCAGGTTCTTGCTTTGCAGTGCCGAGCTGATACCCTGCCGCTCTATGCTTATATCCCACCAGCTCAGCAAACCCAGCAGAAAGAGCTCATTTCGAAAGTCTACAGAAAAAGCTCCAGAGAGGGATCTCATGCCCATCCCTAAACATTCCCAATTGCTCTGGCCAAAGTGAGGAAGACACAAATTGGTCAAACTGAGAGCCTACCCACAGGAGACCTATATGATTTCTTCCATGGACTGAGGAGGTAGTTCCATAAAGGAACATCAGGGTGATATTACCAGAAAGGGGGAGTGGATGCTGGGCAGGTGCCTACTACAGGCATGTTGAGTCTCGGGTACTATGGCATTTGGGGTGGTACCCAATGGTATCAAGTTGAAGAGAGATGTCTGGATGGAGACATAACTTGACAAATTACCTGAGGACTTTATGGTGGTGGTTGGGTGGGACAGACTAGTTCTTCAGGGGAATGTGGAGAGAATAGCCAGGGCAGAGGCCCAAAGAAGAGACTCGGGGGTAGAGAGACGCCATCATTTTATGGGAAGGCAGAAGGGAACCCTCATCAGGGGGAGAAGAAACAGGTATTTAGGAGCTGGGGACCAAGAAAACGTTAGCTTTGGGACCCTGGAAAACAGAAAAACATGGGTCTTACAGTGCCCAGTCCCCAGAAGAAGAGAAAAGACAATGCCCAACCCTCGATTTCTGGACTCCCAGCCTCCGTGGGCCCTCGCCCTGGCCTCCCCCCTCGTTCCTAGTTTGTTTGCCACCCCGTTGTCTCCCAGTCGCTATCTCTCGGGAGCAAGAGTCCTCAAAGTTACATCATGTGCAGGGGGCGAGGCGGAGCGGGGGGCGGAGCCTCGCGGAGGCGGGGAGCCGAGTAGGGGGCCCAGCTGTCCAATGAGAGAGATGGGTGTGGGGGCTAGGATGCTGGGGGAGGGGAGGCGTCTGGTCCGGTCGGGGCCTGGTGCCCTGGGGGAGCGGCTGTACGGCTAGGGCGTAGAGAGGGTCGCGCAGGCCCAGCGAGGTACCGCCCCTGCGCCCTCCCGCCCGCCTCCTTTTTAAGCGCCTCCCGCCCAGCCTTCGCTCCCGCTCGCTTAACAGCGCACCTTCTTTCCCCGCCTTCCTTATCTCCCCGGCTCCGCTCGGTTCTCGTGGCCACCCCGCAGACCCAGGTGCCATGGCCGCTGTGTACCGCCCCGGCCTGCGGTGAGTGAGCCCTAGCCCGGGGCCGACCCGCACCTTCCGCCGCGCTCGCCCCCTCGGGGCTGCCAATGGCTCTCTCCTGCCCGCCAGCCTCCGCCGGCTTTCTCAGCCGAGGAGGAGACGGGCCCGGGGCGAGTGTGTCTCCATCCCCAGCCTCTCCGGCCCGTGTCTCGCGGGAGATCTGGGGCGGCCGCCGCCGCTCCGAGTCTCTCCGCTTCCGTCCCCTCCTCCCCCGTCCCTGCTTTGCTGATCTCTGACCGCGCCGTCTCGATCTGCCACTCACAACTTCCTCCCCTCCTCGCTCGCCCCCACAGAGCCCTGTCTCCTCGTCTCCTCCTTTTCTTTAAGATGTAACTCTTGTGCCCCAGTTGCGATTAGAAGCGCGGTAGGACCCTGGGGTCAAGGGTGCATGAACCCCTGGGGGATTGAGCTCAGAACTCCCCAAAGAAGGCACAAGGTAAACCTCCATTTCCGACCTCCCGCGAACTGGAACCTGGAGGGAAGCCTGGCGCAGCTAATGGACCTGCGGCCAGGGGAAAGAGGGAAACAAGGTGGAGGAGGGGGACAAGTTGCCTTCAATTCTAATAGGTTGGCTTCGTCCTCTGTCTGGGACGGAAGCTCCTAGGCCCTGCTCCCTTTTCACAGCTTCCTGTCGTTCCTCTGTGGCCTCCCTTCTCCCCAGCATGTGTCCCAAAGTCTGAGCTAACCCCCAAGTCTCTCCCACAGCTGGTTCCTCTTGGCCAGCCCATGTGGGTAGCCTCTGGAGCAGAGGAAAAGGAGAGGGTCCCACTGGTAGAGAGTCAGAGAGGATCACCAGAGACTTCCTGAGCCAGGCCCCCTGTGGGGAGAGGGACCTGCCAGGTCCCAGGAGTCCTCTTCCTCTGCCCCTGAGGCCACACTGGGTTTGAATCCTGCCAGCCCAGGTCCACTCTAGCCAGGTTCCAACTCCCATATCCATGGTCCGAGCTGTCTCCCTTCCCCAGGCTTACAGCCTAAGTTTAACTGAGCTTTCTGCAGTCTGATGTTACCACCTACCACCAACACCCAAAACTCTCTAGGCATTTGACCTCTAAGGGGAGGAACAGGGGCATGCAGTCTGATGTGTGGAGCAGTTTCTGGTGGGCGAGGCCCTGGCATCAGAGAAGGGCAACTTCCCTCTCTTGGCCTTTGCTCTCTCTCTGGGTCACTCCACCCTGGGTCCGGGCCAATCAGAGCAGACCCTGCTTCTCCCTCTCCCAGGGGTGTGAAGGGACAGAGAACAGGGACCCTGCCCTCATGGGAATGGGCATGTACCCCAGCCATTGACATTCCCCAACAGTCAGCCTTCCACCCAGCTCAAAGATACCTACCCAATAGCAATATCTTATGCAACCCTTGTTGGCCCAGGTGGGCAGCCCTAGCTCTGATGCCTGGAACCCCAATACCCAGTTACCAACTCTCTGTGCAAGAGCCCTAATTTGGAAACCTGGGACTGTACCATCTCAAAGACTGGGTCCTTTGCTGAGGCTTTCACAGTCTTATACACACCAGAAGAAAAAAGTAAAAAGCAGCTGCTTTTTTAACTTATAAAAACTATACTTAAGAATGGAAAGAACAGGGATGAGGGCTTTAACTACCAGACCCATGAAGCTGTCACCAGGGCACAGTTTATCGACACTGGGTCATAGGGCACCTCCTCATTTCCAACCTTGACCAGACAGAGTTAAACGTGGGCATGGGTTAAGACTGCAATAACCTCAGCATGCCGACATATACCCTCCACGCCACCAGGCATGTGCCTTTATGCTCCTTTGGCAATATTCGTCCCTTGCTGACAAGAAAACACCCTCACTGAGACTCATGGAGGCCACAAGGTACATGTGGCCTGAACCTATCCCACACACCTACTCTCACCTGCTCTTCAAGGTGCCTGCGCCAAGACCTGTTTTAGCATGCTCCATGGCAGCCCAAGCTTTCTGTCCCCTTGACTTGCCCATCTTCCATGAGAACACCCATCCCATTACCTATTTCTTGTCGTAGGCTTAGCCGGCCTGGGCTGAGCCCTTGGGGCTGGTCATCATGGCGCAGCATCCAGACCCTACGAGTACTCAGTGGAGATCTGGGCCAGCTGCCCGCTGGAGTTCGAGACTTTGTGGAGCGCAGTGCCCGCCTGTGCCAACCAGAGGGCATCCACATCTGTGATGGCACCGAGGCTGAGAACACTGCCACACTGGCCCTGCTGGAAAAGCAGGGACTTATCCGAAAGCTCCCCAAGTACAACAACTGGTAAGCCCTGAGCCCTGTGACCCATGGGATGGGAACAGCTTATTGGACAGAGGCCACGTTGGGTTTACCAAGACAAACATCAAATTTAACTAGACCATCCCAATGGAATGAGCAAGAATGGGAGCTCTGGGGGAAACAGAATCAGGAATTAGTGAGATTGGTCTATATTTTTTATGTTAAGGAAAGAAGCTAATACAAATAAAAACCTTTGCTTTTTTTTCCCCCCCTCTTCCAAGTTCAGAGTTTTTGCCGAGGGCAGAGGCCTTTAGAAGGCTGGGCCAAAGGAACTACCCCTTAGATGGGACAAAATCTGGAGCAAGCAACTGAGGTGCAAATAGATGGGCAAAAATAAGACCCACAAAAGACGTAGAGTCAAAGTTGGACTTGAAAGATTGGGTCTGGGGATGAGGGAGATCATCTGGCCACGTTTTCCTGATAATCCTTTCTCCCCCAGCTGGCTGGCCCGCACAGACCCCAAGGATGTGGCACGAGTAGAGAGCAAGACAGTGATTGTAACTCCTTCTCAACGGGACACAGTGCCCCTCCCGGCTGGTGGGGCCCGTGGGCAGTTAGGCAACTGGATGTCCCCAGCTGAGTTCCAGCAAGCTGTGGATGAGAGGTTTCCAGGCTGCATGCAGGGTAACCGGGGCAGGGACACAGAAGCAGGGGCACTGAAGATATTAACAGGTTAGAACCCTTCATCCTGGTGGTATTTTTCCTCCATAGGCCGAACCATGTATGTGCTTCCATTCAGCATGGGTCCCGTGGGCTCCCCACTGTCCCGAATCGGAGTGCAGCTCACTGATTCGGCCTACGTGGTGGCAAGCATGCGCATCATGACCCGACTGGGGACGCCTGTGCTTCAGGCCCTGGGAGATGGCAACTTTGTCAAGTGTCTGCACTCTGTGGGCCAGCCCCTGACTGGGCAAGGTGAGCGCCTACCCTGCCTAGGGGAGGCCACAGAGACCTGCTTGCATTCAGAGAAAACCCTCAATCCTACCCATCTGAATTAGTGAAACACCTCATTCCCAAAATCTAAAGCAGCAGTCTGGGCTGGGGCAATGCTGTGTTGGCAGAGCAATTTGCACAAGATTGAGAAAAGTCACTTATCCATGTCCTGTCCCAGAACAGGGACGTAGGAGCTGATAGATACTGGGGGTGCGGGGGGGTGTTAAGCTACTCATTGGCACCACCACCGCTCCTCAGTGTCTCTCCTGCCAATCCCAATACCCTCCAGCTCCTAATGCCCCAGTTCCTCATGCCCCTACCAACAGCCGGCCCCATGACCCCATAACCCATTGTCCCCAGGGGAGCCGGTGAGCCATTGGCCATGCAACCCAGAGAAAACCCTGATTGGCCACGTGCCTGACCAGAGAGAGATCGTCTCCTTCGGCAGCGGCTATGGCGGCAACTCCTTGCTGGGCAAGAAGTGCTTTGCCCTTCGCATCGCCTCTCGGCTGGCCCGGGATGAGGGCTGGCTGGCGGAGCACATGCTGGTGAGGGCCTGGTGAGGACCTAGGCAGCTGCAGGGAGCAGGGCAGGAGTGGGGCCTGGCTGGTCAGCCTCACCTCCCCACCGCCAGGTGCCGGGCCGGTTGGGAGGGACTCTGCCCAAATGACCAAAGCTTTGGCCCCAGGCTGCTGAACATTGAGGGGGCTTCAACTTGCTGCCACACCAGCCCTGTGGCAAGGTGGTGCACCTGTTTAGGCAATAATTATTTGTCCTCCCTGTTAACGCCTAGCTGTCCTTTCTGTGCAGACCATAACTGACCTCCTCTTTGTTCCCTCCCTCCTCGACACGCAGATCCTGGGTATCACCAACCCCGCAGGGAAGAAGCGCTACGTGGCAGCCGCCTTCCCCAGTGCCTGCGGCAAGACTAACCTGGCCATGATGCGGCCAGCACTGCCAGGCTGGAAAGTGGAGTGTGTGGGGGATGACATTGCCTGGATGAGGTTTGACAGTGACGGTGAGAGGCCCATGGATCATACTCAGTTCTGGCTCATACCAGAGCATAGGAGTCTCCCCTTCACTGCTCATGGTGGACCCTGCCCTATACCTCCTGGCAGTCTACCCACCCTAGAGACAGAAGGGCTTTCTCCATAAGATCTGGGGGCCAGCTCAGGGCAAGAGGGAACAGAATAGGACCTTCCATGGATGCACCTCTCAACTCTTACTGGTTGATCCTTCCTTTCCTTCACTTCTGCTCCTGACAGGTCGACTCCGGGCCATCAACCCTGAGAATGGCTTCTTCGGCGTGGCCCCTGGCACCTCTGCCACCACTAATCCCAATGCCATGGCCACAATCCAGAGTAACACTCTTTTCACCAATGTGGCTGAGACCAGTGATGGTGGAGTGTACTGGGAGGGCATTGACCAGCCTCTTCCACCTGGTGTCACTGTGACCTCCTGGCTGGGAAAACCCTGGAAACCTGGTATGTATGATGGGGGAGTTGGGATACAGCCCCTAGGGCTCAGCACCTTGATGACGTAAAAGGCTTCTCCACAACCTGTGGCTGTCCTCCAGGACCTCTGGGAGTCACAGGAAATTATAAATATTCCCGGTTTCTAACCCCAGGTGAGACCTCAGGTCAAGTCCCAACTCCAGGTATTGGCTTTGGGACCTGGCTAAGCTGCTTACCCTCATGAACTTCAATTACCCCATCAGCTAAATGGAGGCAGTTACCAAAGTACCTATCTTGGCTGTTGGAGAGTTAAATTAAATAACGCATGCAGGAGTGCCGTTGGTTAAGCGTCCGTGTCTTGATTTCGGCTCAGGTCATGATCTCACAGATCGTGAGTTTGAGCCCCTGCTTGGGATTCTCTCTCCTTCCTCTCTCTCTGCCCCTTTCCCCCTCAAACTAAATAAATAAACCTTAAGAAATAATAATGCATGCAAAGTGTTCAGCATAGTGCTGAATACATAGCAAATTTTCGGTAAAAATAAGCTGGAGCTTTTTTTTTTTTTTAAGTTTATTTGCGAGAGAGAGAGAGAGAACAAGTGGGGAAACACTGAAGCACAGACCCCAAAGCAGGGCTCGAACTCACAAACCCTGAGATCATGACCTGAGCTGAAATCAAGAGTCAGACACTTAACTGAACCACCCAGGTGCCCTTGGAATTTTTTTAAAAAGGAAAGGGAAGGACTGTTTTGAAAATTTTTACACAAGGACTTGGGCTCAAAGCATAGTCCACAAAGTTTGACCCATTAGGGAGGAGGAAGCCTGCCCCTCCCCCTGCCACTTGGCTCCCACCATCTCTTGTATAATAATTATTGTCTAAAGGTCAGCGTTGTTACCCTCACCCTTCTCTATCCCTCTAACACGCACACCCAAATCCTTCCAGGCAAAATCAGACCAGCTCTTTAGCCTCTTCTAACAGCTAGTTTCTCAACCCTGTCATCGCCCCTGGTGCCTAGCAGCCCTGCCCCTCCCCCAACCCTGCACTCTGGACCTTCTGCAGTTAGCCCAGAGACCTAAGAATGGAAGCAAAGAAGGGCATGCTGGGGAGGGTGGCCTTGTGGTCACTGAAGCCTACATTCACGTCTTCCAGACTGACCAAGCATTCTCCCTCCTTATCTAATCACCCCTTGCTTTCTCCACCACCATCATTAAGCCCTCCTTGGCCTTCCCACCCAACTAAGAAACCCAAGAAACTTTCATACTTCCCCGAAGGCTAGTTCCCCAACCCTTTCATCATCTCTAGATTCACGGGTATAACTAGGGCATGTTGTGCCCAGCTGCTATTCCCAGAATAATACCCTGTGCCAGGGTCCTAAATTGGGGGCTGCTGGAAGTGCAAGAGGCTCTTATATGCAAGTGGAAGCAGGAGCTGGGCAGGTTGGCGGGGGGGGGCGCGCGGGGAGCGGCAGGGAGAGATGGGCTGGCTGTAGAACTCCCTTGCCCCCCTTCCCAGGTCTAACCGGCAACCTCCAGCAGAGAAGCTTCTGTGTGCATTTAGGACCCCCATGGTGGTGTTTTATACACATGCCACCGACTTGGTCCCATTCTCTCCCTAGGGACCAAATGTCCTATGCTCCTCAGGTTTCACCTGCCCAGGTTATATGTGAGGTCTTCAAGACATATTGTTCCCTCTGGGTCTAAGGAGACCCAGGGAAATCACCAAAATTCTTCTAGCTTCAAAATCAATTGCTGTTTACATTTTGAAAGCTCAGAAGACCCCATCTTCCTCTATTTGCTGATGGAAAGTCAATTGTCTGAAGTACTCATTGACAGCCTCAGTTTTTGCTTTAGGTTTGAATGTTTGTTTAAATAATAATCCCACAGTGGGGCGCCTGGGTGGTTCAGTTGGTTGGGTGACCAACTTCAGCTCAGGTCATGATCTCACAGTTCGTGGGTTTGAACCTCGCATCAGACTCTGTGCTGACAGCTCAGAGTCTGGAGCCTGCTTCAGAGTCTGTGTCTCCCCCTCTCTCTGCCCCTCCCCTGCTCACGCTCTGTGTCTCTGTCTCTCAATAATAAATAAACATTAAAAAAATTTTTTTTAATCCCATATATAAATCATTTCTGGGATAAAATTTCTGCGAAAACCTTATGCCAAGATCTAAGCCCATTCTCTTGAGCACTGGCCAATGCCAAGTAGCTACAGCTTGGCATAGACAGTAGTGTCCTGCTAAACCCCAATTCCTTGCCCATTCTTTCTCACATAGCACAGCTGGTAGCACCATTATGGATAAATAACCTGATCTTTTGGGAAAGATGTCCTGGCTCCCTTCTCCCTGCTCCTTACCACACAAGGTTGCAGGGAGTTGATGATGCAAACAGAAATTTTGCAAGAGTGCATGCAAATATATGTGTGTGTTGGGGGTGGAAAAGCCCTTGGAACTGAAAGTATTTGTATTTCCCCTGCCAGGAGACAAGGAGCCCTGTGCACATCCCAACTCTCGCTTTTGTGCCCCGGCTCGCCAGTGCCCCATCATGGACCCAGCCTGGGAGGCCCCCGAGGGTGTCCCCATTGATGCCATCATCTTTGGAGGCCGCAGACCCAAAGGTAAGCATTGTGTGGGCTCCATGCCTTCTTGGTAAAAGGTCTGTCTCCATCTCAGGGCCTACCTCCCTCTTATACTTAAAGCTCAGCCTAGATTGCCAACTGTAGCTGTCTCTAGAACTATCCCCTGGAGAATGCAAAATATGGGGAGGCATGGGGTTTGAAAATGGGAAAGCAGAGATACTAGGAGAGAGAGACCAGGAATCAAGATCACCAGGAGGGAGGGGGTGAGGGCCCACAGACAAAAGCTGCCTGTGACCCTGTTCACTGGTGTTCTAGGAGTACCCTTGGTATATGAGGCCTTCAACTGGCGCCACGGGGTATTTGTGGGCAGTGCTATGCGCTCTGAGTCCACTGCTGCGGCTGAACACAAAGGTGAGTGCCATCCCTATACATCCACATGGCTGCTTCTCTCCCTTTCTGAGCCAGACCTTCCTCCCTTCCTCCTGCCTGCCCTTTCCACGGGTCTCTTTTCCCAATCCCTTCTCTTCACCCTACTCTTGAGGATCTTCTGGAGCCACCAACATTTCCCAACTTCCTCCAGCTGGATGCAGGGTGCCCTTCTCTTCTCCAGTTAGGAGGAAGATTCCTTACCCATCCTGCTCCCCTCCCCAGGGAAGGTCATCATGCACGACCCATTTGCCATGCGGCCCTTTTTTGGCTACAACTTTGGGCGCTACCTAGAACACTGGCTGAGCATGGAGGAGCGCAAGGGGGCCCGGCTACCCCGCATCTTCCACGTCAACTGGTTCCGGCGGGATGAGGCGGGCCACTTCCTGTGGCCAGGCTTTGGAGAGAATGCTCGGGTGCTAGACTGGATCTGCCGGCGGCTAGAGGGGGAGGACAGTGCCCGAGAGACGCCCATCGGGCTGGTGCCAAAGGAAGGTGCCTTGGATCTCAGTGGTCTGGGAGCGATAGATACCACACAACTATTCTCACTCCCCAAAGACTTCTGGGAACAGGAGGTGCGTGACATTCGGAGCTACCTGACAGAGCAAGTCAATCAGGATCTGCCCAAGGAGGTGTTGGCTGAACTGGAGGCCCTGGAGGGACGTGTGCGTAGAATGTGACCTGAGGCTCCAGGCTAGCAGGAGAACACAGCACCCCCCCATCTGTCCCAGCCGCCATCTAGGGATAGGAGAGCCACCAGGCTTGCAGAAAGTATGAGCAATTGGATAGAACTAACATCTGGGTGCCATGAGACCAGGCCACAGGCCTTCTCCAACATGCTAATAATAAGAGATGCTCATTTATTTTACACAACTTTTGTGCTGTTTCATTCCTGCCTGTCTTCACAGGCTTCTCTCTAACACCAATTTCATAGACTTCTTGCAGCTCTCCAAGCAGCCAGCACGCTGGTGCAGTCTGGCCTGGCGCAGCCCGGTGATATCCAGGACCTCTCTCACAGGCAGCGCTACCACTGGGCCATATAAGTGGGAATTTCTGGGAGAAGGCACATCTGCTGTGTGTCCCCAGTTCTTAAAAAGACAGGGGCCTCTACCAGCTACTCCGTATAGCCTCCAGGCCTTAAATTTCTGACCTCCCACTTGGAAACCAGAAGCCTCCCATCCCCAGTGAAGCAGTTCCATTGTCAGTCGTCAAACCTGTTCTTCTTCCTGCTTGACCTGACACTGGGACTCCAAAGCATTCATGAAAGCTCATTCAATATTAAGAGAGCTAACACTTATAGTACCTTCTGTGCGCCAGGTACTGTTCTGAGCACGTTACAAAACAACCCTTTGAAGCAAGTACCACATTACAGATGAAGAAACAAAGGCATACAGAGGTCAAGTAATTGCCCAAGCCCACACAGCAAACAGGAGAACCAAGGATAAACAATAACGGCATAGACATCTCTCATAGCAGCATAGACTGGAGAACTATAAGGATTTTAGATGTCCCCTATTCCATGCTTCTCAGACTTAAAAGTGCATACGAATCACCTGGGGATCTTGATAAAATGCTCATTCAGCAGGTCTGGAGTGGCCAGGAGATTATTTTTCTTACAAGCTCCTAATTGATGTTGATGCTGCTGGTCCAGGGACCATAGTTTAAGTAGCAAGGCTTTGGCCTAAATCCTCAGAAATCAGCTTTATAGGAAGACCACAAAGGGAGCGATGATCCTCCATAAATCAGGGGCACTGGCTGAGGGATAACTTCACCTCTGATCTGAATCAGGCTGAGGGCATGTATAAACAGATTGGTAGGATGGAAGTCCACACCCAGAAAATGAGAATAAACTCCAACAAATCAAAAATGGAGTTTCTGGGAATTGCTGCAAAAGAAAAAACTGGAGGAGGAAACACCAAGTGTTTCATAGAGAACAGCCAATAACCAGCTATCATGTGTAAGCAGAGAAGAAGCTAAGGTCAGAGTGGATCACGTGTTAATGTATAGTTAGTAATGGAGTCTATTATACTTAAAAATATACAGCCAAATCTTCAGCTTCATGAATGGCATGCAATACCTGAGAAAATGATCAGAGGCGGCACAACAGAGATGTTAGGCACACGGTAGAGTCAGGTGCCTCTGGGTTTCTTCATCTGTAAAACCGGGATGTGCCTGCACCTCGGTGTTGTTAGAAGGATTAAAGGTCAGTGGAGCCAGCACTCAGAACTGTTCCTGGCATGGAGTAACCACTGACTGTATGTTAGCTGCTCTCACCTTTCCACTCTATATTGATTAGAGTGTGTCCTGTAAGCCTATGTCATATATTGCTGACGCTACAGTTTAAGAGGAGAGTGAGCAATGCAAATAAAATTTAGAAGAGAAAATTGGTTTGGAAATAAGTCCCTCCAGGAAAGAGGCAGGGAACTGGGGTTCCAGAGCCCTCCAGGTATCTAAATGCCCAGTGATTTAAAGGTATTAGCCTTAAAAATTATTTTGACAATTAGAATAAAATTAGGCTACATGCCCTGCAGAGAAATGATAAAATGTAGTTAACACACTATTAATTTTTTTTTAAGTTTGTTTATTTTGAGAGAGGGAGAGACGGGCAGAGAAGAAAAGGGAGAGAGAATCCCAAGCCAGCTCAACATTAAGCACAGAGTCCAATGCCAGGGCTCCATCTCACTGAACTGTGAGGTTATGACCTGAGCCAAAATCAAGAGTTCGACGCTTAACCGACTGAGCCACTAAGGTGTCCCTAACACATTTTAGTTAATCTTTTTATTTTACTTTAAGTTTTTTATTTATTTAAGTAATGTCTACAGCCACCATGGCGCTTGAATTCACAACCCCAAGATCGAGTTGCATGCTCTTATGACTGAGCCAGCCAGGCATCCCTCATCTTTTTATTTTACGTTAAAACACAGATACAGAAAACCATGAAAAACAAAGGTATAGCTTAATAAACTAACAGAAAGTGAACACTTGTAAACCATCATCCAGAGAAAAAAACAGAACTTTGCAGACACCCAAAGCCCAGCCACCCCCTCCCTACATTCTTCACCTTCATCATAGCCCCTCCTTCCTGGCATAGATGGATATTGTGATGCATGATAATTATGTCCTTTAAGTTTATTTTTGTAGTTTTATCACCCAAGTGTGGATCTGTAGACATTACGGTTCAGCTTTGCCCATTTTTAAGAATTTCATATGCCTTTTAAGTCTCAATCTATAAGTTCCCCCTCCATTCCTTTCTTTTCCCTTAATTTAATCATTGAAGCATCCAGATCTAGATGCTTAATGCCTAGATTCATTAATTTACCAGGGATTTCAAGACAGCTGTATTCAAACTGTCATAATTGTTGGAAGTTTTACAAAACTTCCCTTTATATTCTATTTCATTACCTCGAGGTATAGTTTATAGAGAAGCAACAAAGTAACTGATTCTTTTCCTTTATTTACCATCTCCAATATGATTTAATTTTCTATCATCCTGCAAAAGGGCAAACAATTAGTTACTTACACACACACATACACCATTATGAACTCATGGATTTAAACATACTTAATGTTTATGAAGTTACCCTTTTATTTTTTTTTAAGCTTTATTTATTTTTGAGGGAGAGAGAGAGAGAGAAAGAGCGTGAGCGGGGGAGGAACAGAGTGAGAGGGAGAGACAGAATTTGAAGCAGGCTCCAGGCTCTGAGCTGTCAGCACAGAGCCCGACGCAGGGCTCAAACTCATGAACCGCAAGATCATGACCTGAGCCAAAGGTGGACACTTAACCGACTGAGCCACCCAGGCGCCCCAATGAAGTTACCCTTTTAGTGCTCAAATTATCCCATCTTTGGCCATGAGAACTTGGCTCCTGAGTCCTTTTTTTTTTTTTTTAAGTTTATTTATTTTTGAGAGAGAGCAAGTGGGGGATGGGCAGAGAGAAGAGGCCAACACAGGGCTCAAATCCATGAACCGTGAAATCATGACCTGAGCCAAAATCAAGAGTTGAATGCTTAACCGACCAAGCCACTGAGTCCTTTTGACATTACCCTGATAGTGTTTGCTGTCTTCTTGCTATCTGGTAAGATAAGCTGTTCCGTGTTTGTCTCGTACATTTTTTGCCCCAGACCTGGAATCAGCCATTTCTTTAAGCTCTGGTGGCTTTCCATGGGAAATGGCATTTTAAGATCTACTACTGGTGGGGCGCCTGGGTGGCTCAGTCGGTTGAGCGTCCGACTTCGGCTCAGGTCATGATCTCAGGGTTTGTGGGTTCAAGCCCCGCCTCAGGCTCTGTGCTGGCAGCTCGGAGTCTGGAGCCCGCTTTGGATTCTGTGTCTCCCTCTCTCTCTCTGCCCCTCCCCCACTCATTCTCTCTCACTCAAAAATAAATAAAATATTAAAAAAAAAAAGATCTACTCGATTGGTCATTGTTTCTAGATCTTTTCAACAGATATAGTAAGACAAAACACTTCATGAGTTCATACTGATAGTTCCTATTCAAATTCCTGGCTAAAGAAAGGGTTTTTAGCTTCTGTATCACATCTGTACCTCCTCTCTGCCACACAAAAATTTCTGATTCTCAAGGTCACAGGACATGAGAGTATTAGAAATCCCATAATTACTCAATTGCTTTTTGGTCAACAGAATTTAAATCCTAGGTAAATTAACACACTTCCCCTTTCCTTCTACACAGAATGCTACAAGAAGATAATGTAATCAGTTGCTTCGGAAGACAACTTTCCCTTGTGTAGCCCAGAGCTGAACACGTGTCCGAGAAACTCTGCAGTTGCCAGCCTGCAAGGTGGGGTGGGGGAGAGGGAGGCCAGGGTTAGCCAGAAAAGAAAAATCTGCTCCCCTCCTCTCCTCTCTAGCCCAGCCTGCCCTCTAGTGGGGATGCTAATGAACAGGAAATAGCACAAGGCAGGTCACAAAGAAAGTCAATTAGCTGACATTTACTTAGCAATCACTAGAACAAGTCCTAAAATGGGTGCTGAAGGTAGAAAAGTTCTCTGTGGCATTAAGCGGCTTCAAGTGTGGCTGGGAAAACACGAAGCTGCCCAATGAAGTGCCCAAGCACTTCACAAAATGTCACCAAGCAACATACCAAATTTCAAAATCATGAGAGGGAAAGCCAATAGTTTCTCAAAATGACTTAATTATTTTAAAAGAAATGGTATATTTCTTTCAATGGAACACATAGCATATCCTAAGACATAAATGTCCATATGCATTTAAAAAGTATTATAAAGGGCGCCTGGGTGGCTCAGTCAGTTGAGCCTCCAACTCTTTGATTTTGGTTCAGGTCATGATCATTGGGTCATAGGGTAGAGCCTTGAGTCCAGCTCCCACTGAGCGTGGTGCCTGCCTAAGATTCTCTCTTTCCCTCTGCCCCTCTCCCCCACTCGCACGCTCTCTCTAAAATAAAAAATAAAGGTATTGTAAGTCACAAGTGACAATTACATTCAAAAGCTTAATATTTACATACAAAAATCAATCAATTGGGGCACCTGGGTGGCTCAGTTGGTTATGGTTTTGGCTCAGGTCATGATCTCACGGTTTGTGAATTCCAGCCTTCCAGCCGTGTCAAGCTCTGTGCTGACAGCGCCAAGTCTTCTCGAGATTCTGTCTCCCTCTCTCTGCCCCTCCCCCACTCAGGCGCCCGCACGAGCTCTCTCTCTCTCCAAATAAACTAAAAAAAATCTATCAATGGATCCAGAGATAAAATCCTATATCCTTTAGTATTTGACTTAATTTTTTTAATGTTTGTTTATTTTTGAGAGACAGAGCACGAGCGGGGGAGGGGTAGAGAGAGGGGGGAGACACAGAATTTGAAGCAGGCTCCAGGCTCTGAGCTGTCAGTACAGAGCCAGATGCAGGGCTCGAATTCAGGAACTGTGGCATCATGATCTGAGCCAAAATCAGACACTTAACCGACTGAGCCACCCAGGCGCCCCTTGACTTTTTTAAAGATTTATTTATTTTGGGGCGCCTGGGTGGCGCAGTCGGTTAAGCGTCCGACTTCAGCCAGGTAACGATCTCGCGGTCTGGGAGTTCGAGCCCCGCGTCAGGCTCTGGGCTGATGGCTCGGAGCCTGGAGCCTGTTTCCGATTCTGTGTCTCCCTCTCTCTCTGCCCCTCCCCCGTTCATGCTCTGTCTCTCTCTGTCCCAAAAATAAATAAACGTTGAAAAAAAAAATTAAAAAAAAAAAAAAAAGATTTATTTATTTTATTTATGTAATCTCTACACCCAATGTGGGGTTTGAACTCACAACCCCAAGATCTAGACTCACATGCTCTTCTGACTGAGCCAGCCAGGCACCTCTGACTTAATATTAAGACTCAGTTTGGTCACAGAATCTCAGATTTTTTTAAATGTTTATTTATTAAAAAAATTTTTTTATATTGTTTATTTATCTTCAAGAGAGAGCGAGAGACAGAGCTCAAGCAGGGAAGGGGCAGAAAGGGAGGGAGACACAGAATCTGAAGCAGGCTCCATGCTCCGAGCTGTCAGCACAGAGCCCAACGTGGGGCTCGAACTCAAGAACCGTGAGATTATGACCTGAGCTGAAGCTAGATGCTCAACCGACTGAGCCACCCAGGCGCCCCTATTTATTTTTGAGAGAGAAAGAAAGCACAGGGGAGGGGCAGAGAAAAAAGGAGATAGAGGATCCAAAGCAGGCTCTGTGCTGACAGCAGAGCCCAATGAAGAGCTCAAACTCGGGAGCCACAAGGTCATGACCTGAGCTGAAGTCAGCCACTTAACCAACTGAGCTACCCAGGCACCCCTCAAAATTTTTTTTTAATATTTAACATGACTTTTAATGCTTTGTTCAATAATGTACAAGTTCTGTATTAAAAAAATTTTTTAATGTTTATTTTTGAGACAGAGACAAAGTGCCCCACAGTTAGGTTTTTTTAAAAGATGGTATTCCAAGGCACCTGGGTGGCTCAGTTGGTGAAGCATCAACTTTGACTCTGGTAATGACCTCTGAGTCCATGGGTTCCAGCCCTGATTTGGGCTCTGTGCTGATAGCTCAGGGCCTGGAGCCTACTTTGGATTCTTTGTCTCCCTCTCTCTCTGCCCCTCCCTCCCTCTAAAAAATAAACATTAAAAAAAAAAAAAAAAACACAAACCTGGGGCACCTGAGTGGCTCGAGCATCTGACTTTGGCTCAGGTCATGATCTCATGGTTGGTGGGTTCGAGCCCCACATCATCAGCCTGTCAGCACAGAGCCCACTTTTGGATCCTCTGTCCTCCTTTCTCTGCCCCTCCCCACTTGCACTTTGCCAAAAAAAAAAAAAAAAAAAAAAAATTAAAAAAACACTTAACAATATAACTTGCACAATTTCCCACAGCAAAAAAAAAAAAAAAGACTACATCATTTTAATGACTACCTGATATTTCTGTGTCTACCACATGGAGCATAATTTGCTTAACCAATATACTCCCATATTACAGTATATTTAGACTATTTTGTTTCCAGTGTTTTGCTATTATCATTAATTGATGTGTTGAACATATCCTTTTTTTAATTAATTTATTTTTGAGAGAGAGCAAGCAAGCAGGGGAGGAGCAGAGAGAGGGAGAGAGAGAATCCCAAGCAGGGTCCATGTCAGCACAGAGCCCAAAGTGGGGAGCCGAAATCAAGAGTACAGACTCAGAGCGCCTGGGTGGCTCAGTCAGTTAAGCATCTGGCTTCGGCTCAGGTCATGATCTCACAGTTTGTGGGTTTGAGCCCTGCATGGGGCTCTGTGCTGGTTCTGTGTCTCCCGCTCTCTCTGCCCCTCCCCTGCTCATGCTCTGTCTCTGTCTTTCAAAAGTAAATAAATGTTTAAAAATATTTTTTAAAAGAGTATGGACTCTTTTTTTTTTTTTAATGTTTATTTTTGAGAGAGACAGAGTGTGAGCGGGCGAGGGGCAGAGAGAGACAGAATCAGAAGAAGCCTCCGGGCTCTGAACTGTCAGCACAGAGCCAGATGCAGGGCTCAAACCTACGGATGGGAGATCATGACCTGAGCCAGAAGTCCTTTGCTTAACCAACTGAGCCACCCAAGCGCCCCAAGAGTATGGACTTAACTGATTGAGCCACCCAGGCAGCCCAAACATACATCTTAAGGCTAGATTTAGCATATAGGTCCCAGCTAGATTCCTGTAAGTGGTACCATTGGGTCAGGAGGAAGGGAGTCTACAAAGTTTCCCCCAGGTAAGAAATTGTCCTGGGAAGGTGCAAAGGTGGAAACAGCACAGAATTTATGGGCATATTGCTTGGCAGAAGTTACAGTAAAAAGGCCGATAAAAAAATAAGACAACCAGATTTGGAAGTTTGTATCTGAAACAATAAACAAAAGTGAACCACTTGTAGGTTCTTTAGAACTAAATGCTATCAGAGAAAAACACTGCCAGCAGATCAAATAGGAGAGGCATGAAGTAATGAAATTTTGATTCTGGGTGGTGACGGTGAAAACACCTTCAACTAATCTTTAAGACTTGAAGAACTGTATTAAAAGGGCAAACAGAAAATAAATTCTTCTTTTAATGATTTCAGATTTTCCAGGCTGGACAGCCCAGAAACGACAGAATCCTAAGGTCTCAATAAACGTTACAGGGAAACTGTTAGTAAGCTACCTGACAATCAGAGATGGGGGACCGGCAGAATCTACTACATAATTAGTACAGCCCACAGCAAGATGAAAGTGCGAGGTGCTTGTTCAAAAAGCAGGCATTTCAGTCGGCGAGAGCAGACCATTAAACCAAGAGTAGGGTCCAGTACAGAACGCACACCCGTTAAGATGACGGCTCTAGCGACCAGAAACTATAAGCCTGCATCTAGCGGTCTAGAGACCTAGAGGCGTCCTCGGGTCTGACCACACCCATTCCTGACCTCAGGGGCCCAGGGAGAGTTAACACTTATAAAAGAGCGCGGACTAGAGGCGCTGAAGTGCAGTTTGGACCCCGGACCTTTGCACTTGGCACGGCGAGGACACTCGACTTCCAGCCTGGGAGAAGATCCCGAGACGTAGCACGTCCTGGCCTTGGACTCGGCGGCTTACTGATAAACCCGGAGGAAGGGTAGGAGGCGGCGCTCGTGCACTCGCCGTACTCCCAGAGCGGAGGCGGCACGCCGGAGACCTAGGGTCTAGGGAAGGTCTGCAAATCCCGGAGAGCCGAGAGGCTTCCAAGGGGAACAGACGGAACCGGAAAGGCCCCTAGAAACCCACGGGTGTGTTAGGGAGCGTCTGCAAAGACCGCGAAGGGAAGGCAGGAGTCATCTGAAAAGTTGCCAAAGCAACTAAAGGGTGGTCTAGAAAGGGTAGTCCCCACAAAACAAGGCTTCCGGAAGCGAGGGTGTGGAGGCCTAGATCCCCTTGTGTGACGTGATCACACCCCAAAGGCACCGGTCACCCCTTAGGGCCGGGCTGACTGAAGCTACAGCCAGCAAAATAAGGCTGGAGCCGGGTCGGGAGGAAGGCGAAAGGGAGGCCCTTAGAGATCGTCTGAAAATTGCGAAGGCAAAAGAACTTTAGGGGCCGACGGCAAATTATCCCTCGGTAAGACACCTCTAGGTAGCGAACCACCAATTTATTGCAAGCCCCGCCCCTCACCCATCAAGCCTAGTTCCGTTGTCTCCGAATCAGGAAGTAGCCGGTTCCCCACAACTCCTCCCAAGGAAGAGCGAACGCCCCACCTCGGTCGCGCGCTTTTCCTCCCCTCCCACCCTTCACGCACTTTCTCCCGCCCACCTGTCAATCACTGTGCTCAGCTGTCCAGTTGGCGGGCCAAGGGGGCGGGGCCGTCAGGGGCAACGCGTGACGTCTGCAGTTCTCCAGCCGGGAAGCCAGGAGATGCATGACGGAGGAGGCGCGTGACGGAGGAGCAGTTGGCCAACGCTGCGGCCGCAGTCGGTGTAAACAAGGCCTCGCGCCGCTGCGGGTCCTGCGACCGCTCCTGGCTGGTGGGTGGTTTCGCGCGCGGCAGTAACCGCCGGCTTCAGTGGGAGGGGCTTCTCGGCTTCTCCCTGCCTCCCCCACTTGGCGTACACACCCCCAGCACACCACGTGGGCGTGAGGCGAGGAAGGAAGGGGTGTTAGGCTGAATTCTAACTTCATTGGTTGTCGCTGCTGCCGGCTTTCGCAAAGAAGCGCTCTGATTGGTCGGTAAGGGGGGCGTCGGGGGGTCTCAGAGCCTTAAGGCTTCTGATTGGTTACATGAGATAAGCTAATGAGGCGCTTTCTTCCGCGAGGGGTTTTGATTGGTCAGCCAGAGAGATTACCTGAGAATTCACCCACCTCCTCCCCCCAGGGACTTTGATAGGTGAGTTTGAGGTAGAAAACTGAGAAATTCCTCTTCAAAGGATTCTCATTGGTGAGCTAGGGTAGCTCCTTAGACTTCACTCTCTGATTTTTTTTTTTTTTTTTTTTTTGGCTTCACAGGATTGGGGAAGGTTTGTGGTCCTGAAGCCTTGGGAGTTGTCACAGGCTAAAGAGAAGGGATCTCAGGCCCTAGGAAGGGTCGCCCTCCTAGAGATAGCTACCGCTCTATCTCAGGAGACACTGGTGTTTCTAGAGCAGGCTTTGCTTTCATCAAACCCAAGGAGGTGACACGAGGAGTCCCTGCACAGGACCTAATGATGCTGTGATCAGAAGATGGGATCACGGAACAGCAGTAGCGCAGGAACTGGGTCCGGAGACCCCTCCGAGGGCTTGCCCCGAAGAGGGGCTAGCCTGCGTCGGAGTGAGGAAGAGGAAGAGGAGGATGAAGATGTGGATCTGGCCCAGGTACTGGCCTATCTCCTCCGCAGGTAACTTACCCTCTGATGTGTCCCCACCAGGGACCACCACAGTCCCTTGATCCCAACTCCAGGCAGTGAAGTTAAAGAGGATAGGGAATGGGATTAGCCCAGACCAGCTGTTCTGTTTGAACTTCCCTTCTGGACATTCATGGCACTCATCTCAATACACAACAAGAGTAGTTCTTAATTAGGGAGGGTCACGAAGACAAACTCACTTCTGTGTTTGAGGGAACTGTTCAGGGGAGCCTCTCTAGCTGTTTCTACACAAATGTAAGCTATTTTCCAAGTAAGTAAAAAATAAAATGAAAATGGGGCCCTGATGGAAGAGGAGTGATGTGAGGGGTAAAGAGAAGAGCTGGGGAGGTGGGTGTTCAACTTCTGTGAAGTTATTGACATGTGATATGAGGCCATGTGGACTTACTTGAAAAACAAGTTTAGGGGCGCCTGGGTGGCGCAGTCGGTTAAGCGTCCGACTTCAGCCAGGTAACGATCTCGCGGTCCGGGAGTTCGAGCCCCGCGTCAGGCTCTGGGCTGATGGCTCGGAGCCTGGAGCCTGTTTCCGATTCTGTGTCTCCCTCTCTCTCTGCCCCTCCCCCGTTCATGCTCTGTCTCTCTCTGTCCCAAAAATAAATAAACGTTGAAAAAAAAAATTAAAAAAAAAGAAAAACAAGTTTAAATTAACCTAACTCTAACCCTGTTCTTGAGGAAAGAATGCTTTGAGGATATTGACCACCAGCACTTAACCAAAAAGGTTTGCCACTGGCTTTGTTGTTTAGCTGTAGCTCCTTGGGAAGAAGACAAGCCTGGGGATCCCTTTAGTTCTATTCTGGACTCCTCAGGCAAGAGGCTCAGAAGGAAATGCTCTTAAAACTTTTAGCTCTCTAGGAAGTCAGTTTAGTAGGTTTGTCAACATCCACGGAATGTTGCGGTTCTCCACTCCTGCTGTAAGCATGAAGATTCGTTTCCTACTGTATCTTATAGGAGACTGAAAATTACAGCCAAGGTCTAGTCAGCCTCAAACTTCAAAACAGGGACAGTGTAGGGTTTGAGTAGTAGGTGGATAGCCACTGACTCTGAATTTGGTTGGTTTGGGGAAGGGATCCTCCCTTTTATCATGGGCATCTCTCCATAGAGGCCAAGTGAGGTTGGTGCAGGGAGGAGGTGCAGCAAATTTACAACTCATCCAGGCCCTCTCAGACTCGGAGGAAGAGCATGACAGTGCCTGGGATGGCCGTCTTGGGGACCGATACAACCCACCTGGTAAGAGGAAAGGCAGACTGAAACCCTAACATTGGAAGACTTTCATTAGAAAATCCTTTTTCTTTTCTTTTTCTTTTTTTTTGTAAGAACATATGTTAAACTGAAATAAGATGAGATAACTCAGGGAACGAGGGAAGCCTTCACAGCTGTAGTATATTCGGCCACATTGAGTGGGCTGGAGCACAGTTCTGCAGCTGCAAAACCTAGGATGAAACTTCTTGATACTCACAGTGGACGCAACTCCTGACACCCGGGAGCTGGAATGCAATGAGATCAAGACACAAGTGGAATTGGCCACAGGGCGGCTGGGGCTTAGACGGGCAGCCCGGGAGCACAGCTTTCCTCAAATGCTGCACCAGGTAGGCCTCTCAACCTCCACCCAGCCTGGCAGCAGGCCTCCTGAGGTAGCCAGAATCTCTGTCTGCCCCAGAGAAGAGGGAAATAAACTTTCCAAGGAAGCCACAAGTGCTGGAGCTGGAGACTTCTTAGCCAGTCTACGTCGGAGTTTGGTGGGACACACTAGTGTGTGTGGTGTCTATTTCTGTAGCAAGAGCAATCTCTTTGGAGGAGGGGGCTTGGTGTGGCTGCAGTGGCCCTCTGTTTGTGCTAGCAATATTCCCCAATCCCTTCCTTTAGAGAGAACGGGGCCTCTGCCACCGGGGAAGCTTCTCCCTTGGAGAACGGTCTCGAATGATGTCTCAGTGAGTATGGGGCTTGGTGGAGAGACTCTAAGGGCCAGATAGGTTTTATCCCCTAAACTTTGAAGGGACAGGTATAAAAGGATGGTCAGGGATATTAAAGTTAAATGGGGTCAAAGTTTGAGAGTAAACAAACTGGAAAAGCGTAGGAACTGAGAAGACAAACAAATGAATGTAAGAACAGGGATTATACCCCAGGCCAAAAGGGAGGTTCGCCCTTGTACTCACACCCAGCTCTGTTAGGATTCTGCTAACCGGGATAATCCTCATCCTCAGCAACCTTTACCTTCACTTTCCCTCTCCCTCCCCAGCTTCTTGCCCAACGATCTGGGTTTCACTGATACCTACTCTCAGAAAGCTTTCTGCGGCATCTACAGCAAAGATGGTCAGATCTTCATGTCTGCTTGCCAAGGTACCAGTCCCTGGTCCTACGAACTACCCTGAAACAAGGAATATACCCCCTGACTGAGGCTAGAAAGCCCCAGACTGAGGGAACGCTGACCCTGGGTTAGGATGCTTAGCCAGAACACATTCCCCATGATCAAGGGAAGATTCCACAGATGTACAGAGAAGGAGAGGTCAGATCTAGAGAGGATGCAAGAAGAGGGTTCCCTAATTCTGCCTGATCCCCACTTACCCAGACCAGACAATCCGACTGTATGACTGCCGGTATGGCCGCTTTCATAAATTCAAGAGCATCAAGGCCCGGGACGTAGGCTGGAGCGTACTGGACGTGGCCTTCACCCCTGATGGGAACCACTTCCTATATTCCAGCTGGTCTGATTACAGTGAGTATGCCCCAGACTTCTACTGGCTCTCCAGCCCAGGACCCGAGGTCTCCCGAATGCCCACGTCCATTGTGCCAGGACTTTGTCCCTTCTCCTGGGAGGATCACTCCCAGGGTCTGACATCCTTGCCCTTTGTTCCATCTCCTGCCCAGCTTCACTTCCACCCTCCTTCCCCCAGCTCTGAAAGATTCTTGTCTCTCTTGCCTTTCTTAGTTCATATCTGCAACATCTACGGGGAGGGAGACACACACACTGCCCTGGATCTAAGGTACTGGCTTCCCTCCTTGGGCAGACTCATCAGAAACTTCTCAAGAGGAAGGCTTTCCAGGAGCAAACCTCCTGAACTGGAACTCCTGCTTAGAGGGAGAAAGTACACTGGTTGCAAGTGTCTCTGTGCGGATTCCTGGGAGGGAAGCGCCCATCCTTTTCAGCCAGAGAACCAGGGTAAAACGGATGGTTGCGGGATTATTTCCGCGTCCTCACTGAGGTGATCCACATTCTGGCATGCATTAGCCGGACTTCCTTTTCCCCTTAGAAGTGTGCCTTACAATCCTCATCAGATTCTGTGCAGATCAACAAAGGCTGAGGGGAGTCCACTTAACCCAGTTCCTTCTATGCTCTTTTCAGGCCAGATGAGCGTCGCTTTGCTGTCTTTTCCATCGCTGTCTCCTCAGATGGACGGGAAGTGTTAGGAGGGTGAGTATTTGTAGGGGATGCACTCCTCAATTAATGAGGTAGGAGTTCTCCCAGAGACTGTACTGGACCCCACTATGGAGAAACAACCAGCCCTTCTCCAAGGTCAAGGTTTACGAGTTGCTTCACCTCTTGCTCACTGTTTCCCCAGCGTGAGATGGGACGTCTCAAACCTGCTTGCAAAAACACAACTAACTTTTTTCCCACCTCCTGTGTAAGAAGAGACCAGGGCTTGCCCCTCAGCAGGACTTTGCAACAGGGACTCTCTAGAGCATACACAGCATAAGTCCTCTCAGTTCTGGCTCCAGGACCCTCTTTATCCCTTCCCTTTCAGGGCCAATGATGGCTGCCTATACGTCTTTGATCGAGAACAGAACCGGCGCACCCTTCAGGTAATGTCCTTGAAACTTAGAGCCTCTGCTTCCTGGTCTTTGGCCTATTAGAAGACCTAGAAAGAGGTCCTAGGTGTTCTGGCTTCCTTCTTCGCTAGATTGAGTCCCATGAGGATGATGTGAATGCAGTGGCCTTTGCTGACATAAGCTCCCAAATCCTGTTCTCTGGGGGTGATGATGCCATCTGCAAAGTGTGGGATCGACGCACCATGCGGGAGGATGACCCTAAGCCCGTGGGTGCACTGGCTGGACACCAGGACGGCATCACCTTCATTGACAGCAAGGTGGGCAGGGAAGCAGAACCGCACAGCCAGGTTATAGTTGTCAAAGTGGACTGGCATGGAAACTCACCAAGCTCCTTGTTAGCTAAGGTTTGCAAGAGCTGGAGTTTAGGGAAGGGTCTTAAGCCGAGAAACATGAGCTCCATCTGTATTCACCAGTCCTCAAGGAGCAGGGCAGGGCTTTCTGTGGAAGGAAAGAAGACAATTAATCCAGGATAGAATAGGAGGCCCAGCCAGTCCCTGGGCAAAGAAGGGGAAAGCTAGCCAGGTGGTGGGATCTGTGGTAGAATACCAATGGTGAGCTCACCTGGATGAAGAAAGAGGCAAGCTAAGTCAAAGGACTGACATTCTTCCCCCTCACCTGGAGAAGCAGAGCTGGACTGACAGACCCCGATATTTGCAAACTCTGACACCTTGTTCCCCATCTGGGGATTCACAGGGTGATGCCCGGTATCTCATCTCCAACTCCAAAGACCAGACCATCAAGCTCTGGGATATCCGACGCTTTTCTAGTCGGGAAGGTATGGAAGCCTCACGGCAGGCTGCCACACAGCAAAACTGGGACTACCGCTGGCAGCAGGTACCCAAAAAAGGTGAGAGTGGAAGGTAGAACCTGAGATCTGGAGAATAAAGAGTCAGGGGTGGTAGTTAAAATAATTAACCCCTGGTAAGGCCTGGCATAGGCACAGTGGATGTGACCGTAGCCTGGGTCCCTCTCCCCAACTCCCTCTTGCTAGACATGAAGTCTTTGCTGAACTCTGGGGAGAGTTGGGGTTCCCGGGGCTGGGGCTCACTCAGAAACAACCAATACAAAAAGTATTTCAGTATCTTCACAACCAGCATGCTGAGCCATATTGGTGAACATTAGGTGGGGAAGGAGCCACCAGTCGGATACTGGAAAGGCAGTTATCTGTAAGCATCAGTCTTTGCTGAGGACTGATGATACAGGAGAATCCAGACTCCCTAACCTAGGGCTCTCCATGCATCCCTACCCAGCCTGGCGGAAACTGAAACTTCCAGGAGACAGCTCCTTGATGACCTACCGGGGCCATGGGGTGCTGCATACCCTTATCCGTTGCCGATTCTCCCCCACCCATAGCACCGGCCAGCAGTTCATCTACAGTGGCTGCTCTACTGGCAAAGTTGTCGGTAAGGATTGTGTCAGAAGAGGGGGCCTTGGGAAAGGCAGGAATATTTCTCTGGCATTTCACCTGTTACCAGTAACCACCTTAAATGTCTTGATGGTGACTATAAGTGAGATTTAATTCAGTTTGGAGCAGGTTAGGCTTAGGGAAGTAGAAAACATTGTATTCACTAGCACTTTTTTTTTTTTTTTAAGAGAGAGTACAAGTGTGGAAGGGGCAGAGGGAGAGGGAGAAAGAGAATCTCCAGCAGGCTCCACGCCCAGCGTGAACCAGACGCAGGCTCAATCCCATGACCCTGGAATCATGACGTGAGCCGAAATCAAAAGTCAGACGCTTAACCGACTGAGCCACCCAGACACCCTAACATGTTAAATTAGGAAAAGGAACATAGGGCCACCTGAGTGGCTTAGTCAGTTAAGCGTCTGACTTTCGATTTCGGCTCAGGTCATGATCTCATGGTTCGTGAGTTCGAGCCCCACGTCAGGCTCTGTGCTGACAGCTCGGAGCCTCGAGCCTGCTTCAGCTTCTGTGTCTTCCTCTCTCTCTACCCCTGCCCACTCACCTTCTGTTTCTCTCAAAACAAATAAACATTAAAAGAAGGAACATAGGCTTCTATTTAGTAAATATAATAATAGATTGCCAAAAATATACTTAGTTCTATTTTTTTAGCCTGTCAAGGAAAGAAAGAGATTGCAGATGAAAAGCCGGGGGGGGGGGGGGGGGCGGAAATGGAGGGCAGGGATAAATAGGATGACACAAGAAGACAAGCTCATAGTAAAGGACATGCAGTCATTAAAGCAGAAAGACACAAATACATGTACAGCTATGAGGAGCCTAAGACAGTGCCATACCTAGGGAGGCACTCAGGGGCCCACTCAGAAAGGAAGATGCACCCCTGTCCAGAAGACTCCAAAAGACTCGGGTGTCTGTGCAGATAGCCCATTGTTCACTTTTGTTGTGCCTTCCATATCTTATGGGTTTCATAGAAAATTGTTGTAAAGAGCTTTAAAGCCACATTACATTTTCTTAACTTTTGACCCTGTGAAGTTTAGGTAAGGGCCAGGGAGAGGTATCCAAGCTCTGCCAGACCACACACTCAAGCCGAGGTAGGGAAAAGAAAGAGAAATTACATCATCCTCTGGTGTGGGCTTTGCTCCCTGTGAAAGTGGGGAAATTGCCCTAGAGGTAAGCAGTACTGTTCAGGAACTGTGAGGGGTATTTAGAAGGTACTCTGGCAGCCCCGTCTCCACTCTGACCTTCCCTGGACAGTGTACGACCTCCTCAGCGGCCACATCGTGAAGAAGCTGACCAACCACAAGGCCTGCGTGCGTGACGTCAGCTGGCACCCCTTTGAGGAAAAGATTGTCAGCAGTTCGGTGAGGTGGCAGGGGTTGGGGGGGGCCAGTGCATGTCTGGGACTTGGACCTAGGCAGGGCAGCACCCCCTGACTACTTGCCACCTTCTGCCCTGCAGTGGGATGGGAACCTGCGTCTCTGGCAGTACCGCCAGGCCGAGTACTTCCAGGACGACATGCCAGAATCTGAGGAGCCCCTCAGCGCCCCTGCCCCAGTGCCCCACCCCTCTGCAGCCTTTTCCTCACCCCAGTAGACCTGATCTCCAGCCCCATACACCGGTGAGCCTCTTACAAGCTCTCTGCCTCCTCCCTTCCGGGAGATCTGTGGGGGAATCCCTGGCATTGGATGGGGAGGAGCACAAGCCCAGTCTTTGGGGCCCTAGCTGAGCCCTAGAAGGGCCTCCCCAAGGGGCAGAGTAACTCTGTCTCCTCATGTGCTCACACCCAGTGGCTTGGGTGTCTATCTCTGGCCAGGGTTTGGCAGGACTGCCATTATCTGGGGTGTGGCCTTTGTCAGCAGGAGAACTGTCCTGAGTGTTTTTAATCATGTTTGGATGTTAAGTGTTAGCTCCTAGAATAGATGCCCGGGGCCAGGTCTGAACTGAGCTGTCAGCCAGACCCTTCCCTGGCCTTCATGTTGAGGATTAGACTGGCCAATCCGAGGGCCAGGCATCCTGGCCCTTCTTCCAGAGGTCCTGAAGGCTAGAGCTCTAGCCGTTTAGGGGAGGGTGGGATGAGTAAGGCATATCATTAGCACCCTCCTGGGTGGGAATTAGATCTTCTCTCTCTATGTCTGGGTCTTTGGGGTGGGACAGGTTGTGGTGTGAGAGGCTCCATGTGGCCCCACACAGGGCAGGCCCTCCCTTCCCAGACTTCCATCATGCTGGAGGCCAGCAGCAGCTTCCAGGAGGGATGTTGAAGTAGGACTCCTTCGTCCTCTCACTGGCTTTGGCTCCCTCAATAAATTCTCTGTGGGAACCTGGCTCAGTGTCTGTCTCTGTCTCATTCTTTTTCCTGTCTAAGGCCTTTTATCCTCTCACCTCAAGAAAGTAGTATCCACAAAGCCTTCAGATATGCTTCTCTGTGGGAGAAAACACCCCTTTGATGCCCCCAAGATGAAGAGAAATGCCAAAATCATTTGTTAACTGTGCTCTGCAACAGGCACCTCCCTCACTGAACTCAGAAACTTCCAGCAAGTAGAAATTGAGATAGCAGGAAGTAAGTGCATTTTAGATTAGAACCTGGAACACCCACATCAGCTTTGTTCTGGGGCTGGCCTTGGAGCTGGTGCGGTCTATGAGAAGTAGCTCAGAGCCAGAGAGAACTGGATGGGCACTGATGCCAGGCCCCATCTGGGTGCTTCACACTGAGGACCTCATCCACCCTCACAGCCACCCTTTGTACAGGTGAGGAAATGGCAATGTGAAGAGGTCAGGCAACATGCCCCAGATATAATAGATTGCCAAAAATATCTTTCGGGTGGGACAGAGCAAACCCATGGTTTATGGTCAGAAGGAGAGTTGGTTAGGGTCCACACCCAGCTCTGATCTACCTTTCTTTGTGATATTTCATTATCCCTAATGCAATTTGCAAACCAGCATACACACCTCCAAGTGTTCTCAAAGACACAGCAAGGGGTAAAAGGGATTCGTCTTTCACAGCAAAACAGGTAGTTTTAAAAGAGTAGATTCTCCAGCTGCTCGGCCCACATGTGATCTCTTTCCTCTGACTGATCTGCCTAATGTGAAACTATCATGCCTGTCTCCCTTCCTACTGGCCCTCCTCATTCCCCTTCTGTCACTTCACCCCAGAGATGCCACCCATCTCATGCAGAACCTGTATTACCTCCAGAAGCAAATTACAATTTTTAATATCCTCAAAGGCTCCTTTAATCAAGGCCTGAAGGACCATCCATTCTTCATATCAAGAGATGAATTTCCAGGGCGCCTGGGTGGCTCAGTCAGTTAAGCATCTGACTTTGGTTCAGGTCATGATCTCATGGTTCATGGGTTTGAGCCCTGTGTCAGGCTCTGTGCTGACAGCTCAGAGCCTGGAACCTGCTTCAGATTCTGTGTCTCCCTCTCTCTCTGCCACTCTCCTATTTGTGCTCCATCCACCTCTCTCTCTCTCTCCCCCTCTCTCTCTCAAAAATAAACATTAAAATTTTTTTAAAAAAAGAGATGAATTTCCAATACAATTTTAGCTTATTAATTATCAGAAATATGTGAAATCTGACTGATGATTGGATAAAGAAGAGGTATACATATATATACAATGGAATATTACTTGGCGATCAGAAAGAATGAAATCTTGCCATTTGTAATGATGTGGATGGAACTAGAGTGTATTACGCTAAGTGAAATAAATTGGTCAGAGAAAGAAAGACAAATATATGGTTTCACTCTTGTGGAATTTAAGAAACAAAACATGAACATAGGGGAAGGGGTGGGGAGAGAAGAGAGGGAAACCACAAGAGGCTCTTAATGATAGAGAACAAACTATGGATTGATGGAGGTGGGTGGGAGATGGGCTAGATGGGTAATGGGTACTAAGGAGAGCACTTGTTGGGATGAGGACTGGGTGTTGCATGGAAGTGACGACTCACCAAATTCTCCTGAAACCAATATTGCACTGTATGTTAACTAACTAAAAAAAATTAAAAAAAAAAATTTTTTTTAACGTTTATTTATTTTTGAGACAGAGGGAGACAGAGCATGAACAGGGGAGGGGCAGAGAGAGAGGGAGACACAGAATCCGAAGCAGGCTCCAGGCTCTGAGCTGTCCGCACAGAGCCCGACGTGGGGCTTGAACTCACGCACCGTGAGATCATGACCTGAGCTGAAGTCGGACGCTTAACTGACCAAGCCACCCAGGCGCCCCTAAAAAAAATTTTTTTAACTAAAGTTTAAATTTTAAAAAAACCAAAGCTGGGGCGCCTGGGTGGCGCAGTCGGTTAAGCGTCCGACTTCAGCCAGGTCACGATCTCGCGGTCCGTGAGTTCGAGCCCCGCGTCGGGCTCTGGGCTGATGGCTCAGAGCCTGGAGCCTGTTTCCGGTTCTGTGTCTCCCTCTCTCTCTGCTCCTCCCCCGTTCATGCTCTGTCTCTCTCTGTCTCAAAAATAAATAAACGTTGAAAAAAAAAAAAAAAAAAAACCAAAGCTACAAAAAAAAAAGTGAAATCTTTGCTGTACTAATTATACATTTTATATTACTAACAATTATTATGAAAACTTTATCCAGAAGAAAAACGTTTTAATTTCAGGGCCTTATGAACACAAGAAATATTTAAAAATTAACTTTCAGGGCACCTGGGTGGCTCAGTCGATTAAGTGTCTCACTCGATTTCGGCTCAGGTCATGATCTCACAGTTCATGGGATTGAGCCTCATGTCGGGCTCTGCATTGGCAGCACAGAGGCTGCTTGGGACTCACTCTCTCTCTCTCTCAAAATAACTTTAAAAAAATTAAAATTAAGCTTCAAGTTACAGACTTTTTTTTGGCAGAGACATGTGATCAATAAAAGACTTTCAGAGGGCGACTGGATGACTGAGTTGGTTGAGCATCTGACCTTGGCTCAGGTCATGATCTCACAGCTCGTGAGTTCGAGCCCCGTGTCCGGCTCTGTGCTGACAGCTTGGAGCCTGGAGCCTGCTTTGGATTCTGTGTCTCCCTCTCTCTCAATGTGAAACTATCTCGCATTCTGTCTCTCTCTCTCTCTCAAAAATAAACATTAAAAAATTAATAAAAAATAAAGAACTTTCAGGCACAAAAACATTAGGATAAATTCTGTAGGGGAAGTCTAATAGAAATATAATTTCTGACTATTAAGATATTGTCATGTGTTTTTTAAGTGGATAATGGTAAGATATATAGTCACTGTAGGATTTCGATTCCATTGGGTATATTTAAAAGAGTGATCTATAGAAAATGTGTTGGAAATTATGTTCTGTGCAACTATTTAAAATTACAATGGGGGCGCCTGGGTGGCTCAGTCGGTTAAGCGTCCGACTTCGGCTCAGGTCATGATCTCACGGTCCATGAGTTCAAGCCCCGCGTTGGGCTCTGTGCTGACAGCTCAGAGCCTGGAGCCTGCTTCAGATTCTGTGTCTCCCTCTCTCTCTGACCCTCCCCCATTCATGCTCTGTCTCTGTCTCAAAAATAAATAAAACATTAAAAAAAAAATTTTTTTTTAATTACAATGAAAAATTTTTTGTCAACTTAAAAATGTGTGAGAGGTTCTATAGGCCTTCATGTTGGGGTCCATAAACAGGAACTATGTCGAGGTATGGCTTTAGGATCTGGAAGGAATCAGATTGATTAGTCAATGTTGATCAGTTTATGAATGAGGGCACGGAGGACCAAGGAAGGTTAGTTGATTTTCCCAAAGTCACACAGTTCAGAACCCAGGGGTACTTGCTTGCTCATTCTTTTCACTACTTCATGGGCCTCCCCTGTGCTCTGAAAACCCACCACAGTTTTGTGGAATGAGGAAGGCAGACATAAAAAGTATCCCAGAACAGTTACTGAATAAGAGGGATGTCCCTTGGTTAGGTTGCTCTCCTCCTTGTGGTTCTAGCCCCAGGGGTCAGGCTGGGAGGCCAGTTGTGGGGCTTAGGACCCAGGGTAACTGGTAGGTGGACACAACCTAAGGTTTTGATGGACTCCAAGCTGGGGATTTTTGTAGGGTCTCCACTCTCACCCCCATCACATGGTACTAAGCCTAATCTTTGGGGTTCTGGAAGTCCAACCGGGGCTGCCACCATCTCTCATACAGTACGCCTTTCATCAGACATTTCGATTTCATGTGTTGGCCATCATAATAAACACCAAGGAATGGGGGGTGCCTGGGTGGCTCAGTCCATCAAGTGCCAGACTCTTGGTTTTGGCTCAGGTCATCATCTCTCAGCTTCATGGGTCTGAGCCCTGCATCCAGCTCTGCACTGGCAGTGCAGAAACTGCATGGGATTCTCCCTCTCCTTCTCTCTGCCCCCCCCCCACTCATGCTGTCTCTCTCTCTCTCAAAATAAATAAACTTCAAGATTCTCTCTCCCTCTGCCCCTCTCCCCCCACTCACAGTCTCTGTAAAATTAAAAAAAAAAAAAATCTGGGTCTGTTTCATCAGTGGGATCTAGCCCCTCTCCTGAATCAGGATGCATGAGATGTCTGTGCACGGCACGGTGTCCAACTCAGGCAGAGGAGGCACATCAGCAGGGGTATCCACTTGGGTGCACCGTGACCCGAGGGACTTGACCCAGACCCAGCCCCTGTCTGGTGTGAGGAGCTCTGAGGGGCTAGTTTGGCCCTACATAAACCATGGTGGTTATGCAATGCACCAGACATCAGATCTAAGGTGAGACCATTCTTTGTGGGGGTTTTTTTGTTTGTTTTTTAGTTTAAAAAAAAAAAAAAAACTTTATCATTTTGAGAGAGAGAGAGAGATCATGCAAGCTAAGCCAGAGCTAGATGGAGGGCTTGATCCCACAACCCTGGGATCATGACTGAACCACAATCAGGAGTCAGACGCTCAACCGACTGAGCCACTGGGGTGCCCCCAGACACAGATATTTTTAATGATTTCCAAAATTTAGTTGATCTGAATCTTCATGACCCCTGATTTCCCTGTGGAGCAAACAAAGTAAGTTTGGGGTGGGGTGGGGGTGACTGGCTGATCAAACAAAGACGGGCAGACCCAGGCAGACTGTGGACAAAGACAACACTGAACAGTAGACCTTACCCTCCAACAAGAACTAGAACAGGGTTGGAGCTGGGGACACAGACCTAGAGAGTCAAGGGGACACAGGGCTAACAGGAAAGGACACAGGCCACTGTCAGGACACACATCTAAGGCTAGGACCCTGCTGACGTGGCAGCCCTCCGCCCTGGCCCCTTGCTGCCCCCCGCCCCTCTCCCCCGCCTGCCAGCTGCCAACAGGGCTCTGCCCTGTGTCTGCCACACCTGTCACTGCCTGTCCTTGTCCAGGGGGGGCCCCATCAGCCCCTCCTCAGCTGCCCAGCAGAGCAAGCAGTTAGTGGGGAGGGGAGGGAACATGGAGCGGGGGCCGGTGGTGGGGGCAGGGCTGGGGGCCGGGGCCCGAATCCGGGCACTGCTGGGCTGCCTGGTCAAGGTGCTGCTCTGGGTGGCCTCTGCCTTGCTGTACTTTGGAAGTGAACAGGCTGCCCGGCTCCTGGGCAGCCCCTGCTTACGGCGCCTCTACCATGCCTGGTTGGCAGCAGTGGTCATCTTTGGGCCCCTTCTGCAGTTCCATGTCAACCCTCGGACTATCTTCGCCAGCCACGGCAACTTCTTCAACATGTGAGTCCACTTGAGGCTGTGGGCGCCGGCTCCCTGTGCTCTGGGATCCCAGCTCCCTCCTCCAGGCTTCTGTCCTCCTGCCAGTCTGGACACTAAAAATAGGCTAGGAGGTTGAGGAGAAATTGGGAGGAGGGGGAGGGGAACAGAGTTGTGGGGTACAGGGGAAATCAGGAGCAGGGCTGAAGAGGAAATATGGGTCCTAGAAGGCTGAATGGGCCTCTAAGGAGATGGCAAAGTTTAAGTGAATGGGGGTGGGTAGGGGGAGGAAATGGAACCAGAGATGATATGCAAGGACTGGGAACAGCAGTGATAGGAACACAGATGGGGTGGGAGATGGGGCTTGAGGGGTCCCAATAGCCTCCCTTCTCCTGTGCCCACAGAAAGTTTGTGAATTCGGCATGGGGCTGGACGTGCACCTTCCTGGGGGGCTTCGTGTTGCTGGTGGTGTTCCTGGCTACCCGGCGCGTGGCGGTGACTGCCCGGCACCTGAGCCGGCTGGTGGTGGGGGCCGCAGTGTGGCGGGGGGCCGGCAGGGCCTTCCTGCTCATCGAGGACCTGACTGGTTCCTGCTTCGAGCCTCTGCCCCAGGGCCTGCTGCTGCACGAGCTTCCCGACCGCCGCAGCTGCCTGGCAGCCGGCCACCAGTGGCGGGGCTACACGGTCTCCTCCCACACCTTCCTGCTCACCTTCTGCTGTCTGCTCATGGCTGAGGAAGCCGCTGTGTTCGCCAAGTACCTGGCCCATGGGCTGCCAGCCGGGGCGCCCCTACGCCTAGTCTTCCTGCTCAACGTGCTGCTGCTGGGCCTCTGGAACTTCTTGCTGCTCTGTACCGTCATCTATTTCCACCAGTATACTCACAAGGTGGTGGGTGCTGCAGTGGGGACCTTTGCCTGGTACCTCACCTATGGCAGCTGGTATCATCAGCCCTGGTCTCCAGGGAGCCCGGGCCACGGGCTCTTCCCTCGGCCCCACTCCAGCCGCAAGCATAACTGAAAGAAATAAAGGCAAATCAGGCCTAAGTCTGGCTCTTCTCATCATTTGGTTGGGGGGACTCAGAAACGGTGGGAAGGATAAGAAAAGAATCAGGCAGTCTCGCGTTCCTCAACCATTCCTTGCTGTTATGGACTTTGAATATCCTTCCTTATCTTATGCTTGATCTCCATCCCTCCTGCTGTCCTTTTAGTCTCCCAGTCCTTGCAGACTTCAAGCTACATGGAGGGTTTTGCTGTCAAGGAATGGTGATGTTAGAGCAGGTAAAAGTGCCCTTAGGTATGGGCAGCACTCCTGCTGGGCAGGTGCTTCATCTCTAGCCTGGCTGATTTGTTTTTCCTGCCTCCTGCACTGAATCCCACCCTCCGCCTTCCTCAGGGGCCTGTCTATCTGGGCACATTTATTTAACAGGTATTTATTGACCCAAGCAGAGTTCCATGCCTTATGAATGAGACAAGGTTTCTGGAGGACCTGGCTGGCTTGGTCAGTTAAGCATCCTACTTGACTTCAGCTCAGGTCATGATCTCACAGTTTGTGAGATGGAGCCCTGAGTCGGGCTCTGCACTGACAACACAGAGCCTGCTTGGGATTCTCTCTCTCTCCCTCTCTCTGCCCCTCCCCTGCTCACATTCTCTCTCTCTCAAAATAAATAGACATTTAAAAATAATAATTATAAATCAAAAGCAAAAAAAGAAAAAGACAAGGTTTCTGCTCTTTGGAGGCTTATGGTTAATGGGGGAGGCAGATGATAAACTCACAAATAATAGCAAATGCTTCTATTGTGCTTACTATGTGCCAGGCACAGTTCTAAGTGTTTCTAAGTTCTTCATATAAATTAAGACATTTAGCCCTCATAACAACACCAACACTATCAGGTAGGTTTGGTGGTATTCCTACTGTACAGTTGTGAAAACTGAGATATAGAGGTTAAGTAACTTGTTCACAGCTAGTAAATATCAAAGTCAGAATTATAAACCCACACGATGTGGGTCCATTGTCTGTGCTCTAAACTGAGGACCAGCAACTACAGCCCTCCTGTGGCCAGTTTTTGTATGGCCTGAGAGTTAAGAAAAGTTTTTACATTAAAAAAAATTTTTATTTAGTTTATTTTTGAGAGAGAGAGATTGAACACAAGCGAGGAAGGGGTGGAGATAGAGGAGACACAGAATCCAAAGCAGGCTCCAGGCTCTGAGCTGTCAGCACAGAGCCCGACGTGGGGCTCAAACCCACAAACCCTGAGATATGACCTGAGCTGAAGTCTGACGCTTAACCAGCTGAGCCACCCAGGTGCCCAGATTTTTAAGTTTTTAATGATTGAAAAAAAGAATATTCCATGATATGAGAAAATTACACAGAATTCAAAGTCCATTGTCCATAGATAGTTTTATTGGAACCTAGACATACTAATTCATTTAGGTATTCATTCATACCTGCTGCAATGGCAGAGTTGAGTCGTTACTATAGACACCATTGACCCACAAAGCCTAAATTATTTACTATCTGGCTTTTTACAGAAAAAGTTTGCCAACTCCTGGTCTAAACCACACTATCCATGGAGCACCTGGGTGGCTGAGTCAGTTAAACATCCAACTTCGACTCAGGTCACGATCTCACCGTTGGTCGGCTAGAGTCCTGTGTCAGGCTCTGTGCTGACAACTCAGAGCCTGAGCCTGCTTCAGATTCTGTGCCTCCCTCTCTCTCTGCCCCTCCCCTGCTTGCTCTCTTTCTCTCTCTCTCTTTCAAAAATAAACATTAAAAAAAAAATCTCTTAAACCACCACTATCCTCAAAAAAATAAATAAACTGACTAATATCAGAGAGCTAAGTGCTATGAATGTACTAAAACAGGCTGGTTTGTAATAAAGACTTACTGGAGAGAGTTCCCTCTGGAGAGGTGACATTTGAACTGAGAACCTAAGGCAGGGAAAGGGTGTGTCAAGCAAAGGGATTATAGTAAGGGCAAAGGCCCTGAGGTAGGAATGAACACCAGACAGATTTAAGCAACAATGGAAGGCCCAGGTATTTGCAAGTGTAATGAAAGGGGAAAGCAGTGGAAAGTGAAGTTGAAAAACAGGTGACTGGCAGGCCAGGCAAGCCTTATGAGCCAGGAAAGCCCTTTAGATTTCATTCTAAGGTCAACAGGAAGCTGAGAAAGGGCTTTAAGCCAAGAGAGGGGTCTCATGCCACCGCTGTGCGGAGAGTATCGAGGGGTGTAGTCCACAACAACGGCCGGGAGAGAGTTGACCGGGGCCTGGGTTGGAGTGGTGACAGTGTCTTATGTCACCGCATGGGCCAGCAGATGCCCATGGAGCCAGGGCTATGTAGGGAGGCCAGAAAAGACGAAAGAGCGCCAGATAAGGCTTATCACGGTCCCAGCAGAGCAGGAGCAGAAGAGAACCAGCGGAACGCGGAGGCAGGGAGATGGGAGGCGGGCACTGGCCTTGGCCGGCCTATGGGCTCCGGGAGGCGGGGAGGCGGGCCCGCGGTACGTGAGGACAGGAAAAGTTGAAAAAAAGCGGGGGGCGGGGCGGTGACTGTAGGCTTCGAGTCCAAAGGCGGGAAGGTAGGCGGTGGGGTGGGAGTGGCTGAGCGTTGGGGGGCAGAGTTGCGAGGTGGAGGCGGGCTAGCGCTGGTCGCCCCGCGGAGGTGGCGGTGGCAGTGCTCCTCTCGGCCTCCAGGGGGAGCCCCGCCGCGGCTGCAGCCCTCCCCCGCTCCGCCCTCTCCTCTCCCCGTCTGGCCCCGCCCCCTCCAGTACCTCCACTCCCCGATACCGAGGAAGGCAGTGGTGGGGGCGAGCGTTTGCTTTCGCTTTTCCTTCCCTGTGCGCACTCCGGTTCTCGTGCGGCGCTAGGCCCCCCGTCCCGGCAATGGCCACGCTCAGGGTCCAGCCTGAAGCCCAAGCCAAGGTGAGCGCTGCGGGTTTGAGGAAGGGCCCATTAGGGAGGCGTGGCTCTGAAAGGCTGCAGGCGTCCATGACCCACCCCCCCAACCCCCGTCGCGAGTCCAGTCGAGGTCGAATGGAGCCCACGCGAGCCTCTGTGCCAGGAGCACCTGTGCCTGAGGGAGACGGGCGAGGTCCACCTGCCGGGATAAGCTAGGCGGCTGAGGTTCAGTGGGGTGCGGTGAAGTGGAGAGCTGGCGTGGAGGGGAAGTCCGCTGGCGCGGGCCTGGGGCCACGTACAGACAGGATGCTGGAGCTGCCCTGCCACCTCATGACCTTTCCCACCGGAGGGCCCCGGGCCCACTCCACAGAGCATGCCGTCCCTGTGCCAGTCGCAGAGGCTCTTAGACCCCTCCTTGTACAGCCCAGGAGACCTGGGCTCTGAGTCTGAGGGATCTGTTCTCACTTGGACCACCTGCCATTCACGGCCAGGAATGTTCTCATCCCCCGCATCCAGCCTCAAGGGAATCCACTTCACCCTCCCCAACCCAACCCCCTTCCCCATGTCAGGCCCTATACAACCCTAAGGGAACGGTACTCAAATGAACTGGCCGTAAAGCCAGGTGTGTGAAGGGCTGCCTGTGTCCCACAGGTGGATGTGTTCCGTGAAGACCTGTGTACCAAGGTAGGTAACCTGGCCCATCAGCACCCCACCCCTACCTAACTCCCACCACTCAGCCCTTCCTTGCTGGGCAGTGTCAACGCTGCTTCACTGCCAGAAGAACATTTTATTCTGACCTCCATCTTCCCCCACCCCCACTTCACACAGACAGAAAACCTGCTGGGGAGCTACTTCCCCAAGAAGATTTCTGAGTTGGATGCATTTTTAAAGGTACTGGGGGCAGCAGGAAGCTAGAGAGTAAGGATCGAGGGGAGAGTCTGGGGGGCCATCAGAGTGAGGTGAGAGGGATGCCCTTGCCTCCAGCCCTCCTCCCACCCTGCACCAGGAGCCAGCTCTCAATGAAGCCAACCTGAGCAATCTGAAGGCCCCATTGGACATCCCAGTGCCTGATCCAGTCAAGGAGAAAGAGAAAGAGGAGCGGAAGAAGCAGCAGGAGGCAAGCCAGGAAGAGCTGGGTGGAGGGACCCAACCATGGGGAAAATCAGCCTTAGGCCTGACTCCCAAGAGCCCCTATCTCCCTGCAGAAGGAAGACAAAAATGGAAAGAAGAAAGAGGAAGATGAAGACAAAGGTACCACTATGAAGGGACTTGAGTCTCACATCCCAGGAACTCCTCTGTAGGGATTCCTCTTTCCTGCTCCTCACACAGTTCCATCCTGGTGACTGACCCATTGCCCACTGCGTAGGTCCTCCCTGTGGCCCAGTGAACTGCAATGAGAAGATCGTAGTCCTCCTTCAGCGTCTCAAGCCTGAGATCAAGGATGTCATTGAGCAGCTCAACCTGGTGAGCCCTCCCACTCCCACCCCCAGGCTTCAGATCTAACCCTTTGTCCTCTTTGGTCTGGGCCAGGTAGCACTTGGCACCTGCCACGTCTTAGCAGGAGAGGGCACAGCAAGTGAAGCCAGAATTTTAGGCCTTGGGGCTCAGGACAGACTTGGCATGCCTTCCCTCGCCATGGGCAGGGAAGCAAAGGACAGAGAGTTAGGTTGGGAGCTGATGTGGCTTTGATGCCATTTCCTCCTTCCAGGTCACCACCTGGTTACAGCTTCAGATACCTCGAATTGAAGATGGGAACAATTTTGGAGTGGCTGTACAGGTGAGAGCACTACCCCACTCCTCTGCCCTCCTTACTGCTTCAGTCCGCACTGTTTTCCACTTTTCCCCTTGCATTCTTTCCCCAGGAGAAGGTGTTTGAGCTGATGACTGCCCTTCACACGAAGCTGGAAGGCTTCCACACGCAAATCTCCAAGTGAGTGACTGCCCACTTGCACCTGCATGCATACCCTGCCTTTTCCTTGGACAGAGGCTTGGGCTCCCTCTCCTCCTTCTGCTCCCAACCCTTCTGCTTCCTACAGGTATTTCTCTGAGCGGGGCGATGCTGTGACCAAAGCAGCCAAGCAGCCCCATGTGGTAGGTGAGGCCCAAGTCAGGGTGCATGGTGGGGGAAGGACACATCTGAAGTCAGACCTGATCCAAGTCTCCCACAGGGTGATTATCGACAGCTGGTGCATGAGCTGGATGAGGCAGAGTACCGGGACATCAGGTTGATGGTCATGGAGATCCGCAATGCTTATGTGAGGAAGCAGGGGCAGGGGTGGGCAGAGGCAGCTTTCCCAGGCCACCTACTCCCTGACCCTACAGGCTGGGGGTGAAGGGTGACAGAGCTTAGCCTCTCCACAAGACTAGAAATGGGGTATAGGAGCCACCAGGGGCCTGTGGCTACCCACACTCCTCTCTGGCCCTGTAGGCTGTGTTATATGACATTATCCTGAAGAACTTCGAGAAGCTCAAGAAGCCGAGGGGAGAAACAAAAGGAATGATTTATTGAGAGCCTCTTCTCATCCTGTAATGGGTCCAGCAGAGACCTTCCTATCTTTTACACAGGACTCCAGACTTTCCCCACCTTCAGCCTGTTGAGGTTTCTCCCTCCCCTGCCTCCCAGGCCCAATAAATAGTCATACCATTGCCCTTCAGCCCAAGTATCTTTATTGGATCCTGACCCTTTGCCTCCCACCTCCCAGCCCTGACTCAGGTATTTCCATTGGTGGGACCAACCCATTGGGTGATTTGGGTGTTGAGCTGTTGGTTGGTCCAGTCCTGCCGGATGTCGTCAAGGTGGCAGTCAAAGTCCACAAGGTGCTGGTGGGCCCGGCCCTCCAATAGTGCTCCCACCATCTGCCGTGACTCTTCCCAGTCCCTCCACATCACTCTGAAATAATAACCCCCAAACTCAGTAGGCAGTGGGGCCAGATACTTGGCAGAGGTTAGGGTCTAGAGAAGGACCCTTGGGGCAAGATCAAGGACAAAGGAGGCCCAGGAGCTGTGGGTTTCCAAGAAGAGGTGGTGGGAGTGGGGCACTCACAAGTTCTTGTCCTTGGGGACCCAGCGGAGACCATGGTTTTCCAGGACGATGACTGGGGGCACATGAGGCTGAGGCACCAGTTTCTGATTATCCAACTGTATGGACAAGGAATGGCTGGTGAGGGTTTCAAGGACCCCACTTCCTATTTTCTCACCAAGTCCCCACCCTGAAACCCAAGCCTCACCATAATAAGTACTGCATCAGGGAAGAATTCTGCAATCCGCCCAGCGATTTTCAAGGCCAAGGGCCCAGGGCTGTGTAGAGGGAAGATCAGAGGAGTGAGGGGGGTGACTAGAGATAGACCCTGTCCATCTGAGCTGGGCCTCACAGGTCTCCTAGATGAAGACACAGTGGTGGGCTTTCCCTGTAACTGGTCTGAGGGGTCAGGCCTGCTTGAAGCTTCATACACGACTGCTTAATGCTTGGGTGCTGTGGAAAACAGGTGCTCAGACTGCTGGTCAAGGTGAAAATCAAAGGTGGTCTTTTGGTAGGGTAATTTCGCATAACCACCCAGATTTAAGCAGTATACTATACATATGCTGACCCAGAAATTCCACTTAAGAGAATTTACTGTAATAATTGGACAGTGTGTATTAACAAAAAAATGGAAACAACCTCAATGTTTAAGGCATGAAATAAATCATGGTATATCCATCCATACTCCTACTATATAGCTGCCAGGCTAAGGTAAATCTTTAGAGATGGAAAGATGGCACATATTTACTAAGTGAGGAGGGAAAAGCAAATCACAAAACTGTGTATAATTTGATCCGGATAGGGGATTCATATGTAAGTATATAACTTTTTCTATATATAAGGAAATTTCTCCCCCCCCCCCCCCCCGAAATTGCTGGTTGGGCTTCCTCTGTGTTCTGCCAGCGCTTGGCGGGGAGGGGGGTGCACCTCAGTTAAAGCCAGGTGTCAGCTTGTTACTTATACACAGCTATCCTCCCAAACCCCCACTACAGCTCCTCCAGGGATCGCCTTCATATTTCTTTATATGCCTTCACTCCTGTACTCAGCCTAGTGCCTGGTGTATATAGTACCTGCTCCTAAGCATTCGACGAAGGATAGATGGGAGGAACGACCAAGAAGGGTTCTCTTGATCCCTCATCCCATAACCCTTAGCCTTCTGCCTCTGGCTACTCCACTCACCTCTGATCGTCCAGAGCTGCATTGGCATGGTAGTACCCAGCCACTACCAGACCGGCCTGCGCGCCCCACACATCCACCTGCCGTGGGAAAGGGGCCATCAGAAACCCAATCATGCCGCCCGCCCTGTAGGTGCGCACTGCTGCCCAGACACCGGGGATGGGCTTGGGCTAGGGGTGTTAGGGGGTTTCCCGGTGGTCAGTGGGAGTCCAGCGACGGCACCTGGTTGAGGGCGACCTCCAGCATGACGGACAGGGCTAGGTGGCTGTGGAACAGGGGCACACAGTCGGTGAGACACAGGCATTCTCCTGACCGCGGCGCGGGCGCCAGCAAGAGCCCGTTGACGGCGGCGTGCGGGTACCGGGCGGCGTGGAGACACATCTTCACGTAGGCCCGAGCCGAAATCTCCACCTCCCCCATGGCGAGCGGGGTCCCAGCTCTCGTCCGCGAAGCTCCCTCCAGGGCCCCGAAGCCTTCCTTGTCCCTTCCCTCTGCCCCCTCACTTAGATTCGGCCGTGACGCTGACTCGGCTCGAAGGCAGCCAGCCGGCTCTGGGGGACTTGGGTCCCAGCGCCCGGTCCCCACCTGGCCTGGGGCGCAGGCGGTGGGAATTGCACGCTGCAAAGCCGAGCTCCGCCTCCGCCCGCCAGCATCGGGAGGCCGCAGATCCCCGCCAGTCTGAGGGCTCAGAGCCTGCTGCAGAGAGCAGTACCAGCTTCTGGAGTCCCGCCCACGTGGTGCCCTTTGATAGGCTTAGAGGTTCTCATTTTGCCCAATCATCGGCCGCGTCCACACTTTGCCCCACCTTGGTCGCCCGAGCACTGGAAAGAACCCACACCTGAAAACTGAAGAGACCTGCTCGCTCACTGATTGGTTAGGCTACTCGACTTCGGCCCAGAATTGCAGGATGGCTGGGTGTGATACCTGTGCTTCTTCCCCCACAGACCCCGCGAAGCCAGAGGGGGTGGAGCGCGCGCCCGGCGTCGGGTGTCTCCGAGCGCTGGATCTCCGAACGTGGGCACGAAGCGGACTGCCTTGCTCCTACTATGGAATGAATGGATTTGTACTCTAGACCAGCTCCTTCACCAAAGACCCGTGTTACCTTTGCCACTACAGGATATATACCCCTTGGTTTCCTTAATGTATTCTCTGCAGAAATAAAGACGGCAATCGGCTGAAGGAAGGGGGAAAGAGAACAAAAAGGAAAATTTACCGACCCATTCTTCCCTTAATGAATGTCCTGCAGTATAATTTCCTTCAACATAATGCCTTGGGAACGTTTTTCTCCGTCATCCCTTGAGGAGTCCCACCATTCCCCCCTAATTCTCCCAGTGAAACTCACCCCCTCTTCAGGCTTGCTCTGAGCTAATGACAAGTGTTGTTCCTTCCTTCATTCTCAGATCTCAGCCGGAGCTTTCTACTTGTCTGTTCAAAGCCTGATTATCCCTATAAGGGGTCTTCGCAAAAGCCATTTCTTCCAGTAGGCACTCATGAGCCCCCTAGATGGAAATAATCTTGTGAAATCCCCAAATACGGGCTATCTGTGTAGCTGTCATGACATGTCACAATTTCCACTCTGTTCTTTAGGATGACTTCTTAAGAACAGGATGGGCTTCCCATTCATCTTTGCCATTATGACATCCCCTGTCTTTCCCACCACCACATTCACATCCAGTGGCTGCATAGGTGGCACTCAATAAATGCTTTTTGAATGAATGACACACACCAGAGATAATCCACACAAAGCATAGATCATTTATTTCCCTTCTGGCCCTGGGCTCAGTACATAGATGGCTTCTCTTCACCCTTTGGGTTGATAATTTTCTCTAGGTTGCTGCTGATGATATGATAAAGCTCAGCCTGGAAGAAGGTCAGAAGGGTGGCAGTCAGGTTCTTGGCCTTTCCCCTATCCCCTTCAACCTTCTCCCCTAGGGGCTTACTCCACACTCACGTAGAAGGCCCTCAGGTCCAGCACCATGGCCCTGAGCTCCCCATACGCTGCCTCATCTCGCTCATGTACCAGGGCCCGGTAATCCATCTGGGATGTGGGAGGCAAAGCTGAGTCAGCCCCATGGGAGACTGGGACATTAATCTGGTTTCCCCATATAGGGAATAGGTAACTTGAGGATGAGTCCCTTCTCAGCACCAAGAAATGGAATCCCACAGGATCAAGCAGAGAAAAGGGTCAAGGTTTTGAAGCCAAATCAGTTTTTCTAGCCAATTCTCTTGGTTTAATATTCTCTACATTGGGAAGATCAGAAAACAGACAAGGAAGACCTCTATCCCCTCTTCCTTGCCCCACCTCAGCTAAAAGACTGGTGGACTATCCACTCACTACATGAGTCTCCTTAGAGGCCTTGGCCACAGCATCCCCGCGTTCTGAGAAGTACCTGTCAAAAGCAAGGGGATAATGACAAGAATGGGTAATGAGAGAGAGAGATACCCTCAGAACCTTCCCAAAGCCCTCCATCATCCTGATGGAACCGCCCAGCTTTGGCAATCCCAAAGAAATGTTCCTTTAGCCCCTCTTCTGGCCCTCCAGCTGCCCTCACTTGGAAATGGTTGTTTGGAAGGCTTCCACTTTAGTCTTGACTGCATTCACCCTCTCCAGCACCTTCTCCTATGGCAACGAAAGAGATGGGAGGCAAGAAAAACACTTCATTTCCTCTGTCCTTCACTCACCATCTTCCTCCTCCTCCTAGTTCATGTCTAGCTCCTATCCCTCACTTCCCAAGTCTCTCCCTGCTCTCAATGTCCTCACACACAGTTTTCTTACCTGGATTGCCACCCCAAAGTCATTTCCATCCTCAATCTTGGGGATCAGGTGCTGGATCCATGTGATCACCTATATTAATGATCATGTAGGAATCATTCAACAAACGTACTGGGTTCTTACTTTTACCGCCACTTCCTAATAATAGCTATATTTAATTGAACACTTATTATATGCCAGCTACTGTGATATACATATATATATATACATATACATATATATGTATATATATATATGTAATTTAATCTTCACAGCAGTCTTAGGATGCCTGGGTGGTTCAGTTAAGCATCCGACTTTGGCTCAGGTCATGATCTCACAGTTGGTGAGTTCGGGCCCTTTATTGGGCTCTCTGCTGTCAGAGTGGAGCCTGCTTCAGATCCCCTCTCCCCTTGCCCCTCCCCCACTCTCTCTATATCTCAAAAATAAATAAACATTAAAAAATATTCAGGGGTGCCTGGGTGGCTCAGTCAGTTGAGCGTCCAACTTCGGCTCAGGTCACCATCTCACAGTTCATGGGTTCAAGCCTTGCGTCGGACTCTGTGCTGACAGCTTGGAGGCTGTTTGGGATTCTTTGTCTCCTCTCTCTCTGCCCTTCCCCCACTCATGCTGTGTCTCTCTCATTCCCTCCCCAAAATAAATAAACATTAAAGAGTTAAAAAAAAATCTTCACAGCAGTCTTCCAAAATATTCTTATTGTACCCGCTTAGCCGATGAAAAAGCTGAGTGGCAAAATGTCCAAGGAACTTATTTAAGGTCACCAGCTAGGTAAGTGACAGAGTCAGGCTTTGAACCCAAGCAGTCTCCCTCGAGGGCCCAAGCCCCCAACTCACTATGGCATAGCACCTGCATGGTGTACCTGGTACAGAGGTGGGTTCTGACACTATGGAGGTGGGTACAGCACAGTCTCTGATTACAGAGACACCACTGTGGTATCAGAGGTCTAGCAGAATGAGAACACAAACTATCTAACCCCAAGGCACAGAGGAAGTTTCCTATTTCAGCAAGAGGAAGGTTGAAGGACTGGTTGAAGGACTTGTATCTCTGAAGACTAGGGTCTAGCCTGGCTTTTCTTCCCTTTCTCTTTCCCCCAGTTCCCAGGCTTACCAGAATGCATTTTTCTTTGAGAGTCCACACTTCTGGCTTAACCAGGGCAAGTAGGGCGAGAACCTTCTCATTTCCAGGGAGAAAGCCACACTTAGCGACTGTGAAAAAGAGGGCATTCAGGCCCCTTCTCACCCAACAGTCAATGTGCCATTTCCTCTTCCCTAGCCACCCCTTCCTCTCTTACCTTCTTTTTTCTCCTGCTTATCTGTTTCCATCTAAGGTAAAAAGGGGGACAACAGCTTTAGAAATGTCTTGGAGGTTGCAGGGTTATCCTCCCCACCTGGATTAGTTTGACCCCTGCACACTGAGTGCCTCACCTCATCATCCTTGGGTGGGGGGTCTGGGATGGGGATGTCTAGTGGGGCCCGGAGAGAGGTCAGGTCAGCCACATTGAGGGAGTCCTCCTGCACAGAGCTCAGCGTCAGCAGCTGCCCAGCCTATTCCCCTCATTCTGAGTCACAATCTTCCCTCCACACAGCCCACCCACCCACTGTCTAGGCTCAGGCCTCACCCCATCCTACCATTTCCAGTCCACTACTCATAACTGTTCTCTGCAGGCTGAGCCCAGTTGTTCGCTGGAGGGGTTGGGTGGAGAGGAGAGAGGCCTTGGGATGGAGTGAGAAGGGCCCACACTACTCACTTGCAAGAGTTGATTCAGGTATATGATTTTCTGTGGTAAGAATCTGTAGAGGAATTCCTCTGCCTGTGGGTTACATTGCAAGGGTGGGGAATCTCAGAAGATGCTCAAGAGATGTCTGAGAAGTAGGACTGGAAGGGCCCTTGTAAATCATTGACTCCAATAATTACAAATAAGGAAACTGAAGCCATAAGAAGTGAAGGGACTTGCCCAAGCTGGGAAGTGGCAGAACCAAGGTTAGGGCTTTGGGGCCACAGCTTTTCCCTTCTACACCAAAAGAGGGGAGAGGAAGTGGCAGAAGTGGAGAGAACATTAAGAGGGGTCAAATTAAAGGGGGAGACGAATAATTAGCCTTAGGTAAAGGTTTGAGAAGGGAAGGAAGGAGGGCCCAGGGTGGGTCTGGGGGTCAGTCTGAGAGGTTGCGGCCCTCAAGTACTGGTCTAAGATTCCGAGTCAAACCGCTTGAATCTAGAAGACTTACCTCCTGAAAAAGATTTTGCCTGAAGATATCCACCTGCACAGAGAGCAGTACCCGGATGTTGGTTAAGGGTCTCAGTTGTCAAGAGTAAGATCCCACCCACAAAGGGATGCCCTCCAACTTGGCTCAGGCCTTTCCTACCACAAGCCAGATTTCCCTGGAAGCTCATGCTCAGTGCAGAGACTGGTCAGAGGACAGGAATCTGGGAATCCCCCGGCAGAAGTGAAAGCACTAAGAAAAGGTTGGGGGAGTTCTCTGGCACGGCCTTGGTCCCCTGGAGCACCCAGACTGGCCTCCAGCCAGGAGGGCTCCCCGACCCTTTCCTGGCTTCCCGATCCCCCATTACCTGTTTGCGGGCTTCCCCGCTCAGGCGCACCCCACAAGGCTTGGCCATGCTGCTCCAGTTGCAAGATCTCCGGTCTCCCGGCTCTCTGCCCGGCCTTTCGCTTTCACTCCGCACGTCCAGGCCCGCCCCCCTCGGCCCCGCCCCCTTCCTTCTTTTCCCCCTCCCTCTGGCAGTCTGCAAACTGTAGGGAGCCCCTCAGTCATTCTCAGCCTGCTGCGAGTAGTAAAGGCGGTACGGACTCGGTCACAAGCCCAGGGGCTGTCCGAGGGAGGGGTTAGTATAAAAGTGGGACCGCGGAGACAGTACCGGGGCTGTCCCTCGGAGAAAGGGAGGGGCTTGCAGGGAAGGGCAAGGGCGGTCCGGGGAAAATCCAGGGTTGAGGTGGGATGGGTAGGAGAGTGGGGAAAAGGGGGTGTTCAGTGGTGGGGCTCCCTCTAGAAGGCTCAACTGCAAGGAGGGCCCAGAGAGGGATCAGGATGGGAGAAGTGGGAGGGCGGGCCTGGGGCTGAAAAGGGATAGCAGGATATGGAAGGGAGCAGTCTCGGGGGATTCCTCCGGGAGGGTTCCCTGCCTTGAAGGGCGGCTGGAGAAAGGGCAGGACTCGCTTGAGTGGGGCCCAGACCGGCCAGAGTGGAGTCCCTACAGAGCGGGGCTTTCCCGGTGGGGACCAGAGCAAAGCCGACTGGTCTAAATAGAGAAGGCTTTGAGGGAAATAAGGTAACCCCTCGCCTAGGGCTACCCGGGAAGGGGCGGAACCAGCCTAGAGGAAGGCGGGGAGGGGCGCTAGTTTGGAATTTAAGGCCGAGATGCTCTGGGGGCGGAGTCAGGGACCATTTGCCCTTTTCATTGGCTGGGACCTGACTTCCCTCCTGCCCACGCCCCCTGATTTCCTGACCCCAGCCTGTCCTAAACTTAAACCCCTCCCCTTCCCCTGAAACCAGGTTGCAATCCCGCCCTCTTTGCTAGTACTTCCTGTTCCCGACTAACACTGGCGCGGGGCCCGGGACTGAAGAGTGACCGTGGCCTGAGTGACCTGGGGTGGCTTCGTCGACCTAGTCAGGCCACGAAGCCCGACACCGGGCGGGAGGGGCAGCGCTCAGGCAGTGCACAGCCTGCGCCAGGTCCTGGCGGGCGGCGGGGCTGGGGCTGACTCCTGTCTCAGGATGCCGGGGGAGGAGGAGGAGAGGGCCTTCCTGGCGGCCCGCGAGGAGCTGGCGAGCGCCCTGAGGAAGGATTCCGGGCAGGTGTTTTCCCTGGAGCAACTCCAGCCGCTACTGGTCACGTCTTTACCGCCAGCAGCCCGTTACCTGCAGCTGGACGCCGCACGCCTGGTCCGCTGCAATGCTCATGGGGAGGTGAGGCCCGGCCCCCGCTCGGGAAGGGGACGTAGGACTTGAGGCCTGGGCGGGGCTCACAGCTCTCCGCTCTCTGACTGCTCCCAGCCCCGAAACTACCTCAACACCCTGTCCACGGCCCTGAACATCCTGGAGAAATACGGCCGCAACCTCCTCAGCCCTCAGCGGCCCCGGTACTGGCGCGGGGTCAAGTTTAATAACCCTGTCTTTCGCAGTACGGTGGATGCTGTTCAGGTGAAGCCTCTGGGCCCCTTATGGGAGAAAGGGACTTGGCCTGGGCTGGGGGGTTGGTAAGAAAGGGCCTGACGCTGTGCTTAATGGGGAGGGCTCCAGCCCTAGTGGGAAGGGGGCCTGCCTGGTGGTGACTGGTTTGAATGTGTGGTAGGGGGGCCGGGATGTTCTGCGATTATACGGCTACACTGAGGAGCAGCCAGATGGGTTGAGTTTCCCTGAGGGGCAGAAGGAGCCAGATGAGCATCAAGTTGCTACAGTCACACTGGAAGTACTGCTGCTTCGGACAGAGCTCAGCCTGTTGTTACAGGTGAGATGTTGAGGTGTCTCTAGTCCTGAGGACTTAAACACCAGGCCTGGGGAGCCCAGCCTAACTCCACAAGCAGTCTTGCGGACCCTCATGCTGCTGAACCATGGGCATAGCCCACATAGCAACCTGGAAACTCCCCATACTCTTCTTCCTGTGGATGTTGGGAGACCAGGGCTTTGAGGGAGGACCTTGTCCTAGGGCTCTAGGTGGGAACTCTTCTTACCTTGTTTGCAGAATACTCACCCAAGACAACAAGCACTGGAGCAGCTGCTGGAAGAAAAGGTTGAAGATGATGTAAAAAAGGTAGGGATGGGGCTCTTAAGACCTGATGAACAAAGGGGATGGGGTTGTGGGACTGTGTGTCCCCAAACTCTTGCCCATTCCCTGCCCTTTATTTCTCAGATACTGAAGCTCTCCGAGTTTGCCCCCTTGCTGAGAGAGATTGCTCCTGGCCCCCTCAACACACCCTCTGCCCCAGGTATTATTCATCCTGTAATGGGAGGTGGGGGGCAGTTTTTAGTAGACCATATTGATGGAAATTTGGGGCCCTCCTCTGTTTATCCTTTTTGCCTTTAAAAAGAGATTAAAATTGTTTTCTTGGGTCTGGATATGTTGAATAGTAGTTTGTAATTTGTTCCCTTCAGCAAATTCAGATTAACTTGGTCTCTTTCAAAAGGATGTTCAGTTTTTCCTCTCCTGTTCTCCAGGCTCCACTCCTGGTCCCTGCTTCCTTTGTGGCTCTGCGCCAGGCACGCTGCACTGTTCAACTTGTAAACAGGCCTTGTGCCCGGCTTGTGATCGTCTATTCCATGGACACCCATCCCGTGCCCATCACCTCCGCCAGACCCTGCCTGGGGCCCCACAGACCACCTGCCTGACCCCCAGGTAAGAGATCTTCTCTTCTGAGTGGGAATGAAGTTAAGAGAACTTAGAATTACTTATGTACTATGTGTCAGTTTCTCTGCCAAAAGCTGCTTCATAGAAGGCAGTTAGTTACTGCTTTGCAAGAGGTCACAGACATACATATGAAGCAAGTAGCAGTCACAGCCAGATGTTGTGCAAATAGGTAGGAAGAGGAGTAACCTAGCCTAAAGGATCAGCTCAATCAGTAGGATTTTAAGCACCTAGTGTGGGTCAGGCCCTATGTTAGGGGGATAGCTATCACAAGATGTGAACTTTAAGATATAATTTTTTTTAAGTTTATTTATTTTGAGAGAGCACAAACAGGTGAGGGACAGAGAGAGAGGGAGAGAAAGAGACAATCTCAAGCAGGCTCCATGCTGTCAACACAGAGCCCAACATGGTGCTCAAACTCAGACTGTGAGCCAAAATCAAGAGTCCGAGGCTCAACCAACTGAGCCACCCAGGTGCCCCTAAGATATAATTAAATGTTGAACAGTCTATGGGTATGGAGCATTCCAGACAGAGAACAACATGCACAAAGGACAGGGCTTGTATTGTCACACAGAGAATGAGGGATGCCTGGGAATAAGGGACCCAGGCACCAGGGCCCCCTCAGCAGACCATCTCTGCTTTTTCGTTACAGCTTACCTGCCTCAGCATCACCACGGCCTCAGTCAGCCTCCTTGCTGGCCCTGGGAGACAGCTCTCTCGTGCTTCCCCTGAAAGCTTCCTCTGATACTGCAAATGCCCGTCTGCCCTGGCACTGTGCTGCCTGTGCCATGCTAAATGAATCTTGGGCAGTGCTCTGTGTGGCCTGTGATCGGCCCCGAGGCTGTAAGGGGTTGGGGCTGACAATGGAAGGTTCCCAAGGAGCTGGGGGCCTAGAATCTGAACTTGCACGGGGTCGGTGGGCCTGCCAAAGCTGCACCTTTGAGAATGAGGCGGCAGCTGTGCTGTGTGCCATATGTGAGCGACCTCGGCTGGCTCAGCCTCCTAGCTTGGTGGTGGATTCTCGGGATACTGGCATTTGCCTGCAGCCCCTTCAGGTAACCTGTTCCTGGCCTTCCCAGCCGTCCCCGTTCTTTATTTGCACCTGTTACCACAGGCCATTCTCGACCCCTTCATCTCCTGTTTTCCTTCAGTTCTTCTGAATCTTCCACCCTCCCCCCTCCCAAACCTGTCTGTATTTCCATCTTGAGCCTCAGCCAGCTTTCAGTTGGATAATTCTTTTTGCCTTCCCAGCAGGGGGATACTTTGCTCTCCTCTGCCCAGAGTTCAGTCTGGTACTGTATCCACTGTACCTTCTGCAACTCTGGCCCTGGCTGGGTGTGTGCTATGTGCAATCGGACCAGCAGCCCCGTCCCAGTACCGCACGCCCCCCAGCCCCAGGCCAGCTCTTTGGAAGAGCAACTCCCTGAGCCAGGGCCTCCACGACGCCTCAGTGCCCCCCTGCCCAGTTCCTGTGGGGACCCTGAGAAGCAGCGTCAAGACAAGATGCGTGAGGAAGGTCTCCAACTAGTGATCAAGATCCGGGTGAGGATTTGGGCCTGGGATGAGGTAGGGTTGAACTAATGGGGTAAAGAAGGGGCTGCAGTTGATTAATACAAGTTCTTGTAAACCTAGTCACTAGCAGCAGCTGCCTCTTATTGAGCACCGCCCGTATGCTGTGCGGTGCTCACGTGATCCATATGTCTGAACTCAACCACTGTCAGCATTTTGGTTTGGGCTGAGGGTGGGTGGAAGGTGCCCTTCCTGATGGGCCATCTGTCTGGGTGGGACTGTGCCTTAGGAAGGGGAAGCTGCAGGTGCCTGTCCAGAGGAGGTTTTCTCGGCTCTACAGTACTCAGGCACTGAGGTGCCCCTGCAGTGGTTGCGCTCAGAGCTGCCCTACGTGCTGGAGATGGTGGCCGAGCTGGCTGCACAGCAGGACCCGGGCCTGGGTGCCTTTTCCTGTCAGGAAGCCCGGAAAGCCTGGTTGGATCGTCATGGCAATCTTGATGAAGCTGTGGAAGAGTGTGTGAGGGCCCGGCGCAAGAAGGTACCGGCTGTGCTGACAGGGCAGGCAGGGTTGTGGGTCTCAGAGCTTCTCACACGCTCTTGCTTGCCATTTCCCTCTTCACTCCTCTCTACCCCCAACTTTCAGGTGCAGGAGCTCCGGTCCCTGGGCTTTGGGCCTGAAGAGGGGTCTCTTCAAGCATTGTTCCAACATGGTGGTGATGTGGCACGGGCCCTGACTGAGCTACAGCGCCAGCGCCTAGAGCCCTTCCATCAGCGTCTCTGGGACAAGGGCCCTGATCCCACCCCTTCCTGGGATGGGCCAGACAAGCAGGTGCTGGGAGGAGGTGAAGAATCCACTTAGAGGAGCCCGGGAAAGGCCCAGGGGTAGGACTCCTGGGGCCTGACAGCCACTTCTTCCCTCTCCACCTGAATCACCTTGCAGAGTCTGGTCAGACGGCTTTTGGCAGTCTATGCGCTCCCCAGCTGGGGTCGGGCAGAATTGGCACTGTCACTGCTGCAGGAGACACCCAGGAACTATGAGCTGGGCGATGTGGTGGAAGCTGTGAGGCACAGCCAGGACCGGGCCTTCCTGCGCCGCTTGCTGGCCCAGGAGTGTGCTGTGTGTGGCTGGACCCTGCCTCGCAACCGGGTAAGCCTCTTCCCTCTGGGACGGCCTTAGAATGACTCTTCCCTTTGGGCCCTGCTCCACTTCTCTTGTCTCCCCTGTCTCTTGTCCTGTCTTTTGCTCTGCAGTTGCCCATGTGCTCCCAGCAGTTTCTAGGAAGGGGAGGGCAGGAATAGGCTACCTCCCACCCCCCCCAACTTTTTTTTTTTTTTTTTTTTTTTTTTACTGTTCCACTATGGGAAGTTTCATACGTAGAATAGTATATTTCTTCTCCGTGCCCACCCCCCGCTGCCCCCATGTATCATTACTAAGATTCTGCAATTATCAGTGTATGGCCAGTCTTTATTCCACTTACACAGAAGATTATTTTGAAACAACTCTTACAGTCTATTTATAAATACTTCAGTATATATTTCTGAAAGGTAAAAGTCTTTGAAAACATGCCCACAAATACCATTGGCACACCAAAAAAAATTACCAATAATTTTTTTAATTACCAATTTATTTATGCTGGCTGTGTGTGTTTTTTGTTATCGTTTTACTCTTTATTTTTTCTTTTTTAAAAAAATTTTGTTTTTAAAGTTTACTAATGAATCTTGAGAGAAAGGCAGGGGGTGCCAAGAGAGGAGAGAGAGAATCCCATTGTCAGTGCAGAGCCCGATGCAGGGTGAAGTCAAGGATGATGAGCTGAAGTCAAGAGTTGGATACTTTGGGGCACCTGGGTGGCTCAGTCGGTTAAGCATCTGACTTTGGCTCAGGTCATGATCTCACAGTTCATGAGTTTGAGCCGCGCATCGGGCTCTGTGCTGACGGCTCGGAGCCTGGAGCCTACTTCGGATTCTGTGTCTCCCTCTCTCTGACCCTCCCCCGTTCATGCTCTGTCTCTGTCCCAAAAATAAATAAACTATAAATAAATAAAATAAAAAATTAAAAAAAAAAAGAGTTGGATACTTAATCAAATGAGCCACCCAGGCACCCCTTTACTCTTTATTTTAAAATAATTGTAGAGGTGCCTGGGCTGGCTCAGTTGGTTAGGCGTCCGACTTTGGCTCAGGTCATGATCTTGTGGTTGGTGTGTGTCAGGTTGGTGGGTGCTGACAGCTCGGAGCCTGGAGCCTGCTTTGGATCTGTGTCTCCTTCTCTCTCTGCCCCTCCCCTGCTCGTGCTCTGTCTCTCTCAGAAATAAATATTAAAAACAATAATAATAAAATAAAATAATTGTAGATTCACAGGAAGTTGTAAAAATAGTAGAGTCCTGTGTGTGTGTGTGTTTTATTAATTTATTTTTTAATTTATATCCAAGGTAGCATATAGCGCAACAATGATTTCAGGAATAGATTCCTTAATGCCCCTTACCCATTTAGCCCATCCCCCCTCCCCACAACCCCTCCAGGAACCCTCAATTTGTTCTCCATATTTAAGAGTCTCTTATGTTTTGTCCCTCTACCTGTTTTTATATTATTTTTGCTTCCCTTCCCTTATGCTCATCTGTTCTGTATCTTAAAGTCCTCATATGAGTGAAGTCATATGATATTTGTCTTTGTCTTTCTCTAATTTCACTTAGCATAATGCCCTCTCGTTCCCTCCAATAGTTGCAAATGGCAAGATTTCATTCTTTTTGATTCCCGAGTAATACTCCATTGTATATATATACCACATCTTCTTTATCCATTCATTCATTGACGGACATCTGGGCTCTTTCCATACCTTGGCTGTTGTTGATGGTGCTGCTATAAACATTGGAGTGCATGTGCCCCTTTGAAACAGCATACCTGTATCCCTTGGATAAATACCTGGTAGTGCAATTGCTGGGTCATAGGGTAGTTCTATTTTTAATTTTTTGAGGAAACTTCATACTGTTTTCCAGAGTGGCTGTACCAGTCTGCATTCCCACCAGCAGTGCAAAGAGATCCTCTTTCTCTGCATCCTCTCTAACATCTGTTATTGCCTGAGTTGTTAATGTTAGCCATTCTGGTAGGTTGAGGTGGTATCTTATTGTGGTTTTGATTTGTATTTCCCTGATGATGAGTGATATTGAGCATTTTTTCATGTGTTGGCCATCTGGATGTCTTTAGAGAAGTGTCTATTCATGTCTTTTGCCCATTTCTTCACCAAGTGTTGAGTTTGATAAGTTCTTTATAGATTTTGGATACTAACCCTTTATCTGAATTGTCATTTGCAAATATCTTCTCCCATTCCATCGGTTGCCTTTAAGTTTTGCTGATTGTTTCCTTCACTGTGCAAAAACTTTGCATTTTGATGAGGTCCCAATAGTTCATTATTTCCCAAGTCCTGTGTGTTCTTTACCCACCTTCCCCCAATGATGACATCTTATATAATTATATAATATATATATAAATATATAAATATAAATATATAATCTTATATAATTATTGTACTGTATCAAGACCAGGAAATAAACATTGGCACAATGTTAGCAAGATTGCAGATCTTGTTCATTTTTCACATGGATGTGTGAGTGTGGCTCTGCAGTTTTATTCCACTTACAGGTTCATGTAACCACTGAGACACAGATTGTTCCATCACCACAAAGGAACTCCCTCATGCAACCTCTTTATAGTTGTAACTTTCTTCCCTTTCTCCTATCACCTGACAATATCTAGCCTGTTCTCCATCTGTATGGTTTTGTCAGTTCAGAAATGTTATTTGTTTGTTTCCTTTTAATTGAATGTGAATGCCTTTGGAGGGCAGTCTTCCATTTATTTAGGCCTCACCGTTCTCTTTTCTTCCAACTAATGACAGTCTTTAGACATTTGGATTGCCTGCCAGGCACTTGTTGGCATTAAGGGTTGCTACCTTGCCCGGTTGTTAATTAGACCCTGGTTTCTCAGTGGACACCTGGCTAATGCCTCTTCCCCAGGCTGGCGGCTATGGCTTCAGACCCCCTCCTCTCCCTGCCTCACCCTATAGATGCAGGCCCTGACTTCCTGTGAGTGCACCATCTGTCCTGACTGCTTTCGCCAGCACTTCACCATCGCCTTGAAGGAGAAGCACATCACAGACATGGTGTGCCCTGCCTGTGGCCGCCCTGACCTCACCGATGACACACAGTTGCTCAGCTACTTCTCTACCCTTGACATTCAGGTACTTCAGTCCCTAGGACTTGGGGTGCCTTGGGCTTTGAACAGGAACCCTGCCCATCCACCACTTCTGCATCCTGTCCTCAGCTTCGGGAGAGCCTGGAGCCAGATGCCTATGCACTATTTCACAAGAAGCTGACTGAGGGTGTGCTGATGCGAGACCCCAAGTTCTTGTGGTGTGCCCAAGTAAGTGGCCTACCCAGGGCAGCTGACTGGAGGGATGGAGGTGCCAGGTCAGGCCTGAGATAGCTTTATGCTCTTGCACCCACAGTGCTCCTTTGGCTTCATATATGAACGAGAGCAGCTGGAGGCGACATGTCCCCAGTGTCACCAGACCTTCTGTGTGCGCTGTAAGCGCCAGGTGAGGCACATTCATCCTTTCAGAAATAACTTGCTAAAGCTGCTGGCAGGTCCTATGTCAGACTTGGGGTGTGCTGAAGCACAGAACAGACATGAACTCCGGGCTCAAAGAGCTTACAGACTCCAGGAAAGGAGGGAGGGAGGCTGAGGAGGAGGGGCAGTGAAAGAAAGGTAAGGTAAAGGAGGAAGGAAGGGAGAGAGCATAAGTACACGTGGCATTAAATTCTACAAAGAAAACACAGGACTCTGAGATTAGGAATAACAGAATGGACCTACTTAGGATGGAGAGGTCAGACAAGTCTTCTCTCAAATGGTTTAATTTAAGCTCAGGCCTGAAAGTTAAGAAGAAGGCAATTATGCAAAAGATATTCAGGACAAAAAGAGCAACACATGGAAAGGCCAAAGTCAGAAAAAGTGGTGTGTGGTTGGAGCCCCAAGATCAAGGGTGAGAGTGGTGGGTGGTCAGAGAGGAGCTAGCTGCCAGATCAGGAGAGGCCATGGGGCCAAGTGAGGAAGGTATTTGCCTTTTATTCTAAGACGAAGCTAGGGGTGATACTCTTTCATTTACCTGTTAAAAGGTTTAATATCTGAAAAAAGTTTAATATTTGAGTGCTCACTTTGGCAGCACATATTCTAAAAAGTTTAATGTTTGATACCAAAAAGTTCTCTCTGTTACAAAACACGTTAATAAAATGAATACCTGAGACCCTACCACTAGACCTCAAGACTAGAACACTCCAAAAAAACCCCAAACAAACCACACACACAACTAGAACACTCCCAGTACTGCTGAAGCTGCCTGCCTTACACTCTGAAAGACATTTTGGCTGCAGGGTGGAGCATGCACCATAGGGGAGCAGGAATGGAGGAAGAGAGACCACTAATTGAGGCAACACCTGACCTGGCCTGGAGTAGAATGGCCAGAGGAGGGATGAAGAAAAAGGGGACAGGGTTGAGATAGGCCTGGGTGGTGGGAATAAGACCTGCCGGTGAACATGTGTTGGTATGAGGAGGCCAAAGAACCAAGGCTGGCCCCTCAGTTTGAGATTGGAGCAAATGGTGAATGGCAGTGCCATAAACAAAGCCAGGGACCTCTAGATCTGAGAGGAGGGGTGGCCCTTAAGAAGGGCCCGGGGTGGGGTTTTCATGTGAAGCTTGCTTTCCCTCCCGCAGTGGGAGGAGCAGCACCGAGGCCGGAGCTGTGAGGATTTCCAGAACTGGAAACGCACCAACGACCCAGAGTACCAGGCCCAGGGCCTGGCCATGTATCTTCAGGAGAACGGCATTGGTAAGGTTGTCCTGTTAGGCCTGTGTGCCCACTCGTATGTCACTGCCAGTGGCTCTCTTCCTGAGGACCTTGTGGAGCAGTGACAGCCCCAGCCCTGACCTGCTGTACCTTACAGATTGCCCCAAGTGCAAGTTCTCGTACGCTCTGGCCCGAGGAGGCTGCATGCACTTTCACTGCACCCAGTGCCGCCACCAGTTCTGCAGTGGCTGCTACAATGCCTTTTACGCCAAGAATGTGAGCCCAGAGAATGGGGGTGGAAGGGATAGAAGGGTGGGAGGCTGCTACTGGGTGTGAGGGACAAAGACATTGAGGAGTCGCCTAGGGGAAGAGAAGAGGAAGCCAGTGGGGTGTAAAGCACCTCTCTCTGTCCCCTCTCCCCTTTCACTTGCTCCAGACCCTCCAATGTCTCCATCTTCCCCCATCCCTACACCCCTCATGCAGGGGTTCTGAGAAGCCAGGACCCCAACAGTCTCCAACTTCCTCTCTCCCATCTGGGTTTCCGCCAGAAATGTCCAGACCCTAACTGCAGGGTGAAAAAGTCCCTACATGGCCACCACCCACGGGACTGCCTCTTCTACCTGCGGGACTGGACTGCTCTCCGGCTCCAGAAGCTGCTACAGGTCAGGGGTGGCCAGCCTGGCTGGGTTTGTGAGTTGCCCAGGTTAGGAGGCAGGGCTCAGAGTGGCAAGAAAGGAAAGGTTCTGTGCTGGGAAATTCAGTGGGCTGGCATCAAGGGGATCCTAATGCCCATCCATCTGCCCCTCCTCAGGACAATAATGTCATGTTCAACACAGAGCCCCCAGCAGGAGCCCGGGCAGTTCCTGGTGGTGAGTGTCAGGACAAGCCTTGGAGAAGGGGTGAGGGTGGGCTGGGCTTCCACTGTATGGTGGGTAAAGGGGACAGTTGGGTCTGTGGTCAGAGTCCATCCTGTGCTTACTTGTGGGCTTCTTAGCAAGTTAACCTCTCTGGACCTTGTTTCTTCCTCTGTGACATGGGAGTAATATCTCCTTTGCAGCTAAGCTATTTTACCTGAGGGCCTAGCAGTTAATACTAATTTTCTTCTCCCATTCCCAAAGGATGATGATTCATTAGTTAAGCAGTATTTAATGAGACTTTCTAGTTGCACTGTTTTAGGTTCCATGAGGGTGACAGAAAGATGTTACATATGGTTCTAACCTACCCCACCTCTTATTTCCATAAAGTAAGACCTTCACAGACTAAGTTAACTGGGCAAGAGCTAAATCGCAACCAGAAGAGTTGTCCCAAGAGAGTATGTGATAATAAAAAAAGAGAGAGAGTATGTGATTATGGACCCAAAGCAAGCCTAGATAAAAGCAGGGCCAGCAAGGCCCCTGCTTCTGTTATCAGACTTGGTCTGTTGCGATGGTATCTCTAAGTGCATCCCTCCCCACCACTATCACTGTTAAAGCAGTCCCTTCCCTGGAGGCTGCCTCCCATGCCTCCATTGATACCCCAGTTCTCCCGGGGCTTTGTGGTCAGCGACCTCCTCCCAACAAAAGGGTCCCTTCCTTCCCTTACTCTTAGGTGGCTGCCGAGTGATGGAGCAGAAGGAGGTTCCTAATGGGTTCCGGGATGAAGCCTGTGGCAAGGAGACTCCAGCTGGCCATGCTGGCCTCTGCCAGTGAGTATCAGCAGGAGCATAGTGTTGGGCGGGGCGGTGGGGGGGGGGGGCGGGGGGGGGGGGGGGGGGCGGGGCGGGACGTGCAGGAGGGCTGAGGATACACATGGGTAGTAAAGGAGGTCTCTGGGAGTAGTAGGTCCTGCCGGGAAAGTGAGGGAAGGGCTCTCTGGGCAAGGGCATGGCTAGGTAATAGCAGGTGGTGTGCACAGGGGGACAGTGCCTACAAGCGCAACTGGGAAGAGTTGTCAGTCTTGTTCGTCTCAGTATGCCAGTGCCCAGCAAGGTGTTGGGCACACTCAGTTAATACTAGCCAAATGGAAGAACAAATATTCCACCCTGTCATCTCCCCAGGGCACACTACAAAGAGTATCTTGTGAGTCTCATCAATGCCCACTCACTGGACCCAGCCACCCTGTATGAGGTGGAGGAGCTGGAGACGGCTGCTGAGCGCTACCTGCATGTGCGCCCTCAGCCAGCAGCTGGGGAAGATGCCCCTGCCTACCACGCCCGCCTGTTACAGGTAAGGCTTCCCTCCAGCCTCGCCTCTGACCCCACACTCTAGAAAGAAGTCCCCTGTCCAGCTTGTGTCTGAGTTTTAAACTTCCAGTATCATCTCTCTCCTTCTGCAGAAGCTGATGGAAGAAGTGCCCTTGGGACAAAGTATCCCTCGCAGGAGGAAGTAGCTGAGGGCAAGGATCCTCATGAAGGTCTCATGGCCCAGCCTCCTCAGGAACAGCTCCAGCACCAATAAAGAGGCATCTCCTTGCCCAGGCTTCTTGGTGGTCCTTCTTCCTGGCCCCACCATCTGGGGCACCAGGGAAAGAGGGGGGTGAACACAGCTTTGCCGAAAGGGTCACCTGCAGCCTACCGCCTGACCATTCTTGGACTCAGGGCTAGGAAGGAATTGACACCATGGATGGCCAAGGAGCCCATCTCCCCAGCCAGCCCCTTGGCCTGGGCATTCTCCTCCCCTGCCTCCTTTGTTCTTTCATGGAATTCAGTTGATATTTGAGGTCACCTAATAGACACCAAGCAGGCACGATGGGGGAACACAGATGCACCGGTGGTACAGGGCTAGCCAGAGGCCTCAGGCCAGACTCCACGACACTGGCCTCCCTGGGAAGCAGTAGTGTTAACAGAGATCAAAGAGCATCTAAGGGAGTAGGGGACTGAGCCTGAGCGGGAAGGGGGCCCTCTTGTGTCCGACAGCGGGATTCCAACAGTGAGGTTCTCAGATGCTGCTTCCCCCTGGCGGCAAGCCGTTGCCCTGCAGCTCAAGCCACGTGATTTCTGAGAAAAGGCCCTTCCTGGAGGAGAACTGAAACTTAGGGTGGGGACTGTAGAAAGGGGCGGAGAGATCAGGAAGCTGCCTAGACGGCTGCCGAGCTGAGGTCAGCTGGGTCCTGGGACAGCCAGCAAGCCGCTCAGGTAAGATCAGCGGACATTCGGATGTCAGCGTGGGTCTAGAGCTAGAGGGCCCCGCCGGATTGGAGGTGGGGGGGGGCGGGGGCTCCTGGGGCCCCTCTGCCAAACAGGAATATACAGACCGCCTGTGAGCCAGGACACAGGGGGTTTGGCCTGAGTGAGAGAGTGACTGGGGACCAATGTCCCCAGCCCTATAGGCAAAGAACAGGAGGTCCCTGCTGTGGGTTGTTCAGGGAAGTCAGCCCCGGCTCCAGCTGACCCTGTTTGTTTTCTTGCTTTCTGGCCCTGCCCACTTCCGCTGGAGCTCTGCCCCACCTACCCCAGAGGCAAGAGGAGGGGACAGATGGGGGTCAAAGGATAGGTTGTGGGGGTGGTGGGTGAGGGATCTATGAAGCATCTTGCAAACAGATACTGCCTTCGCAGATGCTTGGGGCAGAGACCGGGCCTCTCTCCAGGAACCACACCAAGGGAGTTCTCTTCCAGACAACAGATTCCTGAAAAGTCAGTTTTAAGACAGTTTTAAGACCAGCGCCTAGGGTTTCCTTCCAGTTGTCGGAGCTTGGGATGTTAGGGTGTGTTTTTTGGTTACTAGTGATGGCAGAAAGAAACGGTTTGGCCTCAGGGAATTGTGAGAAATGTCCACAGGCAAAAGGTGGATGGGGTCTCTGGGGGCCCTTGCCAGAATCCAACCCCAGTGGTCAGGATCTCTGCAGATGTTCCCTCCTGAAGTATCAGTTCCACTGATGCTGCCTGCTGCTCTTGTCCCCAGGATGGCATCGGGCCGGGCACGCTGCACCCGAAAGCTGCGGAACTGGGTGGTGGAGCAAGTGGAGAGCGGGCAGTTCCCGGGGGTGTGCTGGGACGATGCAGCTAAGACCATGTTCCGGATTCCTTGGAAGCATGCAGGCAAGCAGGACTTCCGGGAGGACCAGGATGCCGCTTTCTTCAAGGTGAATGGGCCTGGAAACCAGCCCCTCCGAGGAAGGGGTGGAGTAGACACAATCTCTCACCCTCAAGAGGTCTGCCTGGGTTTCAGATAAAGGGGAGATGGGAGGGTAGAGCCAGCCGCATTGTCGTCACAGCCCAAGACAGAATGAAAATTCAAAAATTGTTGAGGATTTCAAGACAGCAGCAGCAGAGCGGGGACCTGAGCACTGGGCCTTCTGTGCAGGTGCTCAGGCCGCAGGTGCCCGCAGCCGGCTGTAGGAGAGGGTCAGCTGGGCAGGGTAACATGCTGTCTCCTCTTTACTTCCTGTGTTTCTCAGGCATGGGCGATATTTAAGGGGAAGTACAAGGAGGGAGACACAGAAGGCCCTGCTATCTGGAAGACTCGTTTGCGCTGTGCTCTCAACAAGAGCCCCGAATTTGAGGAGGTTCCTGAAAATGGCCATAGGGATGGAGCTGAGCCCTACAAGGTGTATCGGTTGCTGCCATCGGGGACCCTCCCTGGTGGGTGTCCCCTTGCCCAGCCGCTCCTAGAATCAGCAGACGTGGACAGGGGGAGGATGGAGATAGGAGGTTTCTGGGAGGGTGGTGGGCCTCCCTCCAGGCCCCTCAGTCAGAGTTCTGCCCTGTCCCTGGGGTACTCCTACCCACGTTCCCCTGCCTGGTCCTGCATATTCTTTCACTGTCTCCTCTCTACCTTACCCTCTGTTCCCACTTAAGGCTCTGACCTTTCTCCCCCTCCACAATATTCCACAGCCCAGCCAGGGACCCAGAAATCACCATCAAAGCGACATTACAGTTCTGTGTCCTCTGAGAGGGAAGAGGATGAGGGTACCACAAAGAACTGCATACTCAGTCCCTCTTTGATTGAGGACCCCCTCAAAAACGTAAGAGCTGGGGAGGGAACGGAGTGGGCCTGAGGGCAGGAGAGTAAACTAGGGGAGAGGTCAGCCAACGAATAGACACTGTGTCTGCAGGAGGAGGTGGGGGCCAGTGGGGAAGCAGGCCATTCAGAATTTGGGAGCAGCAGCAGCAGCAACAGCCCTGAGCCTCAGGAAGGTACCACCTCCCCTGCCTCTGTGTTGTTCCCCTACAGCCACTCCCTCTGGCCCTTGGATTCCCCAGTCCCCATCTGAATGACATGCCTCTGCTTCCCTTATAGGTACAGACACAACAGAAGCCCCTTTCCAAGGAGATCAGGTGTCATTGGAGAGTCTGCCTCCTCCAGACTCAGGTGTGTGGTGTTTCTGACTCCTCTCTGCTCTCTGTCCCCCCAGGTTGTCTCCCTGTAGCTACACATGCATTATCAAGGATGTCGGGGCTTGCAGGAAACAGGGCCCACCTTATCCAGACAGAGGCATTGCTTTCTAGGCGGGACACCTGGGCAGACTCCAACCTCCCAACAGCTCACTTCTCAAAAATACTCCTCGTGTTCTCTCTCTCTCCCTCCCTCCCCCCCCCTTTTTCTCAAAATGAATAAATAAACTTAAGAAAGGGGGGGGATGAGTGAAGGGAGCGCTTGGGTGGCTCGGTTGGTTAAGCGTCCCACTCTTGGTTTTGGCTCAGGTCATGATCTCATGGTTTGTGGGATTGAGCCTGGCGTTGGGCTCTGAGTTGAGAGCGTCTAGCCTGCTTGGGATTCTCTCTCTGCAGCCCCCCTCAAAATGAATAAATAAACTTTTTATTTAAAAAGTATCCCCTATGCACTCTGTTCCCTGGAAATTCACTTTGAGACATTCATTTCTGTGGGTCAAGTGGAGACCTAGTCTTCGGGACCTTCTTATAAACCGTAAGACCCTGGGCATTAAGCCTTGAGGCCTCAGTGGGCATCAGCTACCCTTGTGAGTGATGGCAAAGCCTCACAGGATGCCCCCTGGCTGGTAGGGTTGGTGAGAGGGCAGATGGGGAGGGAAGTGCCTTCTCTAACCACAGAAGGTCAGACTGCTACCCCTGCCCTTGCTTGTGTTCCCTCTGGGCCTCACGTTTCTCACCAGCAAAATGAGGATGTGGGGTTTGCCAGTGGCCCCTCCTCATTCCCCAGGACCTGGTGCTGGCCGGGTGGACCCCTGGGGTGAAGCACTGGTGCAGCTGGCCGTTCTCTGTTCGCAGACTACTCGCTGCTGCTTACCTTCATCTACGGTGGGCGCGTGGTGGGCGAAGCCCAGGTGCAGAGCCTGGACTGCCGCCTTGTGGCTGAGCCCTCAGGCTCCCAGTATGGGATGGAGCAGGTGGTGTTTCCCAAGCCTGACCCACGAGAGCCCACCCAGCGCCTGCTGAGCCAGATCGAGAGAGGTGTCCTAGTGGCCAGCAACTCCAGAGGCCTCTTTGTGCAGCGTCTCTGCCCCATCCCCATCTCCTGGAACGCGCCCCAGGCGCCACCCGGTCCAGGCCCGCATCTGCTGCCCAGCAATGAGTGCGTGGAGCTCTTCAGAACCACCTACTTCTGCAGAGGTGAGCCTGTTCCAGTTGAGCTGAGCCCCTGCCCCCATCTCTTAGGACCCCCTGGGACCTTGCAGGCTCTGCCACCACCCTGTGTTCCTTCCAGTAGATCCTTCGTTACAGCCCAGGCATGGCACCCTGCACGTGAGCGGTGCACACACATCCTGTGGGGCCCTGTGCTCAGCCCTGGCAGCTGTCTGGCAGCCAGCCTTCCCCAGCCAAGGTCTCGGAAGATGAGGCTCGGATGCAGCTCAGCACACGAGTCACATGTTGGGGACTGCCACCACATGGCAGCATGCAGTAACGGGAAGGTGCACCTCGCGGCCCTCTCCTGCATATGCACTTGCACAGGCCGACCCCATATTTGGGAGAGCTCGCACACCTCCCACACACTAGCTCTGCTGCACCCCGGGCAGCTCCTCGGGTTGTCCTTCTCCCGTCCGCCCCTGCCTGGGATTCCACTTCCTGCCTCCATTCACCTCTAAATCTCACCTTGGGAGTGGAGGCCAGGAGTACAGGGGACACAGAGTGGGAGTGTTGCAGGGCCACGCATGCCCTCGGCAGGGAGGGTGCAAGCAGACAATAGAGGTGGGGACACTTCTGTGTTAGCAGCCCAGGCTGCTGCCTTGAGGACTCTAAGCTCTTCCAGCAGAGAGCTTTGAGGGTGTATAAAAATCGGTTACCTCTAAATACTTCTTACTTGAAAAGGGGGCACCTTTTCCTACTTGCACATGGGTGAGTAGCAGCTTAGTTGCTGGCATCCCTCCTGGTGTGAGGCAACAGCCATGACCCTGCAGCTCCCGCTCTGGCCTTGGTCTCCAATTGGCCCCACACCCACCCCTCTTTCTCCATGATGGGTTCCTCTCTATTCCCTCCCTGCCTGTGGCCTCTGCCTTCTTTCTTCCAACCCTTGATCCTTTCTCTTTCATCAGACCTGGCCAGGTACTTCCAGGGCCTGGGCCCCCCACCCAAGTTCCAGGTGACTCTGAACTTCTGGGAGGAGAGCCCTGGCCCCAGCCACACCCCGAAGAGTCTTATCACAGTGCAGGTGAGTTCAGGGCAAGGGAAGACTAGCCTGCCTGTGTGAGTGGGGTGTAGGGGCTTCCAGGTGGAGAAGGGCCTTTGGTTGGCAGGGAGGAGCTCCTGGGGGTATGTCTGCCCCAGCTGTGCTCATGATCCTCTCCCCCACCTTTCCTGGCACAGATGGAGCAGGCCTTTGCCCGACGTTTACTGGAGGAGGCTCCTGAGGAGCAGGCAGCCACTCTCTCCCTGCTGCAGAGCCTGGGAGACCCGCCTTCCTCCTCTTCGCTCTGTTCCTCCTATCTCCTTTGAAAGAAACTCATTCTCCACACTGTTGACCTGGCTCCCTTGGTGATCATTCTTGGTGGTTGTCTATGATGGTTGTGTCCTTGAACTGCTCGTGTACCTGGCTGGTGGAGAACTGAAGGATGATTTTTATCCTTTTTTTAAGTTTGAGATATACCCTCTTTCATTTCTGAGAAACTGAATTGGGAAAAGTCCAAATGGTGTGAACTCAGAGGACCTTTCCTGCTTCCCCCAACCCTAAAGCCAAGCACTTTATATTTTCTTCTTAGATGTTCACTGGGGATTTAAAATAAAACTTTATTGAAAGAGGAGTCATTATCTGCTTTGTTGGATGAAAAGGTAGGTAGCAGGGGTCACAGGGAAGTGATAGAGATGTAATTTCAGAGCGGTGTACTTGGGTTTTCTTCCTGCTGACCTCTCCAGGCCCCTTTCCCCTCCTCCACCTGCAGCTTCTGGCTAGGAAGCTGTCTGGCCTCTGTGGGTTCTGAGTTTGGGGAGAGGATTGAGGTTAGCCACCCAGAAGAGCACAGCCTACAGCTGCTGTAGCCACCAACTTCACATGGAAAAATCTGGGCTCCACGGTTCTTGGCTAGAGGCCTCTGATTCGGGCCTTACAAGCGGCTTAGGGTTGGACTCTGGCTGGAGGTCTAAATGAACAGGAGAACTTGAAGTTGACTTCAAACTATGGACTAGAGGTGCTGGGGTCTGGGAGGGGAGGGGAAATCAGAGGGAAGAAAGAGCTTCTGTGCCTCCTGTGCTGAGGGCAGACCAGGCTCTGGTATCTCTTCTCCCAGTATATGGGGCACTGTCGCCCTAACATAAGGGGACTCCCAAACTGGTTTCCTCGCTCTACCTAGACCCCACCAAAGACCATGTGGCCTAGACTGCCATGTCACCAACACTCTCTTCGCTGAGATGTGAGGGCCCTAAAGCAACTGACACTTCTTTCCCATACCCCCTGTGTTTATTTTGCCACCAAACTGGAAGTTCTTCCTTTACAGGCAACTTGTCATCTTACCTCTCCATTCACATCCAGCAGATTAGTTCAGACGTAAGTCCCCACTTAACCAACTGCCACAGCATCCAGCTTCCCCCCTCCTATATGTGACACCAGCTTGGAGGAAGAGGAGCCTCCCAGACCAGACTTTCCTGTCCTTTCCCTCTTATAAGCCTTCCCTGGCTCACCTATGTGATCAAGCCTAGATGCCTGGATCCTCAAGGATCTTCTTGCTGTCTCACTTGACAAACTTCAGTGCTGCTTTTGAGCCTTTCTGCCTCCTTGGACCTTCGTTCTCTTCAGTCTTGCCCATCATCCTCCCGAGAAGCCAAGAGTCCAAACAGGAATCTGCATTAGCAGGGAAGAAAGCAGGTACTGGGTGCACAGGTACGCAAGGCCTATTGTGCCCTTGATTTTCTAAGATTCCTCCTGGCCTTTCTTCTTTGCACTTGCTGTCTCCTTGACTTCCATTTTATTTCTTTTCTTTATAATTTTAATTCCAGTCTAGTTAACATACAGTGTTAAATTAGTTTCAGGGGTACAATATAGTGATTCAACAGTGCTATACATTGCTCAGTGCTCATTGTGATAAGTGTACTTTTTTTTTTTTAATTTTTTATTTGATGTTTATTTTTGAAGGAGAGAGAGGCAGAGCATGAGTGGGGGAAGTGCAGAGAGAGAGGGAGACACAGAATCCAAAGCAGGCTGCAGGCTCTGAGCTGTCAACACAGAGCCCGACATGGGGCTCGAACCCACAAACTATGAGATCATGACCTGAGCCGAAGTCGGATGCTTAACCGACTGAGCCACCCAGGCACCCACCCTGTGATAAGTGTACTCTTAATCTCCACCTAGTTCACCCATCCCCCCACCCACCTCCCCTCTGGGAACCATATGTTCTCTATAGTTAAGAGTCTGTTTTTTGGTTTGTCTTTTTTTCCCCCTTTGTTCATTTGTTTCTCAAAATTGCACATATGAGTGAAATCAAATGATATTTGTCTTTCTCTGACTCACTTATTTCATTTAGCATATATTCTAGATCCATGTGTGTTGTTGGAAATGGCAAGATTTCATTGTTTTTTCTGGATGAATAATATACTAATGTATAGGTATACCACTTCTTTATCCATTCATCTATCGATGGACACCTAGTCTGCTCCGTATCTTGGCTATTGTAAATAATGCTACAATAAACATAGGGGTGCACACATCCTTTTGAATTAGTGCTTTCGTATTCTTTGTAGTAGTGGAATTACTGGATTATATAGTAGTTCTATTTTTAATTTTTTAAGGAACTTCCATACTGCTTTCCACAGTGGCTGCATGAGTTTGCATTCTCACCAACAGGGACGGTGGGTTCCTTTTCCTCTACGTCCTTTCCTTGTTTCTTGTGTTTTTGACTTTAGCAATACTGACAGGTGTGAGGTGAGATCTCATTGTGGTTTTGATATGCATTTTCCTGATGATGAGTGATGCTGAGCATCTTTTTATGTATTTGTTGACCATCTGGATGTCTTTGGAGAAATGTCTGCTCATGTCTTCTATTTTTTTAACTAGATTATTTTTTTGGTGTTGTATCAGTTCTTTATATTTCATTTTCATTGTCTCCATGTATTTTTTTAATTTCCTCTTTGATTTCTTGGTTGACCCATTCATTGTTTAATAGCATGTTATTTAACCTCCATGTATTTGTGGTCTTTCCAGATTTTTTCTTGTGGTTGGTTTCTAGTTTCATAGTGTTGTTGTTAGGAAAGATACTAAAAAGACTTTGATGTTTTCGAATTTGTTGAGACTTGTTTTGTGGCCTAATATGTGATCTGTTCTGGAGAATGTTCCATGTGCACTTGAAAAGAATGTATTCTGCTGTTTTAGGACGGAATGTTCTGACTATACCTGGTAAATCCATCTGGTCCAATGTGTCATTCAAAGCCACTGTTTTCGTATTGATTTTTTGTTTAGATGATCTGTCCATTGGTGTGAGGGTTAAAGTCCCCTACTATTATTGTATTACTATTGATCACTTCATTTATGTTTGTTATTAACTGCTTTATGTACTTGGGTCCTCGCATGCCAGGTGCATCAATATTTATAATTGTTACATTTTCTGGTTGGATTATCCCATTTATGATTATATCATGTCCTCTTACATTTTCTGTCATAATCCACATCCAGGCCATCAGCAAATCCTGTCATTATTCCTTTAGAATCTATCCAGAATCTGACCAGTTTTCTCTGTTTCTACCACTAACACTTTTTTTTTTTTAATGTTTTCTTATTTATTTTTGAGATAGTGAGAGTGCAGGGGAGGGACAGAGAGGGAGAGAGAATCCCAAGTAGGCTCTGTGCTATCAGCACAGAGCCAAAATTAGGGCTTGAACTCACAAACTGTGAGATCATGACCTGAGCCGAAATCAAGAGTCAGATGATGGGGTGCTAGAGTGGCTCAGTTGGTTAAACATCTGACTTCGGCTCAGGTCATGATTTCACAGTTCATGAGTTCGAGCCCCACATCGGGTTCTGTGCTGACAGCTCAGAGCCTGGAGCCTGCTTCTCCCTTTCTGCCCCTCCCCTACCCATGCTCTGTCTCTCTCTCTCAAAAATAAACATGTAAAAAAATTTTTTTAAAAAGAGTCAGATGCTTAACCTACTGAGCCACCCAGATGCCCCTACCACTAACACTTTGGAACAAGCTACTATCATCTCTCACACCTCTTTCTGCTTCCTTCCACATCTTCTTTTCTTCCTCCACTCTTGTCCACCTTCAGCCTATTTCCAACACAATAGAGATCCCCTTAACACATAAATCTCATCATGTCAGTCAAAACCCTCCATTGGCTCTTAACTCATTCAGAGTTAAAGCCCAGATCCTTAAAGTGGCCTCCAAGGTCCTTGTGCTGTGGCCCCTATCCTCCTCTCTAACCTCACCGCTTGCCATTCTTGTTCCAGGCTTCTTGAACCCACCACATTTCTGCCTCAGGACCTTTGCACTTGCTGGTTCTTTTGTCTAAAATATTCTTCCTTTAGGTAGGTGCATGTTGTCTCCTCTCTTCAGAGGGGGCTTCCCTAAGCACTCTACCTAAATAGCAGCCCTCACTACTCTCTATTCTCCTATGCAGCCTCATTCTCATAGCACTGATCCCAATTTCACGTATTTCTGTTTGTCTCCTTGCTTATCATCTCTCTTTCCCTAATGCGTTAGAACAGGGACTTGTTTTGTTCACTGCTCTATCTCCAGTGTCTCTATAGAGGAGTGTGTGGCATGTAGTAGGCATCTCATAAATGCTTGTTGAATGGAGGGATGGATGAACAAATTACTCAGTCTATTGCTTATTTCCTAAACTAGGTTCTAAGTACCTTAAGGGTAGATGCCCCCACCTTATCATCTCTGTGCTCTAATGTGAACTTATAAACACTGACAACATATGTACAGTGACTGAAACAATTTGTATTATGCAGAAACCATCTTAAACAAGCACAAGTTGACTAGGTACTGGAAATGCTGGAATTCGAGAGAGCAGAGTTCCCAGCCAGGCTGTCATTAAAGAGCTGTGTGGTCTGAGAAAACCTGTCTTATATGGGCCTCTGTTTCTCATCTGAAAGGCAAGTCTTAGACTAGATTTTGAAATCCCAGTCAGCCTTGAATTTTTGTGGTTGTAAATTTAGGGTAATTGCATATTCACTTGACAAATGTTTTTGGTTTTTTTCAATATTTATTTTTGAGAGAGAGACAGACAGAATGCAGGCAGGGGAGGGGCAGAGAGAGAGGGAGACACAGAATGCAAAGCAGGCTCAAGGCTCTGAACAGTCAGCACAGAGCCTGACTCAGGGCTCGAACTCATGAACCACAAGATCAGGACCTGAGCTGAAGTCAAATGTTTAACCAACTGAGTCACCCAGGCGCCCCAACCACTTGACAAATGTTTACTGAGCTGGGTTCCAGGAACTAGTTGGGGGTAAAAAAAAAAAAAAGTCTCAATCTCAAGAGCTCCCAGACTGAAGGAACAAAGCAAAATAGGGTCAGCTCAGCCACAACAATTGAGTGTTAAAGAGGCAAAGAAGCATGCCCTGGGGAAGGGCATTCTAAGCCAAAGAAATGGCTGTACAAAGGCAGGAGGCACGGAGACAAAGAATTGTTGGAGCCAAATGGCTTTTGTATGCAGAGAGGTATGCCCTGCATCCCACAAAGCTGAAATCTATTCCAGCCAGGGGAACATTCACAACTGGAAAATAGCCAGATGGGGCAGGCCCAGAGCCTAAACTGTTCAAATTTAGGAAGGACCCAGCAAGTTCTCTCAGGGCTTCCTGTGAGATCTGACTTTTTCCTCACTGGTCTGTGGCGCCTCCAAGGCCACCCACACCGTTTCCACCTCCCCAGCTCACGACAGGCCCAAGTCTGGGCACAAAAGGCAGACCAATTTTTGGTATTTTGTTGGTACCTGGTTGGATTTGGGGGAAAGGGCAAGTTCTAACTGATCGGGCGCCCAGAGTGGGGTAGGGCAGTTGCCCCCGGCATGACCCGACCTAGTCTAGTAGTTTAAGTTCCCTTGTTACCAAGCTTGCTGAGGGGGGGCGAGACTGGGACTTGCTCCACTCTCATTGGTCAGCAGAGAAGTGCCACCGAGGAACCCTTGTTGCCAGAGGCAAGAACGAGAGCCCATTGGTCAGGACACCTCACAATGGCCCCAGCAGCGCACAGGATTCTTCCGATTGGTTCGCTGTCTGCCTCGGGAGACCCCTGTTGCCTCGACGCCCAGCAGGCTCCTTGGCGCCCTGGAAAGAGCGCTTCCCAAGCCCACCCCCGTTCCCCATTGGCTGTCGTGGGGGCTGCCGCCATCTAATGACGGAGGCGCAAAGCACCCGTGGGCGCGCTCCCTGCGGCAGGATCTAGTCCCGCGGGAGGGCGACCCTGCCGGGACTACAGGTACCGAAGCTGAGTGCAAGACTCAGGCGCCCGGCACTCCTGCGGAGGACCCCCTGTTCTCCCTCGGGACCTGATCTGGAGCCCAGCCCGGACCTGCCCTCGGGGAGCTCTGCACCTCCAACCTGGAACCCAACCCGAAAGGCCCCAGTAAGTTCGAAGCACCCACGCGGCGTGTGAACCCGCTCAGGGCAGACGGAGAGGGGAATCCCAACTGTTGTGTGTGCAGTCAGTGCCTCCATTTGCTTCTCGCCTTAATCCTTTATCCACCGATTATTGGCTCCTTTTATTTGGCATTCGGGGTCCACCTCGGTGCCACCTCTCCAAACCCTTCGTTCCAACGGTGTTGGGAAGTCCCTCGCCGCAAAGAATTCCGATTGAGATCCGAACGGAGGAGTGGCGGAGACGGGGGTGAAACCCCTGTGGGACAATGTTCTACTATCCCAACGTGCTTCAGCGCCACACCGGCTGCTTCGCCACCATCTGGTAAGGGCAGGGCCCTGCGCGCCGGGAGGGGCACCCAGGGATCCCAGCCTGACACCCCCTCCCCACCGTCCATTCACACCCCCGACCCCTCCAGGCTGGCAGCGACGCGTGGCAGCCGGCTGGTGAAGCGTGAGTACTTGAAGGTGAACGTGGTGAAGACCTGGTAAGGCCCAGGAAGGGGAGGAGCGGCCGGGCCTGTGCGGGCAGGGTGGCAGGGCAACTGGATGGATCCGGTTGGCCAGGCTATGGGGTTGGTCCTTGGCACAGGGGTGAGTAGGGCGTTTTTACCCCCAGCGAGGAAATCCTCGATTACGTGCTGGTACGAGTGCAGCCCCCGCTGCCCGGTCTACCGCGGCCCCGCTTCTCCTTGTATCTCTCAGCCCAGCTGCAGATTGGCGTGATCCGGGTCTACTCCCAGCAATGCCAATACCTCGTAGGTAAGTCCGGGAAGGCTCGGAGATGGGGCAGAGCTGAGTGGCCCTCGGCGAGGCCGGCTCTCTACCTTGCCCTCCCTGCCCACAGAGGACATCCAGCACATTCTGGAGCGCCTGCACCGTGCCCAGCTGCAGATCCGCATTGATATGGTAGAGACTGACCTGTGAGTGCCCCCCTGGGACCAGCCCGTTAAGCTTTTTTTTTTTTCCTTAAATTTTTAAAATATTTTTTGAGAGAGAGAGCATGTGAGCAGGGGACAGGCAGAGAGAGACACACACACAGAATCTGAAGCAGGCTCCAGGCTCTGAGCTGTCAGCACAGAGGCCAACACGGGGTTCAAACTCACCAGCTGTGAGATCATGACCTGAGCCGAAGTCAGAGGCTTAACTGACTGAGCCACCCGACACCCCCCACCCCTGCCCTTCAGCCTTTAGAGGGCAACCTTAGCCCTCTGCCTCAGTACCTGACAGCCCACACTCTCTCTCAGACCCAGCCTGCTGCTTCCTAACCGCCTGGCCATGATGGAGACCCTGGAAGATGCTCCAGACCCCTTTTTTGGAATGATGTCTGTGGATCCCACACTTCCCAGCCCCTTCAGTATCCCTCAGGTAGGGCTCCCCAGAGACAGCTCAGGGGGACTGTCGTGGTGGACCCACCCAGACAAAACCCATTCCACTTGTCTATTCAAGGCCAACTTAGAAGCAGCTCTTATCCGAACTTATTTCCACCCAGTTCCCACTGCCAAGGGTTTAATCCAGGCCCTCATTGTTTCTCAGCCCTGGGTTTCCCTATCTATGTCCTCCTCTATCCACATTCTAACACCTCTACAGCTTAATACAATGCTACTTCCTTCCTTCAGACACCTTCTGTGGCTCCCCACTGCAGATAGAGTACTAGCATTAGAGCTCTCCATGCCCAGGTCTAGAACTAGCTACCGTCTCTTAGCATATCCCTTAAGCATCTTTGGCTCCCAGACACTGGTCTGGCCCCCATGTCCCAAAGATGCCATGTTCACTTCTTTGCTTGTGCTGTTTCCCTAGTCCATAAGGGTCATCCTCATTTTCTACTAGTTAAGTCTTACACATCCTTAACAGACCTGGCTCAAATACTATCCTTTTCTATGAGACTTTATCACTGGCCAGAACCAAATGTTTTGGAACTCATCGCTAAGGGGCTTGTTTCACCCTTTGTGTTGACTCTTGCCCAGGTCCTATACAAACCTGTCATCATGTTGGACCATAAGCTCCTTAAGACCAGGAACCTTTTCTGTTCCTCTGTCCCCAACAACACTTGACATAAGGGTACAGTGCTTCGTGTACAGACAGATGGACAAAGAGTAGATAATGGCAGGAATGGGAGGAAAGGCGTGCATATGGTGAGTTCACCGCATACAACTGTCAGTGCCACAGGGCTTAGGCATGAAGGAATATTTTCGTCCATTGTCTGAATAAGGCTGTGGAAGTGAGAAAACAGCAGCTAAAGATGAACCCTTCCTTTTGTCCCCAATCCTCCCCAAAGATTCGACACCTTCTTGAGGCTGCAACCCCAGAGAGACTTCTTGAGGAGATCCCTCCTGAAGTCCCTATGGAGCCAACGAAGCCAGGTGAGCAGAGAGGGTTCTTTCCGGGGAGAGGCATAGGAAGGCCCCAAAACTGAAGAAATGACCATCATTGAGCTTCTCTTAAGGGCCCTGCCCTTTGTGTAACCTCATCTCTGCCTCACAGGAGTCCTATGAGATCAGAATCTTACCCCTTTTTACAGAGGAGGAAAGTGAGGCCCCTAGTGGTTAAGCAGCATAGTCAGGTTCAGATTGGCAGTGACTGGCCTGGGCCTGACCAGAACCCAGGTTGACTTGATTGTAGAGTCCATGTTTTTGCCTCACCACATGGGGTGGGAACCTGGAAAGAAGTAGAGGGGCTGGGGTGACTTTCCTGCCCCTCCAGACAGGATCCCGGTCACTGTGCTGTCCCCAGAGGCCATCACCCTCCAAGAGGCAGAGCCCATACGCATGCTGCAGATTGAGGTGAGTTGTACCCCTACAGTGGGGCCTGAGGCCTGCCTCTGGCGGCCCAGCCCACCTTGCATTTATCCACTCCTGTCTGCCCCGAGTCCTGCCTTCTTGTTTCCATTTCACCACTCCCTGCCCCTGTTCCTTGAGCGCCCAGTGGGCCTCCTGCTGCCTGTCTTTCAGACCCAGTCTCCTAGATCCACTTGCCTTTTTCAGAAATGGAACTGTGTCCTCTTTCCCCTCTCCTTACTCTCCCTCTTTGGACAGGGTGAACGGGACCTTCCGGAGGTCAGCCGGCGAGACTTGGAGCTGCTGATTGCCGAGGAAGAAGAAGCTATCTTATTAGAGGAACGTGAAGGTAGGCCTATCTGGCTGCCTATGGCCCGTGCGGCACTGGATGGTCAGAGCCCTGACATGGGCAGTCTGGGCCTGGGCAGTGCTCCCATCTCCTCTCTTCTGTGCTCTGAGACCTGATCTTCTCTCTGCAGAGTACAAGGAGGAGCCCCGGGTCCTGGAGGGAGACATATTACCCTCGCTTTCACCTCCAGCTCTTGCACAGTAAGGGCAGGACCCTCTGGGCCAGGTAGGGGGTCAGTGCTGGGAGGGGTGTCTTCATTTCTCACCCATTTTCCCTCAGGGTGGAAGGGGCAGCAGAGCCACTTCCGGTCCCAGTCCCCGAGGAACCGAAGCCAGCAGGCTGGGAGCCTGAGGCCCTACTTACTGGTGAGTGCCCATCGTGCCTGTACAGCTACTGCACACAAGGGCCCTGGATTCCAACTTGCTGAAGGGAGGCCTTCTTGCTGGTGGCTGGGTGACTGTAAGGGCAAAGGCTGTGTGGCAGAGCCAGGACCTAGAGTGTTTTTGCAGAGGTGACCCCTCCACCAGAGCTGCGTCTGCCAGCCCCTCCCAGCCCAGAGGTGAGTAGTGCCCCTTCCAAGTCTCTTCCCCTCCCAGAGCTGCTCATCTGTATTCGGCTTCCCCAAGCCCTGGGCCACTGCTAGCCTGCCTGGGCCTTTGGGCAAATGGGTAAAAGGTACCCCTGCTCACACTTCATTTATCTAGACTGCCCTTCTCAGCTGGGCCCCTCACATGAGGTTGGAACTGCAGGTACTCAGAGGCCGTGTCCAGCTCTTTCTCGGGGCACCTCTGGGGTGGGGATATGGGGCTTGTACCACTAAGGTGGTGGGAAAGGGAATCATGGGCAGCCTTGCCCCCACTTCCCCTCCAACTCAGCAGAGGAGGCCCCCAGTTGCCCCATATCCTGTGAGCCCACCTGCTCGTCGCCGTCGCCGCCGCCAGTTACTGTTCTGGGACAAGGAGACTCAGATTTCCCGGGAGAAATTCCGGGAACAACTGCAAACCAGAGCCCACTGCTGGGAGTGTGTGAGTGCAGCCTAGGCTCTGCTGGGGATGGAGGGAGGCAGGGCGGGCCTGGGGCAATGCATGCTGGGCCTTCTAAACTCTGGGGGGATGGGGGGGGGGTTACATAGGGAACAATCCCCAAAGTGCACGTGTTCCGGGGCTTTGAATGTACACAGCTCTGTGTTCCTTGAGTGACCCCACTTAGCATATCCACAGGCCCCAGTTAGTAGTGAGTGGGGCAAGCAGGGGCATGAACCTGAGAGTTGGAAGGTCAGAGGCCTTGGAACAAAGTATTGCAAAGAAGTGGAGGAGGGGCGGGGAGAGTGGCTCTCTCCTAACTGGGCTTCTGGCCCTCCCTGCCATGCAGCCAAAGGTGCAGCCTCCTGAGAGGACCATCAGAAGCCCCACGGAGCTATTCCAAACCCCAACTCACTGTAAGGAGCGGTGGGAGTTGGCATGTGGGATCTTCTGAACCCACATTCCTCACTTGGTGTTCCTCACACCTCAGACCCCATCCCCACTGCCCACCCCCTCCCCAGCTGGCTGGTTACCCCCAGAACTGCTGTCTTTCTGGACCCGCTGTGCCCAGCCACCCCCAGAAGCACTCAGGCGAAGGCCACCCCTGGAGCCTGAAGAGGAGGCTGAGGAGGAGAGGAGGAGGACTGAAGCTCTGAGCGATATTGAGGTAACTGCACCCTTCCTCCTTCGTCAAGAGGCTGCCTTCTTCCCCCCCCACCCCCCCCATGGGAGCCATTGGTGCTGGGTCCATCCCCTAGTGCAGGCCAGTTCAGGGCTGGGACTGCTTCACCCTACCCCAGATGTTTCTGACACTCGGGGTCTTAGTTCTCGCTCTCCCACCCCCAGGTCCTGAGAGAGGCCCAGGAGCCCAGCGGGCCCCTCATGCTGTCTTCAGGTAGGTACCTGGAGAAGGGAGAGGACCACCACCCCAGCCCCGGTCCCGGAGAACTGGTACCCCGATGCTCTTATTAGAAGGGAGTGATTAACATGAGGGAGCATAGATCTCTTCAGCTCTCCCACTGGGCACTTTTAATAAGTCACTGCACAGCCACGGCTTCTGGGTCAACCAGCTGGCCTCAAGGTCCTGCCTGCTCAGATCTAAGCAGATCCACTCTCGACCTCTCCCTCCCCCAACAGAACTCTCTCTAGAAGCGGCCGAGGAGGAGAAGACCCGCATCAGCCTCATCCCTTCAGAAGAACGGTGGTAAGCCACCAGCCCCGGCGAACTCAAATATTCCCCTTGTTGCTGTCACAGCTGCCACCTTCCCTGTTCCACCTGACTCCCATGTTCTCCCAGGGCCTGGGCCGAGGCAGAGCAGCCAGAGGCCCCTGCACTGCCTGTGGTACCCGAACTCCCTGAAGTGCCTATGGAGTTGCCTTTGGAGCTGCCCCTGGAGCCCGAGCTGCTGTCGCTGGAGGCTGTGTATAGGTATCAGGGAGACAGACGGTGTCTCGGTGGGGCGGGCCCAGGCTGAGACTTCAGCTGACAGTCCTTGATCCCTACAGGGCAGTGGCACAGGAGCTGCAAGCCAACAGGGAGCCCGATTTCAGCAGCCTGGTGTCCCCTCTCAGCCCTCGCAGGGTGGCTGCCCGGGCCTTCTATCTGCTGCTAGGTGAGTGTGGGCACGAGGTGCAATGTGGGGGACGAGGACACAGAGGCCCTACGCGGACTCCCCCTGACTGGCCCTGTCTTCTCCCCTTGAGCAGTGCTTGCAGCACAACAGATCCTTCGCTTGGAACAAGAGAAGCCATACGGGCGCCTCCTGATGCAGCCGGGGCCCCGATTCCACTGCGGTTAGAACTAATTCACAAGCTGCCAGGATACTGGTTACATTAAATATGTCTTGCCTGCCTCATTTCTGAACATCTCCGTGCTTTCTGCTGTCAGAGCTACTGTTTTTCAAGCAGAAATTGAACTGCCTTTATTTAGCGTAGGATGTCAAGGCTCCATTCGTGTTGTTCCACAGCAGAACACATCCAGAGACGCCTCTGCAGGGCAGCGGGCAGGGCTGAGATTCCAAATGGCCACGAGGCCCAGAATCTTTGGTAAGGCATGAGCTGCACTGGGCTGAGAGGTGCTCTCCGGGTCTGGGCAGGCTCTGTTCTCTCTGGCCCGGCTGCAGCTCAGTCTAGGTGAGGCCCAGGACGGCCTGGAGCTCCTGAGCTTTGTCACCAGGCAACAAGCCCAGTGCTGAGTGGAAGCTGTCGGTGTGCTGTCTGGCCAAGAATGTCAGGAGCAGCAGCAATGCGGCCTTGGTATCTGGGTGGAAAGTGCAGAGGGAGAGATCCCGCACGGACTGGCCCCCCCCCCCCCCCAGCTGCCCCAGGCCCTGTGACCCCTGGCCCTGCCCACTACTGCCACCCTCACCTGGTGGGATCTTATTGTCGGCCAGAATGAGGCTGCAGATGCGCAGGAGCTCAGGAGCCACATCTACAACCTGTGAGAAAAGAAAGGCTGACTTAGGGGTGGCAGCACCCTTGAGCCCGGGTCCAGGGGGGCAGTGGTAGAGACCAAAGAGAGGGAGAATCTCCCACCAGGGATACTTTGAGTGTGATACCAATTCACATCCAAGAAAACTGTGAAACATGAGAAGGACCCAAGAAACATGGTAGTAGTAATTGTTTTTGAAGGAGACAGGATTGTGACCAAAGAGGAATGAAGTTAAGAACACAAGAATCCCCTGGTTGCTCTTCAGATCTATTAAGTCTTTCACCTTTTATTTTAAAGAAAGACCAAAAGAATCCCAGACACTTGGGAGCCCCACCAACAGAACAGTCTCTACAGCAGCACTGGAACAGGAGTCCAAACCTAGCTGGTCAGTTCAGATGAATTCAGGAAGCAGGGCTGCTCTAATTGGAAGGGATGGTGGGGCAGCCCAGGGATACCCACGCCCCATGAGCATCCTAAAGGAGCCCTGGTATAGGAAGTTAGCCTAGGGAAGCTGTGATTTCTAGCTCCCCCCAGAGTGTGCAAATGGCCAGGCACGATGGAGCCTCCCTAGGAAAAAGCACTAAGGAGCGTCACAGGACAGTTTAAACTGTTACTCTGCGTCAGCTACAAGCGAGGCCAATTCTGCCTGTGACGAGCAGCAAGCTCCCCTGAGGGCCGCCAGCATCAGCATTACCTGGTCAGGGCTGCTCTGGTACAGGAAGCTGAAGAGGTGCCCTATGGTGACCCATTCCTCCAAGTCCTCCTTCAGTGGCAGGGCATGCAGCAGGGCAGCCAGCACCTGGACACAGAGATGCCTCAGGCCCCTTGTTCCGCACCCTCGCACCCTCCTCACCTTCCTGGCTGTGCCTGATGCCCCTGGGTCTCACCTGGGGCTCCGGTTTCCTTGTGGGACTGGCCATCAGCAGGCGGGCAAGTGCCCCACAGATGTTGTCACGGACGCGATCATGGCGCTCCCGTGCCAGGAGGGGCAACAGAAGCCCCAGCAGCTTGGGGAAGTGTCTGGTTCCACAGTCAAGGAACAGGCACGCGGGCAGACCTCTCCTGTCCTCGAGTTCCAGGGATGCTCCCAACCCCACCCAGGCCCTTTCTGCAAACTAAGGATACTCCTGAGCGGGGCGGCCCCCATGTTCTGCCAGCACCCCCAGCCCAAAGATGGCATTGCTCCGCACCTCAGGGTCTGCCTCCCGGGCGGTGCTCAACAGCACAGGGAGCAGCCGAGACACAAACTGGGCTGAGGTGCCACCCAGGCCCTGAATAGACTCCGCCAGGGTCCCCACTGCAAAAGACTTCTCTGCCACTGTGCAGCCTTGCTTCTGGTGGGGGGAGGAGTGAAGTCAGCAGGGACAGAGTGAGGGGCTGGACACAGGGTGCACGGATAGAACGGGGTTCGAAGCCAGAGCACAGATCACTCACCGTCTTGCACAGCAGCAGTGGCAAGAAGCCAGCAAAGAAGGGGGCGAAGGCATCTCCCCCGGCTGCAGCTGCCAGGGCTGGGATGGCCTCTCCCGCGTGCTCCAGCAACATGGCATCATACTCAGCCTGCGGAACCAGGTCAGGGGCTAGAGCACCAGAGCTAGTTCTGTAGCCGTGGGTGCCTCCCACAATGCCCCTTCCAAGCTGGCCATGTTTGAAACACAGCTTTTTCTCCTGGTACACCTACTCTTAGCTATCGATCCAAGCCCACCCCAATCCCCACCTGCCAGCAGCCTTTCCTGAACCTCCAATGCCTTAGTGGGAGCAGGGCTGCATCATTTGGAGCCATTACCAGCCTTTTAGTGCCCCTGGCCTCCCTAGGCCAAGCCCAGGTGCACTGTCCATCTCTGCCCTGTGCAGACTACCCGGACAGTCTGGTCCCACAGTTTGCATCCATGGCCCTTACCTGGTCCTCCTCTTCTTCCTCCTCGTCGGTGTCCTGACAAGCTATCTGCAGGAAGAGAGTTCAGCTCAGCCTGGATCTCCTGCCCCTTCCCCTTTCCATGGAGGGGAGATAGGGAAACCTGGACCTGTAGTACCCTCAGACTATCCCCACTTAGGGCTGAGCCATCTCCTCAGCCCACAGTCCACCCATCCTGCTCACCTTCCTTTGCAGCACCGCCTTGAGCATGTTGCAGAGCTCAGCAAGACGCCCAGGGGGCTGCAACGCGAGGGGCCCGCAGCCGCGCAGCACCCCCGTCAGCGCCTCCAACACGGCCATCACCACCTGGCGCTCCCGCTCCACATTCACTGCCTGCATGTAGGACGGCACCACCCGGGCGAGGGCAGTCTGCAGAGCTGGGGACATTATTAGCTGAAGCCCCGATCAGACCCTGTCCCTCCCTCCAATCGCCCCCTGCTTCCAGGGGCCCTAGCCTCCCCTGCTCACCTGCAGTGTTGGGTTCTGAGGGGCAGCTCTGACAGGCCTTGTGCAGTGCGCAGCAGAACTGACCCAGGGCCTCGTGGGCTGCCTTCCGCACGTTCAGGTGAGGGCACTGCAGGGTGAGGAGGGGCAGGATGTGCCTGCTGTGTTCATGGCCAACGCTGGGCCCTGAGCCCTTGGATCCCACCCACTCTACCAGCCCTCTCACCTCTAGCAGCTTGAATACTTCTTCAAAGACAGTCTCCATGTAGGGAAGGAAGGCCACACTGTGGACAGACAAACATATGGCCACTGGGGAAGGAACTCCCAGGCAGGGTTCCCAGTGCTGGGGAAGGCCGAGGCTCACCTGGTGTTCACGGAGATCTCCCCCAGAGCAGCACAGGTGTCTTCCTTCTCATCGAAAAAGGCATTTTCCACGCTGTACCTAGGGTCAGGTGGGGAGGCAGCAGCCATCAGGCACCAGGAGGGGCAGATCTGGCACTGGGCCCTTGCAAAGCCAGGATTCCTCTGACCAGAATGGCAGCCCTCCGCACCCTGAGATCTCTGAGTCCTCCTCCTCTTCCTCATCCTTGTCCATGAGCTCCTCCTCTTCCTCCCCATCGCTCTCGTCAAACAAAAGGAAGGAGGCGCTTCCATCGTACTGAGGCTGGACAGAGGAGGCACAGCAGGGACTCGAGCTTAGCTGAGCCTGGGAGACAAATGCCAGTCCTGGGCTGCCCTTCCCCAACTGGCCCAGCCCACCCGTTCTCTGCTCACCACAATGCCTTCAGTGGAACGCAGTGACAACAGCATAAGTGTGGTGATTTGTGGCAGGTGTGGCGCCAGGCCCTCACCCATGAGCCCTGATAAGGCTGCAAACAGGCTGTACCTGGGGGAGGCAGGCAGAAGCTGTACAGGCAGAATGGGGAAGCCCAGGAAAACCCCTGATCCAGAAACAGAGAGGACAGGGTTCTCAGGTCAGGGCTGTGGATCCAGTGGGTGGGCAGGAGACATGGGACAGGGGTGGGGTGAGGGCTCACTCACGTGCAGCGCCGCAAGTCAGGGTCGTCTACCTGGTCACACAGGCCCAGCCCTAGCTGGCAGCATTCCTCAGCCAGGGGCCTCATGGGCTCCCCCACTGCTCGAGCCAGCACCCCCAGTGTCTCTGTGGGGACAAGGACTTGGTTAACACTAGGATGTGAAGATGGGTCGGAGGTGTGCGAGGCCAAGACCTGGGGGACCAAAGATGGCAGCTGGGGGGTGATTCAGGAATCCCACTTGTGTTTCTAGGCACAGTGGGAAGGGTGCTTCCTTCGATGAAAAGGAAAAAAACCTGTGTTGCCGGGGGGAGATCTCTGTGAACACCTTGGCCCTTCCCCTGCACTGGGAACCTTGCCTGAGAGCCCCTTACTCACCCAGGCTCTGGATCTGCACAGGCTGAAGGTCCTCATGGCCAGTTAACAGGAATTCCCGCAGGTGCTCCATAATGGTGGGGAAGTAGGGCAGCAGGGAGGCCTGGGCAGCTGTGGCTGGGGAATGGAAGGCCAGTATCAGAGCTGGAGTGAGGACTACCGGTCCATCTGTCACGGACACCCTAGGGAAACCCTGTGCCCTGCCTCCTGCCTCCTTGTCCTCACCAATGGCCCCCAGGGCGCTCACAGCCAGCTCCTTGGCCCGGGAGCTGCTGGGATTCCTCAGAGGCTGCAGCATACATTCCATCAGCTCCGGAAGGTAGGGCTGCACTTTAGGCCCTGTAGGAAAAAGCATTCCTCTAACACCCAGGCCAGGTCTCCTACATTCTGGGGGCCCACTTCCCTCCAGGCTGACCTCTAACATCTAGCCCAGACCTCTTTGGGTGCCTGCCACACCCCTTTCTCTGCCCCAGACAGTGGTTCAGGGAGTTGCACATCCCATTGCCTTCATCCAAAGCTACAGCTCCGTCCCCTCCCTCACATACCCGATTGTCATCACCTACCCAGGTTCTCCACGAAATTCTCCAGGGCATAACAGGCCTTGGCTAGGTGGTTGGTGTGCCCAGAAGGCACCGATTTCAGGTAGGCGAGGAGCAGTGGCATCACTTCCCCTGAATAGCTGCTGATATGGGGCTGAAAGAAGGGGAAAGGAGACCCCGAGTCAGCTCAACCGCGGGTATGCCCTCAAAGCACGCACCTAAGTGCCAATGGCAGCAGGGATGCCTGAGGAGGGGAAGCTGGCCCCTGGGAGGGGTGGGGACTCTGAAACGCTGACTGCCCATTCAGCCTTGCTGACCTGTAGGTTCTCTGAGAACTGGCCCAGGGCAAACAATGCAGCATTGCGCACAACTTGTGATGGGTCCTCCAGGCCCTTGCACACGATCTGCAGCAGTGGGGACAGCAGTCTGGGTGGGGCAGAACAAGAGAATGTAGTCTGAGGGTCAACACCAGAAAGCCCTAGGCTGGGCCATTCTCATTTCCCCTGGGAAAAAGGCTTTCTCTGTCACCAGACAGTAGGCGCCACCCCTGGTCCCTATAGCTGGGGAAGCCATTTAAATTATTTTCCAAATCAGGACGCCTTTTAGAGTGGCAGAAAGCACTACTGATAATTAAGCTCCAACAATGAGCACAGACCAGGACTGCCATGCGCTGTGTGGTGGTTCTCTCCACTGCCCAGCCTCCCTCTAGGAAAAACGAATAGACACCTACCGCTGTCTGATGTGGTCACCAGCTCCATCGGACAGTACGGCCAGCACCAGGAGCCCAGCCTTGCGCTGGTACGGTCTCTCACTCCGCAAGGCCTCTTCCAGCATGGGCATCTAAGGGAGCAGATGGTACTCTCCAGAAACCCTGGCATAAGCCTGCCATTCCTCCGGCAACTGGCCCTCCACACCTACTAGGACCCAAACATCTTCAGCAATGGGAGACTAGGCACACCTGGGGGTAGGGGCGCCAGAAGGGCAGAGCCACACTTACCAGCAAGGGACAGAGCTTCTCAGGGGGCAAATGTAATGCCAGCATGTCCACGACCTGAAAATGGACAGGAAGACTTTGCTGGACTCCATCTCTGCCCCACAGCTACCTAACACCCTGTTACTACCCCTGTAGCATATCTCACCTGTACAGCAAAGTGCTTGGGAGTCTCCCCCACCAGCCCAATCTCCACCTCTTCCTCTTCTGAATCCTGGTCTTCAGGATCCAGCTGGCCCAGTGGGGGCTCGGCAGCCATAATGGGGAAAAGGGTGTGTAGTAAGGGTGGCAGAAGACGATTCTTCAACAAAGCCTTGAAAGGAAGGTGGAATGGTGTCCCTGAGAATCTGCTCTCAAGATGGACTCACATTAAAAATTCTAGCCTTCTAGGCCATAAAGGGTCTAACAGAAGATTCCCAAACTCCCAGCTAGGAGCTGGGGTGAGGCCAGATCAATTTTAAATATCTAAAGATACCCGGAGATAGACAGAAAGCCCCAGCAGTGAGGTAAGGGATGGAAATGGGGGTGCACTAATGTGCGTCACAGAGTACTCACCTTGCTCTTGACTTTAACCAAGAAAGTGAGGCAGCAGAGAATACGAACACGTATTGCATCACCCAGAGCCACGTTTTTAGCCACCTGCCCAGAGACTAACTTGAATCAGAGACAGGCAAAGAAACTCCCAGCAATATAAGCAGCAGAGGCTGTGCCTGTCCCCAGCTCACCTCCAGGCAAAATGTGAGGACCTCAGAGAGGTGGGAGGTGATGATGGGCACCTCTGACTCTAGCAATTCATCTAGGGCCTCCACAGCCTCACAGGCCTTTGCCTGCCAGACAAACAAGACATAGGGTTACCATGCTCTTCTTCAGTGGACCAGGCTGGGTGCTCCTACACTCTCCTTCCAATAGACCTCTTGCCCACATGTCCTCACCTCATCTACAGGGATCAGAGTCTGCATGGCCACAATGAGCTTGGGCACCAACATCCGCGCAAGAGGCTAGAGGACAGAAAGCATAATACGGGCTCATCTCAGGCCCCAGAAGCTGGCAGCTTCCTCAAAGCCTGGGCACAAGATGAGCCCAGGTACAGCCACCCACAGTATCCCCTCTCAAGTGTTAGGAAGCACAAATGGCAGAGAATCTGAAGTAGTTCTGCATCCTGCAAGAATGAGAATATGAAGACCCAAGAATAGGGAACCAAGAAAGGTGAGGACCCACATCTTACCACGTCATCGGTGCCCAGGTAAGGGGCCATGGTGGTCAGCGTGCGCAGGGAGTAAAAGAGGAGCCCAGGAGAGCCCACCTCACCGAGGGTCTCATTCAGAAGCCGAAGAAGCTCCCGGTGGTGGGGCTGGAAGGCCTCAGGCCGGGAGGTCACCACCACACTTAGCAGCAAAAGCCCCATCTGTTCAGGAGTAGGGGACGAGAGGAAAGCTTACATGGTCTATCCAGCTTCTCGGTCCCTCCATCCCTCCCTCCCACCGACAATGTGCTAATACCTCTCTCTCTGGTATGTGAGGGCTGTGGGTACTGTGCTGAAGAAGTTGCATGAGCTGAGGCCAGGCCTCCAGACCTTCCTTTCGAAAAATGGTGGCTGAGAGCTGGGCCAGGCTAAGGCTCACAGAGTGCCTGCAAACAGGAAAGATTCCCCCGCCACCCCCAATCATCCTCCAGTACCCTCCCCAGCACACGCTGGGCCTGCCTCAATGGGCTGGCCAGGAAAGAAACCTTCAAGTGTGGGCAGAGTGTTTGCCAAGTTGGGAAACATAACACCACTAGTGGCTAACAGGGAGACCAGCAGCATGGTGGGTATGTGATCTGGTGAGCCTGGTTTCATGCAGACTGAATTTCAGTTCTGTTCTTCTGAATAGGATCTGGCAGACCATCACAGCCCATTCTTATGAAGTTTAGTCTTCAACACGGCCTTAGAACCCTTGCTCCACCCTTGATCTAGAACTGAAATCTTCCCTTCTCCCTGCCCCAGGCCCTGCCTGGAGCTGAAAGACAAGGCAGAAACCCAAAGAGGGTCTCAGTAGGGGGTCAGTCAGGATCCCAAGAGGAGGCAGGTAGGCACTTACTGGGTCTCTCTCTGGAAGGCCGACAGGATCAGGGACTTGAGGCTGAAACACAGGTGGCAGGTGTTGGCACTTGGCCGGCCCAGGAGCCGCCTCCGCCTGGCCCCGCCCCGCCCCTGGCCCTGCCCACCTCTCCCGATGCTCAGCTGTCAGCCGTCGCCAGTGGGTGCTCAGTCGTCTGCGGGTCAGCACTGCCGCGAACTGGCGGATCTGGGACGAGGAAGCACGTACGTGAGGGTTTGGGCAGGAAGGTGCTGAACGGGCCGCAGGGGCAAGCTGGGGGCGTGACCAGTGGCGTACTATGAGACGCTCAGCGGGAAGGGGCAGGAGCCTCACCTGAGGATCGGCCGCGGAGGCCAGCAGGTCGCAGAGCGCGGGCAGGGCGGCCGGGTCCCGAAGAACGGTCTGGAGCTGCTCAGTGGCCTGGCGGATAGTTTGGGGGTCAGAGTAGGGCTTTTCCCGCAACCTCCCGCTCGCCCCGGCCGGGTCTACCCTGTCCGTACCCGGCGGATACGCTCGGTGTCCGGCAGCAGCAGCTCCCGCAGGATCTGCTCCAGGCCGGCGGGCTCCATGGCAGCAGCCGAGGAGCCGCTACTGGGTCGGGAGGGGGGGAGGGACAGCACGTGGAGGCCCCGAAACCCATTTCCGGCGGAAAGGGCGTTGCTCCGAGCCCCTCCCGTCACCAGGGTGATTCAACTAGCTTCCCACCCGGAGCTCCGGCTTTGCCACTTCCGTTGGCCTCAGCGCCGGCTGAGCCGCGGAAACATGCCCTGGCAGTGAAGGTTCCCCCAGTCGAGAGTTCCCAAGCTCCGCGTAAAACTCGAGTTCCGTGCGTGCCGGGCCGACCCGGTTTTCTAAAGGGACACTACCCTTAACCGCAGGGCTCGAGTTCCTATATCCAGACCAAACCCTCCAACTACAGGATCCTTTTTCTTAATAAATTTTATTTTGATAATTGTAAAAAGAAAAATCAGGACCAAAACTAAAGGCAACATAAAAAGTTCAAATATATACTCCTTATATAATAGAGATTTGTAATTTCCAGGCCCTCCGGGGGGAAGAGGGGCCCAAAGGGCAAAGGGGAAGTAGATAATGCCATCACACAATTCAGTCAATCAGAAGAGACGTTGGTAAGAGATCAGTGGGCCTCTGGACGTGAAGAATGGGAGAAAAGATCAATAGTTTTGCCACCCAAAACTTAGTCCATCTTGAGGTTAACATAGATATAACGGATGAACTTTAGGGAAGAAAAAAAGGAGATGGTGCCTAGCATGAGGAAGAAGACATAACCAGTGAGTAAGGAGTAGCCAAAAAATTCTACTGTCTGTACTGCCCCTGACATGTTGGAGCGCCGAGCATAGTAGAAAACCGAGTAGAGGAAGATGAAGAGCCCAGTGGAGCCAACACTCAGCACAGATCGCCACCACCAGCGGTAATCCTCCCCAGACAACTGGAAGTAGGTGAGCGCAATGGAGATGCAAGCCCCCACACTCAGCAGGATGGCGAAGACAAAGAAGAGGATGCCATACAAAGTGTACTGTTCCCGACCCCATACTGTGGCAAAGATGTAGTACAGCTCCACAGAGATGGCACTGTGAAGAGAAGAGAGGATACACAGCATTAAAGGGCTGTGCACTGCCAGCACAGTGGCCAGGTCAAAATCCAGCCACCCCCTCCATGTTACCGGGTCACTGTGGAAAGTGGGTCCACTCCACTCCCTGCCCTACAGTTCCTGGCTCCGTGGGGACTCTTTTACCCATGACTAGCTGTGCTCATTTGAAGAACAGCTTCCCTGATAGGTTGAGAGCAAGGATCCTGTCTGTTTTATTTTCTGCTCTATATTATCTGCCTGGCACTAGAGGTACTCAAAAAATTGGACAGGCAATCACATGGGCTTTAAGCCCCAGCTGGTGCCTGTGGACACTAAAGTCAGAAACCAGGAAGGCAGTGAACGGAGCAATGTCTTTGGAGAGCTTTATAAGTGAGCCACCCTCATCTTTGAGTTGATTTAAGCTGAGTCCTGCTTGGATACAGGAGGAACTATTTAATGATCTCTTAATTGTGCACCTGAACCAGGGATCATCACTCTTGTTGGGTCAGGGTACTGAGAAGGGCAGTTAAAGTCGGGAACCTGAGAGTGATGGCCAGAGCATAAAGGGAGGATACCTGAAAGGCAGGAAGCCTCCAACCGTCATGTGGATGAGCGTAGACTTGTACCAGGGCTGGGGCGGGATTTCCCGGGCGATGTTCTTGGTGCGACAAGGTGCATCAAAGGAGCTAGCGTTGTTCTTCCCAAAGATGCCTCCAATGACAGTAAGGGGGAAGCCCACCAGCAGCCAAACCGTCAGAAGCAGCAGGATGGTGGTGGCTGGCAGAGCCTGTGTCGAACCATTAGCCCAGTGCACTGAGTTCACCACACTCCATGTCAGGAAGAAAGGCACTGCAGGGATGGGCCCCCAGAAGGAGGGTCAGCTATAGGAACATCCCTGGGGCCACCCACTCTGACTAGACCTAACAGGGAGAGAGATGAAGCATCCTGCTCCCAGGCTGACCTCCCCTTTTCACATCCCATAGTTCTCAGTTCCTTATCTTACCAACATCCCTTCCCCCATCCATTATCATTAAGGGTCAAGGCAGCTGTTACATAATGATCAAAGAGAAACACAATCCCCCTGCCTCCCAGGGCTTGTTCTGCTGTAGCATTGGTGATTCCTAGCATGACCCATTCCTTTGGCTTAAGGCCCTATTTTCAGAAAATCCTCTTCAAACATAAATGTGACGGGAGTATAAATCAGACACTCAAGATTGGGAACACGAAAGGTTCAAAATGCATACTACTACTGCTGCCTTTGAAAGGACAAGCTGGCTTGTAAGGCTAGAGTGGGGTAGCCGCCTGCAAATAAAAAAAAACAAACTTATTTTGGCGGGGACACCTGGGTGACTCAGTCAGTTAAGCGTCCGACTTTGGCTCAGGTCGTGATCTCATGCTTTGTGGGTTCAAGCCCCATATCAGGCTCTCTACTCAGTGCAAAGCCCACTTCAGATCCTCTGTCCTCCTCTCTCTACCCCTCCCCCACTGATGCGTGCACATGTTCTCTCTCAAAAATAAACGTTAAAAAAAAAATTTTTTTTTTAAGTAGGCTCTAAGCCCAGCGCAGAGCCCAATGTGGGGCTTGAACTCACAACCCTGAGATCATGACTTGAACCAAGATCAAGAGGGGGCCACCTAACCGACTGAGCCATCCAGGTGCCCCCAAGAGTGTTATTTCACTCTTAACATAATGGTTAAGAATACAGGCTCTAGAGTCAGACTGCCTGCATCTGAAACCTGGTTTGCTTCCTCTTAGGAGTGTAATTTCAGGCAAATTGCTTAACCAGCCTTCAATTTCCTCATCTGTAAAAATGGGGACAATATTAACTCCCGCATAGGGCTATTGTGGAGATTAAATGCGATGAAGGCATGCAGAGTGCTTACCATGCTGCCTAGAATATTTTAAGGACTTAATTTTTAAACTATGCAAAAGAAATGCAGTCTTGTCTTTTGAATGGTTTTCTTGTTTCTTTTGCCCATTTTCATTCCCTTAAGGCCTTACTCTAATTCTATCCCAGGTTCCATGATGTGTTGTAAGTTCCTAAACCCTCAGTCGCCAGGCCAGCCCACCAGGGAAAGGGCAATCCTCACCAGAGAAGAGGCTGGTGGTGAGAATGATGTTCCACACCCAACGCTCGCCTCCAATCTGCCGGTAGAAGTGGCTGGACACGTAGCCAGAGATGCAGCAGGTCAGGGCATACAACAAGATGGCTGCCGAGTTAATGGCCCCATGACGGTGCACATTGAACATGCCCAGCAGCGCCATGACAATAATGCCTGTAGGGTAGTAGTGGAAAGCCTGTGTTAGGTCTCCCCTGTCCCTTTTCTGACAACTTCAGAGGAATCATCCCCCTTTCTCCCAGACCCAAGGAAAACAATATCCCCTAATTCTGTTGTTCAGCAAACCCACAACTGAATATACACATGCTTGTTAAAGCCACCCACCCCTTAGGTTTGCCTCTCACCTTGGAAAGAAGAGAAGATCTGCAGATCTTTCCAGAACAAACCACCAACTTAGTTCTACCCCTTGAGAGAAATCCCTGATTAATTTTTATCACCTCACCAGTGCCAAGGGCCAGGAACTGGGCACCCACACCAAGCACAGCACAGAGCAGACCACGGTATGGAGGGAAGCGGAAGACATCTGTATGGATAATTTTCCAGCCATTGTCACCTTGATCAAAGTCATCACCAGAACCTGCAGAGGTAGTCTCCTCATCCAAGTTGTATCGAGCCAGGTCGTTTCGAAGCACACGCATGAGAATGACAGCCACAAAACCCACCAGTAAAAACACAAGCACCATGGAATTGATGATGGACAACCAATGGATTTCCAGTGTTCGGGGAAAGAAACCATTGTCATCGCCACGGCGCCTGTCACTCCGACGTTCCACTGAAGTCTCAGACCAGCGCACGCTGTAGGTGTGGGTGAGGCCTAAGAACTCATCAGGTCGTAACCCATCTAAGCTGTGGGGCTTGACGTCCCGCACAGAGACGTTGGCAAATATAATTCGGTCTCCGTGGAATTCTAGGTGGAAGTCCAGATGGGTCCAAAGCCCTATCTTGTGGCTGTGAGGCAGGAAGCCACTCTCCTCCATGTAGCCCACAAAGCCACGGATTGGCAAATCATCCACTACAAATTCAAAGTAATACAGTTCCTCAATGGCCTGGCGCAGTTGCTCCACCTACAAAGAGCAAGTCAGGAGTCAGATATGGCCTCCCCAGGCATAGTGTTAGAGCAAGGTTCCACAGCCTGGACACTTCTGACATTCTGGGCTGGATAATTTTTATTGTGGGGAGCTGTCCTGTGCACTGTAATATGTACCATCCCTGGCTTCTTCCCACTAGGTGTCAGTAGCACCCCCCCCCCAACCCCCTCCCGGCAGTGACAACCAAAATTATCTCCAGACATTGCCAAATATCCCTTGGGAGACAAAATTGCCCCCTGCTGAGAACCACTAGGTTAGAACCTAGTATGCTGGGATTCTCCAAAACAAGCAATGTGACTTGACAGGGTTAAGGTGTAGAAAAAGGAGAAAGGCAAGGTGTCAGAAGGTCTGGAGTAGACTAAAGAAAAGTGCCCTAAGATAGGATTTGCTAAAGAAAAAAAAAGCATCACGGGAAAGATTAGAGTGTAAAGGAGCCAGTTAAGAAAGCCAAGAGGTAAGTATGGAAGGAAACAACTATATAGAAGTGATAGTTGGGACCTTATTACCAACAGAGCAGCCTGGAGTCCGGAGCCCTGGGCTCTAATATCACCTCTGCAATTCAGTATCCATGTGGTCTTGGAAAGTCACTTTTGAGCAAATATGTTTCTTTCTCAACTGAATGCAAATAATACCACCTGTCCTGACTACCTGGTGGGATTGTAGTTAGAGTTAAGTCAGATCATTTCCATAAAGGTGCTATAAGACCATAAATTGTAAGACACTGTTTAGTCCCTGGGAGGGAGGGCTGACTTCTAGCCAATGTGGAGAGGCTGACCTGTGCAGAACTGAGCTGCATGTGGCACAGGATTCTCTTCTCCACATTCTCCCGAAAACGTATCTCGTACAAAGACTCAGCCATTCGGTCCCCATCCAACACTTCACCCAGGCTAAGGCTTTTGTGTCGTATCTTCTCAGGGCAGCAGACCGGAAGCTGATAGTAGTGGTAAGTCTCCTGAGGGTTGTGGTAGGGTCCCACTTTGTTGACATATAGAATGACGGGGTCACCGGCCTTGTAGTGTGTCACACCTTCCACCCCAGGCTCATGGCCTGTGCCCAGCAGCAGCATCAGAAGTGACAACCACTGGTAGCTCCAACTCCGCGGGTGCCCTAGGACTGTCATCCTTAAGGCAGCAGAACCTGTTTGGGGGAGTCCTGCAGTTATGGAAACCAACTCCTGATGCCCCAGGTCAAGTCGTTCGAACCGCTCCAATTCCTCCCCTTGGGTTCTCCAACCCTCCTTCGGGAGGCCGCCTCCCGACCCCCAGACAACACTGTCACACTGTCCTCCTTTGCTCTCCTGTTCTCTCAGTCTGGGGCCCCCCTCCCGCAGCCCGCCTGCCCGGGACCTCCCCGCGCTCCAGCCCGTTTCCATGGCAACGCCACGCGGCCTCGCACCTCGGGCACCTTCCCGCGGCCCCCGCGGGGTCCTCACCGCACGGGAAGGGCTGGCCGAGGCGGCGCCCGCGGCCTCTGCGGCCCCGTAGCTGCCCTTGGGTTCCTGCCGGGGTCTCCCCCCTGAGCGGCGCGCTAGCGGCGGCCCGGGAAGGACCTGACGACCGACCTCCACGGGGTTGGCCGCCGCGGTGCCTGATCGCAGCGGCTGTTGCCACACCATACGGTAGACCGCACTGAGTTCAGTTAAGTGTTCGCCGACTAGCTTTCTCCAGTCGGGAGCCCGGCCCAGCTCTGGAGAGCCCGCAAGGCCCGGCTAGCCCGTCCCCCGGCGGTGGGCCCTCCCGGCGATCTGGAGAGCAGCCCGGGACACGTCAGTCTTACCACTTCCGCCTCACCCGCGGGGACCTCAGCCGGGCGGAAAGCTTCTTTTCTGGAGCCTAGTGGGGACCACGCCCCCGATGCTGCGGCCGGTGCGCTGCTCCGCCGACGGTCTTTCGGGCAGGGACTGAGGCTGAGGCCTGGCTGCGGGGACGCGGACGCCACTTTGGGGTAAGAGTCGCTGCCGGGCCGCTCGCCCGTCCCAGGGAAGACTTGGGGGCACCTGCCGGCAGAGGCCGGAGACCGTGCCCGCCGCACGCGCCCAGTAACTGTCCAGGAAACGGAGCCCGGTTGGTGGCTGGGCCTACACCTAGTGGACGCCCAGGAGCATTTGCCGGCTGAACCGGTGGGTCTCGCCACCGAATGCAGGGGGCGAGCTCAGAGAGGCGGTTGATGGCCCCCAACCCGGGCGGAGGTGAGACTTTGGGCGTCGCTGTGCTGGGACATCGAGGGCACAGTACGTGCAAGTGTCCTGGAATCTGCATCTCATCTCACTGCTCCTCTTCCAACCCGTCACGAGTGGCCTCTCGCCAAAAAATAAATACAGAAGTAAAAATGTCTTCCCGAGGCTGTGCTGGAGGCTTCCCCGGCCAAATAATGACAGTCCCATGTTCAAAGACAGGCAAGCCTGAGGCAGGTCTGGTGCGGAGACACGCAAAGAGACAGGGTGTCAGCCCTTTTATCGGGTGAGTTGGGCAGCCTGGCAGGGTTATTGTTAAGCTGCAGGCAAAGAATCTTGGCATACGTTCGACTCTTTCGGTGTTCTTGTTATTTACGTGTGTGTGTGTGTGTGTGTGTGTGTGTGTGTGTGTGTACACGCGCGCGCGCATGCGTTTGGGCTTCTCAATTTTATATTGCAGATTACTCTGGAAAAGTTTACCCTTGCCTGTCTTGGCTATCTTAAGGGTATCTGCCATTGGGAGAGTTTTGAAGCTTAGACCCAGGGGCAGTGACTTCCGTTTGGCCACTTGGGGGCAACATGTAAGGATGCAGATTTAAGGTTCTCTTTCCCTGGGTAAAGAAATAGTGCCTCACCTCCCTGTAGGAGGAGGTGAGGTTCCAGGAAGTAGGGGATTGAGTTTTTTAGATAATCAGTGGATTTTGTAATTAGAAAAGTAATTTAGAGAAGCCAGAAACCTGGGACTCTCTCACTCCCCTGTCCCCAGGGGACATCCTCTTCAGATCAGTGCCACCAAGCCCCCCCCTACTTATTTCCTGAATATTTTCCAATACTTGCCCTCGTTGCAGCTGCCTTGGTTCAGGTCCCACCCTCTCTCACCTAAATTACCATGATAGCCACCTTGCTAGTGTCCTGGTCACCTCCCAACTTGGATCCATTTTCCATACTGCTGCTATAAAGATTTTTTTAAAAATGTGTGTCCTATTTCCAGCAACAGTGGTTCTGAAATCTTGGTGCTCATCAGATTGAACCAAAAGCTTATTTAAAACATAGAGACCTGGGTCCCACCAAATCAGGATCTTAGAGGAGGGGGTGACTGGTCATTATTTTTTAACAGGCTTTGATTTTGACTAAAATTTGACCATGAGTACATAGGATAAATTCTTAAAAGCTTGGCATATGAGACCTGTCAGACCTGGATCTTTACTTCTCCAGGTACATTACCCTTTTGGAACCCTGTCCTGTGTTCAAACTGGAATCTTGAATGTCGTGTTCTCTCAAGTCTACAAGCTTATGTAGCTCCTTTTGCCTAGACTGCCCAGTCTACCATTCCCTACTTACCTGCCTGGAGACTTCTAACAGTGCAAATGCTTCCCCTATAAAGCCTGCTTTTACATCTTCCAGTCTTTGATTATAGCACTTTACCTCACTGGACTGTTATTTTACTTATGTGTCTGTCTTCCTTGTTAATTGCTAACTACTCACAGGAAGACTAAGTTATACATCTTGATATCCTTAGCAGTGCTTTTGTATAAAGTCGGCAGCTTAATACATGTTTTTCAAATGAACTGGTTTACCCCCTGCACAATGATAACACAGCTGCCACCAGGCTGCCCATCCAAGGGCCAGCCAACTATCCAGAGGGTGGGGCTGTGTGGCTCTCCTTACCATGGTGTGCCCTGGACAACTCATCTTGGTAGATCGAGGATGTAGATTAGGCTTCCAACAAACTTTGGAACCATCCTGCCAGCAGGATCAGCAGGCTATCAGTAAATAGGAATTTACCAGTAGTCTATGGCATAATCTTTTGTTGGGAGTTGTTTTGCTTTGGAAGATAGAAATGTGATTCTTCCCTTGTTCTTTCCTGAGTGCCACTCCCCACCCCCACCCCACCCCCTCATCCCCCCCCCCAGTCTTAAATCCAGGTTAACCCTTCAATGACCACAATCGCTGTCATTCCCTGCAACCTGCATTTTTCTAGCTTGTCTTCCTTACCCATGCAGCTTAGATTTGGCATTCCATCATTTCAGCCACATTCTTGACTGTGTTCTTGATGCCTCTCTTCCATTATTGTTTCATTCCAGCTGCCAAGTGAAACCTTAATCTTGGGTTCATATTCAAGAACTGTCAGTATTCAAGCACCTATACCCAAGATGAATCTTAACATTGTGTTAAAATCGTGTGTCTATAAATTGTGTTTTTAACCTCAGTTGGACCCCCAGTGCTGCTCAGTGATCCTGTTCATTTTCCAGATCAGCTCTCTTATTCTGCACAACCCATTCTTCTCAAACCTCTGACTTCATCTCCCTCTTCTTGCCAGTTGACCTCCCTGACAGCCTAGTGGGAGATGCAAGCAGAAAAAAAACACAGGCACTGTGACAGAGAAAGTATTGGGGCTCTGGGAGCACCCAGGAGGGAGGAACATCCAATTTGCTCTTGAGCAGTTGGTAAAAGTGTCCTTAAAACAGCATATGAGCTAAGTCCTGAAGGGAGAGTAGGGGTTTGCCAGACAGAGAAAGCAATGAAGGAAAAGTAATTCTGTTTGACTGTAGCATTGCATGTAGGTTAAAAGATAAAATTGGAGAAGTAAGCAGGGTCAGATATATAAATATGTAAATATATATATATATATATATATATATGTATGTATGTATGTATATAAATTTGGACTTGATCCTGAGGAGAATGGGGAGACACTGAATTGTTTTAAGTGGGCATAAAATCAGATTTACACCTTGGAGTTGAGGGTGAAGACTGGAGGGGAGCAGAAAGCTTGCGAGAGCGATCAGTTGAGAACTGAAAGAGGCTTCAGCTAAGGCAGTGACAGCTGCTCCCGGAGCCTGAAACATACTGTTAAAAATACTTAGGAGGTAGAAGAGACAGAATTTGGTGACAGATTGCATGTAGGGGCCGAGGTAGAGGGAAGGGTCCAGGTGACATTTGGGTGTGTGAACTGAAAACAACTAGTATAGAACTTACAGAAAGAGGAAACCTAGGGCAAGAACATACAGACTTCAGTTTTGGACATGGCACGTTGAAGATACAAACATGTCCATGTGAATCCAGCAAGCAGTTGGATGCTGGATCTGGAACTCCAGAGACATCTGAGATAGACAAGATTAGGAGCAGTCAGAATGGATGTAATAAATAAGGTGTTGGGAATGGGGGAGATCCTAAAGGATGAGGACATAAGACCTATGGTAGAAACTTTGCGGTATGATTAAGGGACAGACAGAGAAGATAAGGCTCCAGTGAAGTGTGAGGAGTGGCCAGAGGGATAGGAGGAATCTTACAGAATTTAAGGTCATGGAAAGCAAGATAAGAATGCATTTCAAGGTTCAGAGGTGGAATCAGGTGGAATCTATTCCACCCTTTCAATCCGAGTGATCCTTGTAATCTTGTAACTGCCTTTACTGGTGTAAAGCTATGGAAGTGATGCTTTGTGGTTTTGGAGCCTAGGTTTCAATTGATCATACAATTTCTGATTTTTTTTTTTTTCTCTTGAAATTCAGTGCTACTGTGTGAAGGAACTCTGGCTAGTCTGCTGGATAGTGAGACCATATGCAGCAGAAACAAACGATCCCAGCAAAGATGAGACCGCTGGAAGAACCACCCAACTGAGCCCAGCTCAACTTGCAAAAAAAAAAAAAAAAAGGTGGTTGTTTTAAGCCAGAAAAACATTTTAAGGTTAAGATTCCTTAGAGTATGTTTCTACAACACCTTATAATGCTCTGTAATATTCTCACACGTGGGTTTCTCATGCTGGATAATAAAACTCTAGGAGCATAGGGTCTCTATTGGTCTTATTATTTTATCCCAGTACTCAGCCTGGTACATAGTGGGTGCTCAATAAACATGAATGGTTGAAGGGATTAGATCTATGGCGGAGGCAGGCAGGGTGCGGGGAGTCTCACCAAATTGCAGAAGTTGCCTCTAGGAATATGTTCCAAAGTGCACTTCATTCTCAAGTCTTATGGCCAGTGGTGGAAAGAAGGTGAATTGTGATGTATGTGGAACATGGGACCTTGAGGAGTTCCGTAACCAGGAGGAGAAAGAAGTAACAACAGCTAGTGGAGACAAAAAGAACTGCTTCTCCCTTCTTCCCCCTCCACGTTTCTAGTGAGAGTTGAGCCCAGCATCACAGACTTGTGTGACTATATAGGCAAGCTTTCAAAGACTAACTTTACTTTGGTACCCTAGCCCTCATGGCTTTCTGAGCAGATAATAGGCTTTTAAGTAGCAAAGCTCCCTGCTCTCAGAAAGCCCAACACCATGCGGAAGGGAGACACCCTGGAGGTAGCACCACCCACCTCAGCCTACCGCTCTGTCATGGAGGAGTATGGTTACGAGGTGGGCAAGGTCATTGGCAATGGCTCCTATGGGACGGTTTATGAGGCTTACTACACAAAGCAGAAGATCATGGTGGCTGTCAAGATCATCTCAAAGAAGAAGGCCTCTGAGGACTACCTTAACAAGTTCCTGCCCCGTGAGATACAGGTTGGAAAGGGGGCTAGAAGAGGGAACTGGTACCAAGCTCATTAAGACTTCTGGGCATGGTCTGGAGGGGATAGAGCCAGAACCCCACCCCCAACCCCAAATTGGTGAATGTCTTACTATGCAGCAGGAAGATGACTTGATACAAATTCAACCTCTTTCCACCCACCCACTCACCTCCAGCGCCTCACAAAGTAAAAGTACAAAGCATAGGGTCTGCCCACAAACCACCAGCCCTCTGGGGTTTAATCCTGCTGCAAAGTTCTAAGTACACTAGCAGCAGGACAGTAGGAGGGCTGGGAGCACAGCCAGGGTTCTCCCTTCCCAGGTTTGATGGGTCCCTCTTCCGGGGCCAGGTAATGAAGGTCCTGCGGCACAAGTACCTCATCAGCTTCTATCAGGCCATCGAAACCACATCCCGAGTATACATCATTCTGGAGCTGGCTCAGGGTGACGTCCTTGAATGGATCCAGCACTATGGGGCTTGCTCTGAGCCCCATGCTGGCAAGTGGTTCTCCCAGATGACCCTGGGCATCGCCTACCTGCACAGCAAGGGCATCGTGCACCGGTGAGGGCGCTGCCACCCAGGCTGAGGCCTTTGGGCTCTCAAGGGGGTTTTATGCATATTTTCCATTTTCTGCCCTCTTTTTCCCTCCCTTGGCCTTCCTCAGTTATCTAGGCCCATCCATCCCCTCTATTTTAATTGTCTGGTCAAGAACATTTATGTAGTACCCACCGTGAACACAGCACCCTGTGAACTACAATGATGAGCCCTCGCTGGTCCCCAGGTACCATCCTCTCTCACCTTTGGGCTCTGCTCATTAACTCCATGGTTCCGTCCTGTCAACCTTGTGTCCTCATAACAGCACCTGTCTCCCACTTTGCCTTTTCCATCTCTAGCCTCTGACCCCTGGCCCTTCAGCTCCTGGTCTAATACTAAGCCCTCTCCCCAGCCTGACCCCCAGCCTTTCTGCTGCTGGTAGGGACTTAAAGTTGGAGAACCTGTTGCTGGACAAGTGGGAGAACGTGAAGATATCGGACTTTGGCTTCGCCAAGATGGTGCCTTCTAACCAGACTGTGCGTGGTAGCTCTTCTTACCGCCATATGAACTGCTTTACCCACCTCAGCCGGACCTACTGTGGCAGCTTTGCTTATGCCTGCCCGGAGATCTTGCTGGGCTTGCCCTACAACCCTTTCCTGTCTGACACCTGGAGCATGGGCGTCATCCTCTACACTCTAGTGGTGGCCCGGCTGCCCTTTGATGACACCAATCTCTTAAAGCTGCTGAAAGAGACTCAAAAGGAGGTCACTTTTCCACCTAACTACTCCATCTCCCAGGAGTGCAAGGTGCTGGCTCCCCCAGGAGGGCTGAGGCCTCAGGGATGACCTACAGGGAGGGAATACCTAATGTAGGCCTCCCCACCCTGGGGGAGGCTCTTCCCCACCGTCACTGTCTCACACTGTAGCCCCTGCCCCAGAGTAGTTGGTGGGGAGGGAGCTTAAAGGGCCATTCCTGGGCTCCACACCTTAGATGTGAGTGATGAGCTGGTTTCAGCAGGATGAGGCAAGGATTTCCCCCCAAGGAACCCTTCCTTCCCTTCTGCTCCAGGGAGTTACATGCCAGGCTCATCAGGATAAAATGAGGGCCACACCCCCTTTTACCAGAGTGGTGTGATGGGCTATCCTGCTTCTCTCTCAGGTCCAACTGCTCATTGCCTGTGTGGCACAATGGGAGGCAAGCTCAGCCAAGACCTCTCTCTCCCCTGCCCTAGAACCTGGTCTTCCAGACGCTATGCCAAGCCACCAAGCGTGCCACCATCCTGGACATCATCAAGGATCCTTGGGTGCTCAAGTTCCAGCCTGAGCAACCCACCCATGAGATCAGGCTGCTTGAGGCCATGTGCCAACCCCCCAGCACCACTAATCGGCACCAGTCCTTGGAAATCAATACCTAAAAGTGGTTAAGGGAGGGAGTTGAGAGAGGAGCAAAGCAGGAGGGTCTGGGGCTAACGATCTTTTCTACCAAAAATAAATCTATACCTGATTTAGTTTCATCAGCTGGAGTCAAAGACACTCTTTCCTCAAGGGAACTAGCAGGGAACACTACTGAGTCCAAGAGGTGGATTTCTAACCAGTCTGTAACTGGTCATCTTGACACCTATTAAAGTCAACACTGTAATTCAGTATATAGCTCACATGTGGCTCAGGGGGAGAGGGTGCTCAGATGAACATCCCTTTCGGGAAGTTTCATTATTCTAAGTAAATATTATTACACATCTCTGTGCATTCTAAATGTTCAAGCAGTGGGGCAGAGGCCCTGGTTGCTGTTTGGCCATGGCTCTCCCTGTTTATAACCAAAGGGATGGCATTATTTGCTCTTAGAAATGGGTATCAGGATGTGTGAAATGCCTTGGTTTCTTCTCCTTCCTTCAAATGCCACCTTAACCACGACTGAAACGATCCGAGTGAATCATGCACACTATTGCTCTTAGAAACAGAAATGACAGTTCAAACCAAGCCTGTTAGCTATGGGTTCTGAATAATGGAAAGCTCCTTGCTCCTTTATCCCTGTATTCTCCCTCCCTGCCCTTGAAAATGGGCTTTGCAAAGGGAAAATGAGTAGTAAGTCATGGGGCTGTCTTGGCAGAGGCCTGACTGGGGGAAAGCAATGAGAGAAGACTCAGAGACAGCTCCACATGGTCCCAAGATAAATAATAGGTGGCAGTTTAACCTTAACCTCAGCACCAGGCAACTCTAGGACAAACCAATGTGAAAGATGAAACAGTACATGCCTGGAACATAGTAGGTCAAGATATTGTCAGTGCCCACTTTCTCTATGTTCCAATGCCCCTTCTTACTCCCACTGATTCATCGCTTGAAACAAAGCTCCAAAGACCAGGGAAGAGTTTCAGGTGTAGATGAGGCAGTATAAACACTAGGGTTCCATCTGCCTGATTTTATTGGGAACAAGGGCACTGTAACTGTTATCAAAGAGAAGGAAGCCAAGGGGCTCCTCTTGCACCAACATTCTCTTTCAGAGTTGAGCCAGGGAGGGGAGGGCAACAACCCTTTTTCAGGCAGGGTCACTATCACCCTCAGCAGGACCCCCCCAAAAGGCTACGTTCCTTTGCTTAGCACTTGGCACTTAAGGAAAAGAGACCAATGAAGTCAGCGCCAGGAAAACAAGCCCAGACACATCAGGACACCCACTCAGCCAACTGCTTTAGTGTTTCTTCATCTTCATCCGCTTTGGGAGCTTGGGGGGACAAGGATACCCGGAGAAAGAAAGAAGTATTAGGGCTTTGGCAACGTCAATAATCCCCTGCTGTGACACTGAGAGTCTGCTGAAACATCTCTCCCTCAGCAAAGAACGTAAAGGTGTGGTCCTTCTGCTTGCTGGGCTGCTGCAAATTCCCAGAGCAGCTCTGTACAAATTGGGAAGATGTGCTGCTTTCTCCCAGCACTTGCAGCCCCACACCAGGGTACACAGCTTGCTGAGTGAGGCAGAGGCTGGACTTAGTCTTCATTCCCCCTCAGCCAGGTACCCTTATGCGGTCAACAACCTGTGCAACTGTAGCAGCAGCCCTCTCTGCCTGGCTCCTTTGAGGCAGGATGTAAGAAGAATATAATCTTTCCCCATATCTATCCCACCCTCTCAAGTCCTTGAGACAAGAGAATAACCCTGAGTACCTGGCTCTTCAGGTAGATGTGTGGAAGGTACACCGGGCAGTTTGATGGGGGGTTCTTCCTCCTTGTCGCCTACATGTAACAACTCCCGGGCCAATTCCTCCTGCTCCAGCTTCTCTAGCTCCTCCAACAGTTCATCCTGGACATGGGACAAGAAGACTGTTAAAAATGAAGAAAGGAAATGTCTACTTCCAAAAACATACCATTTTTGAATCCCCCCTCCCAAATTTGCCCCACGATTCTCTTGGGCATTACTTCCGGCTAGTCTCATGCTTTCTCCAATATTCCCTGACCCCTTGCTCCAATCACCTCATCCACATCAAAGCCCACAGGCCGAGAAATGGCATCTGAGATCTGCTGGGCCACCTCCTGTTGTTCTGTAATGTCGGCCATCAGTTCATCCACCTTGTCAATGTCCCTGAGAACAAGATATATAGCTATGAAACCAGGCAACAACGCTCCTGACTTTCCCATCTTGCATGGATGAAAACCCTCCTGTCTGTGGCCTCAGACTGATAAATCCATGGCTATCAGAAGTGATCCCTGGGAAATTATGTGGAATCAAGTCTGGGCTGAGAATTGGCAAGAAGCCACTTTGGGGAGAATAGGCTGTACTCCTCTTCCTGAAGGATCTTTAAAAATTAGGAAAATCCCTCCTTCTCTGTCTGCCCTTCTCCAACTCACACTCTTACTTTCTCTCAAAAATAAATAAACATTAAAAAAAAAATTAAAAAAAAAAAAAAAAAAAAAAGGAGCACCTGGATGGCTCAGTCAGTTGAGTGTCTGACTTCAGCTCAGGTCATGATCTTACTGCTTTTGAGTTTGAGCCCTGCGTCGGGCTCTGTGCTGACAGCTCAGAGCCTGGAGCCTGCTTCCGATTCTGTGTCTCCTTCTCTCTCTGCCCCTCTCCCACTCACACTGTTTCTTTCTCTCAAAAATAAATAAACATTAAAAAAATATGTTTTTAATTAGGAAAATCCTCTTTCCTCCCTAGAATGCTTCAGCCAGCAAAGAGATCTTCCAAGAAGCAAGGAGACTGACAGAGGTCTAGCTGTCACAGACATCTATAAATTTACATTCTAAGAGGTTTTAAGATTCAAGAGAACATACCAAGCTACTTTCCCCAGTGCCTGGGCCCCCTGCTTCCCTCCCCCCGTACCCACATGTCCTGGTAGGCCTTCTTCATGCCTTGGGCAGCAAGCTCCATGGTCCGAAGCACTTCTGCATTGGTGGTGGCATTCTCAATGGCCTCACGCTGAAACTCCAGGGTAGATAATGTCCCATCGGTTTGTGCCAGCTGCTGTTCGAATCTTTTCTTCCTCCGCAAAGCCTGTAGGGCAGCTGACCCAGCCCACACCCTGAGCATCAGAGCCAGGAGCCCTTATGCTTCCCACCTGGGCCCGCCCAGTTGGCACCTCTCCCCCATTACCTCTCTTATTCTTGGTCCCATGCTTCTTGGCCATTTGTAGCTCCTGTTGAATCTTCTGCTCCAGAAACTCTTGTTTCTTGATCAATATCTTCTCTGTCTCCTTCAGTTTCTGTATTGCCTCTTCAGGGGTTGGCCCCTTCTCCTTCTTCCCTGGAGTGCAATCAAGCAGGCCCATATTGTGTGGAGGAAATATATTAGCCACCAATCACTGAGCGCAGAGTGTGTGCTAGGCACCTGTCTTACTCTTAATCCCAAAATGACTCTCTATAATGAATATACTATCTTCACTTTACAAATGTGAAAAACAGGCATATATGTGTTAAATAATCATTTGTTTAAAATCACAGCTAGATAGAATTGAGCAGGAATTGAAATGTGGCAGTATGACTTCCAAATCCAGTATTCTTTGCTATTTCAAATTGCCTTTCGGGGCGCCTGGGTGGCTCAGTCGGTTAAGAGGCCGACTTCAGCTCAGGTCATGATCTCGCGGTCTGTGAGTTCAAGTCCCACGTCAGGCTCTGTGCTGACAGCTCAGAGCCTGGAGCCTGTTTCAGATTCTGTGTCTCCCTCTCTCTGACCCTCCCCCATTCATGCTCTGTCTCTCTCTGTCTCAAAAATAAATAAACGTTAAAAAAAAAATTAAAAAAACAAAAAACAAAACAAAAAACAAATTGCCTTTCAAGTCATTCCCAGGCTTCCCCCCCAACCCCCGCCCCGGAGAAGTTTTAGGTTCACAGCAAATCTGAGTGGAAGATACAAAGTTCCCATATACCCCCTGCTGCCACATATGCATGGCCCTCCTATGAGCACATCCCCACTGGAGTTTGGTCACTTTTTTTTTTTTTTTTTTAATTTTTATTTAAAAAAAAAAAATTTTTTTTTCAACGTTTATTTATTTTTGGGACAGAGAGAGACAGAGCATAAACGGGCGAGGGGCAGAGAGAGAGGGAGACACAGAATCGGAAACAGGCTCCAGGCTCTGAGCCATCAGCCCAGAGCCCGACGCGGGGCTCGAACTCACGGACCGTGAGATCGTGACCTGGTTGAAGTCGGACACTTAACCGACTACACCACCCAGGCGCCCCGTTTGGTCACTTTTTATAATCGCTGTTCCACTTGCTGTCCTAGGAGATGCCCAAGGTCCTAACTCCACACCCTCAAACTGAATGAAGTACAGGGGGTAGAGAAAAAAAAAAAAAAATCTGATCTCCATTTTCCCCTTCATCTTCTGCACTTCTGACAGTAATTAAAATTAATAAGGCAGGCCCTTGCCTGCTTAAAATCCTTTCACACTCTCCATTGCCTGCAAGATAAAATCTAAAACTTTAATGAGACATACAAGGCCCTTCTTGACCTGGCCCTTGTTCACCTGTCCATCCACACTTCTACTTTCCTCTTCTTCAGCTGGCGTGGGCATGTGCGCGCGCGCGCACGCCCACGCCCACGCGCACACACACACCCACCAGCCAGAACCCCTCTTTCCCCTAAGTATTACTACCATACTCGTTCCTGCCTGTTTTGCACACAGTTACCTTCCCCCTGGAGTACCTCAATTCGCCACCTGGCATACCTTAGCCCTCTGGATCACAACCCCTCACGCCTCTTCTGTGCTCCCCCTAGTTTTTAGGAACATCTCCATCATGGAGTTCCCACACTACACTATTACCAGTTTTTGATGGTCTCCCCCCACCAGATGGGAATTTTAAGTAGACAGTCTTTTTTCATCACCTCGGATTCCCCCCTTGGCCAGCATAGAGGAAGCACCAGTGTTTTGGAAAGGACTAGATGATGACAGTCGGAAACTCAACTCCCCAGCCTAAACAGTGGGGACCCTCCATTCACGTTCTGGCCCGACCCCGAGCTCTTCTCCCTGGGGCGGGGGAAGGAAGACAGCCAGAGCCAGACAGCCCGACAAGGCGGGGCCTCCTGGCACGTGAGGAGGCCTGGGCCCTGGACGGGGTCTTCGCGACAGCCGGGGGCCATGGCCTTCCCCACACCCCCTTGGCCAGCACCACCAGCCCACCGGGCTCACCCGGGCTCACCCCTCCCGAAGAGTCTGCCGAGACCACTCATCTCCACCACCCTTGCCTCTCCTGCCTCCTCTCCGCGGCTTCTTGCAACTTCCGCCTGGCTCCCGGGAGGGTGCGGTCTCATCGCTCAGAGACCGGCCTGGGCCAATCCCTCCATGGGGCACCGCGGCGACATCATCAACATGAGCCAACGAGGCCACTTCTGCCACGTGACCCGAGCCACCAGCCCCCAACCCATTCGCTCCTCTTAAAGCGGCCGCTCCGTTTTTATTTCTTTAAAAAGGCCGCCCCACCCCCACTCCCCCAAAAAGCACAGTATTTGTTTTCCTGAAAGGGAATGTGCAGGGTCTTACATCCCACTTCTTGGGGCCAGTGGAAGAGTTCTCCCGGCCCTTGACAGAGTTCAGGAATTGGGGCGCGGATGGTATGAGCACAAGGGGGCCACAGTCGGGTGTGCCACAAGTTTCTTTGGCAGAGCCGGATGAAGTCTAATTCCACTCGCTCTGGTCTTGGCACCTCCGAAAAGCCAATGCCAGCTACAAAGCTAGAAAAACAAAAACCAGCCAGAAGATTTCTGTCACACACAAACATACTTTAATAATTTACAAATACACCTGAAAATGCCTTCATGATTTCCTTTCAGTTTTATGCTTCAAATGAGGCTCATCCACAGGACTGGACCTCAGGGCCCAGCTTGGGCCTTTGCAAACGTCTCCAGTCCCTGACTTAGGGTTTGAAGATTCATTCCATTCTGGACATGAATGCAGGTAACTCCTAGAAAGAAAAGAAGCCACATTTCATCAGGCCTGTTGTTACTCTCACCTTTTTTGGGTGCACCCAAAAACTGCATGCAAGCTACCCATCCTGGACCTATCTATCTAACCGCTCCTAGGAACTTTCTCCTCATTCCCCAAAAGGCTAATCTCACCACTCTGTACCCAGTTTGCTGACGTCTAGGATATTCCGCTTCTCGTCATCAAAGAAGATCATCTGGGAGAAGACAACTCCTGTCTTCTGCTGCAACCTGTGCAAGGCGGGGCAGGGGGTGACCACACTGGCTTCTTAGCTCCTGCAGCCTCTCTGGCCTCCCAGCTTCTACCTTATCTCTGCATACCTCTCAAAGTGGGTGACCTTGCTGCCTGGGTAGATTTCCCGATGAACAAAGTATCTGTCAAGGTCAAAGAGCTCCAGTAGCTGGTTGGCCCCTTCAATCTCCCCTGTTCTGCAAAAAGATGTAATAATAGATGGGATCAGCAGGGCCAGGGGCTGCAAGCCAAGTTATGTTTAACCAAGGGGAAATCAACTTGCTGTCTTTCCAGGATAAGTAGGCACCCTCGGTCCTTATTCGATTCCCCAGGCTTCCCGTGTGACACAGGCGGCGCTAAGCCAGTCAAGGTTTAATAAATAAAAGGCACAGGAAAGGGTACAATTAGAAAAATATGCAAATACGTGCGAATCTGCACCGTCAAAGTTTTTGTAGCCAAGGGGTTACACGAGACGCCTCCTCATGCATGCGTCTCTCAGCATGAGACCGACAGCTTTTTTTCAGTCGCTCTCCTTACCGTGAAGCGGCCGCGACGGGTACCTCAAGGCCCTGCAGCCTTTCCAGGACGTCACGCACCTCTGGATACAGTCGGACTGTCTGGCCCCGCCTATCCCGGACGGCCCCGTCGCTGGAGGGCGAGAGCGCGCTCAGCGGAGGCCGGCCCCGCCCGGACCCGGCCTCCCCGGCGCCGCCTCACCTGCCCTTGTGGAACGGGGGGTCTACGTGCGTATCCACCCAGAACGGCCAGAGCGTGTAATCTGCGGGAGGACGGAGGAAGGGCTCAGGCTCGGAGCGCGCAGGGCCCCGAGAACTGCAGCGGGGCTTTGGGAAAGGAGAGCACGCCGCAAATCTCCCCGGGCCGGTTCCTCACCCAGATCGAAAACCACCAGCTTTGGGAGCCGCGTCATGACCGACGCTGGCAGGCTGCGCGATGCGAGGCGAGGCCTTGCGGCTGCAAACCGCTCCTCCTGCCTTAGAGAAACAGCGACTAGAGCGTCGCCGTGCGGAGCTGCGGCCGTGGGTCTGGAGGCCGCGCAAGAGCGCCTCCTGACGGCGGACCGGGGGAAGGACTGTAGCTAAGTGCCCACGCCACCGCAGTGGTCCATCTCTCCGAGACACCTTCTTCCCTTTCTTCTCCAACCAGCGTGGCGGGAATCGGCTAGAGACGCCAGGGAAGGGAGCCCTTTCATCCGACACCTCTCTCATTTTATCTTCCCAGCTGAGACCTAAGTTATCCGTAGCTTTGTCACTCACTCTTCACTCAACCTTTCTCCGAATCCGCCTCTCTCCAGAACTCAGAGCCCTCCCCCGCATTCCAGCCATAAACATCGTAGTGTCTGTGAAGCCCTTGAGGCTTCTTGAATCGGGCCCAAATGGCCAGTAGGGGTACAACGGGAGAGAATTCACTCTCCTGGTTTCTACTACCTACATCAGTAGTACACTGGTAAATGTGTAACAACCAGTTTGGGGGGAGGGGCTGATTTGTATTGTTTGGCTTCTGTAAATATTCCTATCATGGCCAATTTCAAGCTACAAGCACGAAACCAATTATGGGGTTGGGAAGAGATGACAATAATTAGATCTCCTGAGCTGATAAGAACTGGCTCCACACCACTTAGAGCTGACTTTCCTACAGTCTGATAATCCCCCTAAGGGCACATTCCCTTCCGTCGTCCTTCAGAAATGTAAAAGAGTATATACTGTGATGTGCACTTTTGTGCAATACAAGAAAGATTCCAGGAGGTCAGGAAATATTTTATTGGCAACTAGGGACATAGCCATAAGAGAGGGAAGCACACAGGACTGCAAACTAAAACCCAATGGTCACCAAGGGCCCTTTGGGTCAGGAACACCGCATCCTGGGGTCCTCACGGTCTTCTGCCAAACAAGACTGGGCATCCAGGAGAGGGGGCAGTGGCTCTGGTGTCCCACAGAGTGAGAGGACATATGATGCCTCATTAGGAGCGACAGGGTAAGGAGGTAAAATGGAGGGAGGGTCCATCACTGCCTAAGGCCACCTCCTCCTCTCAGAGCCAACACCAGGTGGAGGACTGAACCACCTAGGATCTTGTAATCAGCTGCTGTCTTCTCATCATTCCTGCAGGAAAAGGCGGCAAAAAAAAAGGGGGGGGGGATTACACACCCCCCCTACACCACCATTCTTATGCCTAGTTTTTTGAGTCTTTCTGGGGGGGTCTATGAATGCAGAAAGAATTTACATCTTTATTTTTACTAACCCCTTAAATGAAATTTGATAAATTTTTTTTTTAATTTTTTTTTTCAACGTTTATTTATTTTTGGGACAGAGAGAGACAGAGCATGAACGGGGGAGGGGCAGAGAGAGAGGGAGACACAGAATGGGAAACAGGCTCCAGGCTCTGAGCCATCAGCCCAGAGCCTGACGCGGGGCTCGAACTCACGGACCGCGAGATCGTGACCTGGCTGAAGTCGGACGCTTAACCGACTGCGCCACCCAGGCGCCCCTGATAAATTTTTTTTAAATGTTTATTTATTTTTGAGACAATGTGGGAAATAGAGTGCAAGCGGCGGAGGGGCAGACAGAGGGAGACACAGAATCTGAGCTGTCAGCACAGAGCCTGATGCAGGGCTCGACTCACAAACCGTGAGATCATGACCTGAGCTGAAGTTGGAAGCTTAACTGACTGAGCCACTCCGGCACCCCTATATTTCTTTTAATTTTGAACACAGACAAAAAACCCACAGTGGTATTAGCAACATGGGTGACCTGTGGACAGAAATTTCATAACATAACTGTTTGCAAGTATTTTGAAAATATATCAAAATTATGGTAATTATTCCTACCATTAGATCTTAATGTATTAATAAACCACATATATTATTTTTTCACAAATTTGTTTTTAGTGTCTTGAGAACTGTATCTCATTATCATTAGTTTCCTTTGTAAATCTATTTTATTTTATGTGTGCAAAAATCTTATCCGAGAAGGAGTTCAAAGGATTCACCAAATCACCAAAGGATCTCAGGCTCCTCCTCCAGTATTTGCTCCCTCAACCTCACAACTATGTCCAACTTACATCTGTTTTCCACTGTAGATGAGCCGCTGCTGCTGTGGGGGAATTCCCTCTTTCTCCTCCACACGCTCCTTGATTCGCTCCACCTTTAGGGGTACAAGTAGTCAGGGGCTGCTAAGGGGTAGAACCATGGAAGTGGAAAGAACAAGAGCTATGCAGATAGCATGAGAGTGAAAGGACTAAGTTCATCAGCACATCCAAACAAATGTGCATGCAGGGAGACAGACATGAAAAAGTATTGGCCATACATTACCTTGTCTGTGGGTTCAATGTCAATCTCAATCTCCTTTCCAGTCAGCGTCTGCAACAGGCAAGGGTTTCATGAGTCCTACAGCCTAATATACAACTGGTTTTCTAGGTAAAACACCCGGTCTTAATCTCTGGGGAATCTACATCTTCTGAAAGAAGCACATTGTCAGCAAAGCTGCTTCGAAGAATCAGAAGGCTTTGACCATATCCGTATTTATCAAACACTTTTAGGCAGTAGACAGCTTTGAGAGGGCATTTGACCATTTGACCCTCTTAATCCCACACGTCATTTTACCCATCTTCTCACGCCCACCCCATTAGAATCCATGAGAATACTGGCATTCCCTTGGATGAGATAGCAATAAGAGATGTCCTAAGGAAAGCATGCCTTTGTTCCCTGTATCAAAGTTAGAAATTAACATTCAGATAATTCAAAGAATTCTCAAGGACCCCAGAGACCACTTATGACCAGTTTTTTCAATTAACACTAAAATTCAACATTCTATTCTGTAACTTCTCCACACTTCTACCTAAATACTAAATTTCAGCTGTAGCTTCTTGACCTCTTCCACAGGCTAAGGGCTGCTGATAATACACATAATAATTACACTGATCATACACTTACAAATGTGCTTCATCCCATCGAGAATGAGAATGAGAGAGAGAGAGAAGTGGAGCTCACCCGAAGGGGGACTCAAACTCATGAACTGTGAGATCATAGAGCCGAAGTCAAATCCTTAACCAACTGAGCCACCCAGGTGCCCTGTCATAGCCAACGTTAAAAAAAAAAAATTTTTTTTTAACGTTTATTCATTTTTGAGAGACAGAGAGACATACAGCATAAGCGGGGAAGGGGCAGAGAGAGGGAGACACAGAATCAGAGGTAGGCTCCAGGCTCTGAGCCATCAGCACAGAGCCTGACATGGGGCTCGAACTCACAGACTGCAAGATCATGACCTGAGCCGAAGTCGGTCGCTCAACTGACTGAGCCACCCAGGCGACCCAATCATAGCCAACGTTTAACACTTTCCAACAGTCAGAAACTACACTGAGTGCACCAACACATTTAATCATTGCAACTAAGTTAGGAGATATATGTACTATTGCTATCACCATTTTATAGATGAGGAAAATGGGGTTTGGATAGGTTAAAAAGCATATCCATGAAGTCAAAAGGAGAGCGTGGACCCAAACACAGACTCTCTGGCCCCAGAGCCTGAGGTTTTGTTTGTTTCTTTTCCAGCTCTGTACTCAGTACCGCCTAAGTGTCTCTGGTCTGATATTAAAACCCAATGTATAGGATAGTAATAGGTTCACAAAACAACAAATGGTCTCTACTTATGGTATTCACATAGACCAGAATGATGACAGTACTTAGGACCTAATTTCTCAACTATGAGAATCAGTTCAGTACTAAGAATATTTAAAAAAATTTGAGTAATTCTTTTAGAGTTACCTCTTTGGGTGCAAAAGAATAAATCACAACAGTGATTCCCAAGTTTCTACCCCAATCCAAGCTGGCCTGTGAAAATTTATGGTAAAATGGAAAAAATAATGACAAGAGTGAGATTTTCATAAAACTAAATATATTCAGCTGTTAAAATATCCTTTCATGAAGGGGTGCCTGGCTGGCTTAGCTGGTGGAGCATGTGACTCTTAATCTCGGAATTTTGAGTTTGAGCCCCATGTTGAGTGTAGAGGCTACTTAAGAAATTTTTTTAATTTTTTAAAAATTGTTTTTGGGGCGCCTGGGTGGCGCAGTCGGTTAAGCGTCCGACTTCAGCCAGGTCACGATCTCGCGCTCCGTGAGTTCGAGCCCCACGTCAGGCTCTGGGCTGATGGCTCAGAGCCTGGAGCCTGTTTCCGATTCTGTGTCTCCCTCTCTCTCTGCCCCTCCCCCATTCATGCTCGGTCTCTCTCTGTCCCAAAAAATAAATAAACGTTGAAAAAAAAATTTTTTTTTTTAAATAAAAAAAAATTGTTTTTATTTATTTTTGAAGGAGAGAGACAGAGAATGAGTGGGGGAGGAGCAGAGAGAGAGGGAGACACAGAATCCGAAGCAGGCTCCAGGCTGTCAGCATAGAGCCCGACGCGGGGCTCGAACTCACAAACCATGAGATCATGATCTGAGCCAAAGTCGGACGCTCAACCGACTGAGCCACCCAGGCGTCCCAAGAAATTTTTTTAAAATGTCCTTTTATGAAATGACAAAAACAATATATGGTGCCTTTTTAAAGCCCTTTCCTGACAAAATGAAAAGTTAGCAATTCTGTGTCATCCATAAATTATTTCACTTTACTGATCTTAATACTTTAAATGCAAAGATTCTTCAAGCAGATAATCTATTTCTAGGTTAACTAACTTGGAGGAAAAACTTGAAACCTGAGTGATGTATTCAAAGAGAAACATGTGTTTACTCAACAGAACAGGTTTACTGTAAAACACTAGGAAAAGCTTAATGCCTGTTAATAAGAAAACTATTAAAACTATGGTATATCCATAGACTGATACCCTTACCATGCAACAATTTATACACTAATGTGGAAAGATCTAAAGAATGTATAATTATATATCATTTTCCATATATAGCAATACACGAATGTATATGTATAGAAAAAATGATTAAAAGCATACATATCTCCTATAGTAGTGATTATCTTTGAGAAGGAGAACAGGACTAAGGGAAGGGTTTATCAAGGGTAACTCTCCCTTTATCTGCACTATTAAAGTTTCTAATAAAAATATACCCCTTCATCACATGAATAATAATAAAACAAATATTCATTCTGATTTAATAAAAAATTTTAAAGAGTAAAAAAGACCCTTAGAGAAGGCCTAGAACTGCTCCCCCAAGGGTAAGGTGCTTGGATCTAATGACAGTAAAAAAAAAAAAATTACTGGCTTGTAAAATTTAAAACTCTAAGACTGGCCCTTTGTTTCTGACTGTAGAAGCCCATGAATGTATCCAGAGAACAATCTGGTAAAGCGGTGTCCCAGCAGCATCACTTCTGGGAAGATAATCATGACTACGCTAAAAAATATACCTATGATAATGGTCATTACAGTCTTTTGACACTCAAAAATTACAAGCAATCTAAGTATTAAATAGTGGGTTAAATAAATTATGACACAAACATAGAAGAAAAATTACGTAGCCCTCAAATAATCTGTGGATTCCAGTTTTGTTAAAAAAAAAAAAAAAACCACCACAAAACACATACGTGTATTTATACGCTTTCAAACAAGTGTAGAAGGGTATATACGTGAATGTTTTTGAGTTATGACATTACGGATGCTTTTAATTACATTATTTATGCTTTCTGTATTTTCCATTTTTTATACCATGAATACACTGTAATGAGAAAAACATTATTTTTAAAATAATGTTCTTGACGGGAGTATAAGGAAATGATTCTGTAAAGCAGCACTGTCCAAAAGATATAAATGTAATGCAAACCACATATACAATTTAAAATATACTAGCAGCCACATATTTTAAAAGTGAAATTAATTTTAACACTCTTAAACCCAATATATTCAAAATATTGTTACTTTAATGTATAATCAATATAAAAATTAGTATTTTACATTCCTTTGTTCTAACCAAATGTTCAAAATCTTGTGTGCATTTCATACTTATAGCACATCTCAATTCAGATGGTAGATTTCCATCTGAAGTACTGTATTTATACTGTGTTTAAATTTCATAACTTACAGTTGAAAAAGTAGACTTACATACCTAAACTGTATGTAAGTTTAAGTTAAGCAGACTTAAAAGTTTTCCCGATAACTGAATAAAGTCTCAGGCTTTATATTTAAATTAAGTAAAATTAAACACAAATAGATAATTCATAAACTTAATTCCTCAGTCTTATTAGTCACATGTCAAGTGTTCAATAGCTCACGTGGCTAATAGCTACTGTTGGAGCGTTCCAGCTAATATATCAAGCAAAAATAAAATTAGATATACCGATTTTGTAACCTCCAATGAAATAATAGATCCAGGCAATAATAGGTCTATAACATCATAGAAAGCAAAAAAGGTGACAGAATTACATACCATACACCATCTATGACTTATTCTCACAAGTACACATACAAAAGACTAATCAAGCCTCTAGATCTTATATACCAATCAACATGAAATACGGGGAAACATGGGAATATAATCAGCAAAATCCAAACTGTGGGAGACTCCACTGGAAAAACCACCTAGTTTATTCAACATGAAAAAGGGGAAAAAGGGGGAATTACAGGTTTTTTAAAGAGGCTTAAAATCCGTATCAACCAACTGCAATGTATGGCTCTTAGTTGGACTCACATTCAAACTGTGTAAAACAAAAGAGAGAATGGGAAAAATTTGATGACAGTGATAAATCACTGTTAATTTTTTAGATGTGATAATTAGTTCCATTAGGAAAAAAAGAATCGTTTTTTACAGATATATACTGAAACACATACAAATAACATATGCTATCTGGGATTTGCTTCTTAAAACATAAGGTAACGAGAGTTGGTGAATATAAGTAAGATTGGCCATGAGGTGACAGCACTTGAAGCTGGATATGGGGTGCATTATATCCTTCTCTCTCCTGTTGTGTATGTTTGAAACAGTTCATAATTAAAATTCAAAGTCCTGTAAAATAAGCGTCAACCTTTCAAACTGGAAATATCAATCCCATTTTTTCATTCTTATAACACAATGTATCAATTGGCAGTGTAGGTGATGGACCCCATTGTTTTTTTTTATGTTTTTTTTTATTTTTTTTTTTTTAAATTTTTTTTTCAACGTTTATTTATTTTGGGGACAGAGAGAGACAGAGCATGAACGGGGGAGGGGCAGAGAGAGAGGGAGACACAGAATCGGAAGCAGGCTCCAGGCTCTGAGCCATCAGCCCAGAGCCTGACGCGGGGCTCGAACTCACGGACCGCAAGATCGTGACCTGGCTGAAGTCGGAGGCTTAACCGACTGCGCCACCCAGGCGCCCCTGGACCCCATTGTTTTATTCTTTATTGGTTGTCATGAATGAAGTGGCTTGAAATGGAGAAAAGTGCTTGTAAACACTGAAATGCTATTCAAATAAAAAATATGTTTGGGTTTAAAAAAAATCAGAGTAACTGAACAATTTTAAAAGATATTCTTGATATTTCATATTGTGTTTCTTCCTCCAAATCTGGTCATTGTCACCTGGGAATACATTCAATGATGTTTGACAAGTCAATGATGAACCTAAACTCAACATACTGCTTGCTTTAGGCACTTGAGGGGATATAAAAAGAAATTAAGGGATCCAGCCTTTGCCAACAATGTTTTTCAAGTCAAGATTTACTACCAAGAAACGACGAGACATATAATTAATAGAACTAATATAAAAGGAAATGTCATATTGAATATTACTATCCAAACACAAGGTATGACGACAAAGTGCTATGGTGGGTGAAAATCAACATCAATTTAAACCTGAATGAAATTAACATTTCACACCCATTATAATAGCTAAAATAAAAATGACTGATAGGACTAAAAGTTAGCTAGGGTACAGAACAGCTGGACTGCTTATTCACTGCAACTGGGAATGTAAAATGGTACAACCCCTTGGAAAACTGGCAGCTTCTTTTAAACTTGCATACATTTACTACATGATCCCAGTAATTTTGTTGCTAGATTTATAACCAAAGGAAATGAAAACATAGGTCTACAAAAAGACTTGTATAACAATGTTCATGGAAGCCTTATTTATAATAGCCAGAAATTGAAACAATCCAAAAGTCCATCAACAGGAGAATGGATAAACAAACTGATATAGTCATTCAATTAAATATTACACAGTAATAAGAAGGAACTACACAGATATAACAGACACAATGCTAAGTGAAAGAAGCCAGACACAAAATTATATATTCTTTAACTCCCTCTATATGAAATTCTAAAACAAGCAAAACTAATGTATGGAAATTTCATAGGGAAGGGGTGAAAATGTTCTAGATCTTGTTACATGGATGTATAACTGTTGTTAAAAACTCGTTCAACTGAACCCTTAAGAACTCTGTTGGTTTCAAGTTAAAAATACAAATGTGTTTAAAAAAACAAACCAACCATGAATGAGAAAACTGGGGCTTAGATAGTAAAGAAGACACTAATGCAGAATCTAGGGTTAGGGAGTACTATAATGAGAAAGAACTATAAAGAAAACCTGTACACTATGATTTTTTTTGTACGCCATGTCATGGCTTAGACTCTAAACTTTAGAGGGGGTATGTGGTAGGAAAATCTGGTTAGAAGTATTACAGAGAAATAAAGACATAAATTAATGAGACCTCAGACCAGGATAAGGATAATGGGAATGGAAAGAAAATCAGGCAAAAAAGAGGTTATCAAAGGAAACATTTGGTTCTATAAGCAAACAATGATTCTAAAGAATTACATTCCAGATACCTGCTAGATTGATGGGATTGATACATGAGATGAGTACTGGGAAGATGACCTAAAGCAGAAAATGATGTATTTAATTTTAGAAAGACAGAGACGAGGCATCAAGACAAGATTTAAATCAGGAGGCATTCACTGTAAAGGACTGCAAAAAGAGATATGGAAAAAGTCAGCTACGGGGAGAAGACAGTTGACTTCGCAAAGGAACCCTGCTAAATAAAACCTACCATTTGTATACTAAGAGCTAATTGCTTTTGTATATACTTAATATATTAAAAAATGCAGCTAACAAAAAAGAAAGAGAAAGATGAAAGGCATAGGAACCTGTTAGTGGAGGCACAAAGAAAAGCATTTCAGGAAAGGAGACTAACAATGTTAGAGAAACACTAAACAAAAATGGATTCAAAGAGAAAATCTAGAACCCTGCTACTCCGGGTAGTCCCTGACAAGCAGCATCAGCATCACCCGGGAGTATGCTGGAAATACAGAATCTCAGGTCTCATCCCAGACCCACTGAATTAGAATCCGCATAACAAGACCCCCAGGTGATTCTCATGCACTTTTAAATTGAGAAGCCCAACCAGAACACAGTATTTTCTTAAACTGCAGGTCTCAACCCATTGGTGGGTTACGAAATCAACACAGAACAAAACTGGAAATATCAAAGCATATCACACATGGTAAGTTTTTTGTGTTTGTAAGGCACGTGAGGTAAACATTTTTAGAGTAGGTTGAGATTTTTTAAGAAGTTTACAAAACATTGTACAAAGTAACCTCTTCTTTGACTAAGAGGATGTGAGAATTCGTATCCAAAAAGCATTTTAGTGTGTCTCAGACTTTGACAGTGACTCACAATAATACATATGTACTAGTAATACATACATGTGTTTAACATACATATAAAACGAAAACCAAAATTCGTGAAATACTCTTATCCAGCAGTATACCCTGATATTTCTATGTTAACGTTGTTTGCGACCCATTAAATGGATTTTATAGTTAGTGACTCTTGTAGCCACTACTAAAGGTTTGAAAAACAAAGATTTTCAACAAGCTGGCCTCAATCCTCAGCCAAGAAGTGGTTTGGAAAGAATGAAGAGGTTAACAATGGCTGGTAAACACGGTAAATTCACTAAAAAGCTGATGAAAGAACAGACTTACTCAGCAGGAAAAGGCCAAACTAACGTTGCACTGCGTCAGTTTTTAGTTTCTGTCTCTCTGTCTGAAGGTACGAAAGAAGCAATAGCAGATAGGACTAATGAGTGTTGGCAATTGGTATAAAAACCACGGGAGAGACAGGGATGAAGGAAAACACCACCAGTACCAAGAACTAGGGCAATGATAACTAACCTGCCTCAGTCACAGAAGTGAGGCTGGTCCAGGAGGCCCGGCTCAGAAAGGCAGGTGCTGACTGAACACACTCCCAGCTTTGGTTCCTGAAGGCCGGCTGTCACACTGGCGACAACCAGCAAAGGCTTACAGTCTAGCTCCTAGGAGGCCCTCGGTTCCCCAAGCTAACGTTTTTGTACTGTGCTTGGAGAAGCAGGTAAGCTGGGCAGTGCAAAATGGAGATCACAGCTTATTCCAAGAATCCGAGAAGGGGAGCCAAGCTGCTGCTAGGCCTTCTCTATGACCGCGGGGGTTCGCATACAGCGATACCCCGGACAAAGGCGGCTTCCTTCTGAGTCACGGCACAGTCCTGGCCGAGAAACCAAGACAAGCAGAGACCCTGGGGTGATCTGGCGGGGCCAGTCCCCAGCTCTCAAACCCTTCTTGGGGCCCCCCACTTCCCATCACCCCTCGCGCGGAGCCCTGAGGCTGTCAGCACCCTCCAGGCTAGGGAAAGGCGTGGTTTTCCTTCCCCGCTTCTCCCGTAAGGCACAACCGCCAGCGCAGTACCACAGCGTCTTGGCAAGGCCGAAGGTGCTCCCACCTTCACTTTAATTAGCATCTTCTTCCCAGTTTGGAGCTGCACACAGATAACTTGATGCTTCTACCGCTGCGGTCGCCGCTGCCGCTCCCCAGCAATCGCCTCTGGGAGTCACTTCTGCTTCCGGGTCACTGCCTGGCTCCACCCCTCTCACCCCGCCTCCTTCCTTTCATCGGGTTGCCGAAAGGCTCAAGAATGCTCCTGCGTTTCGTTTTGGTGGTGTCGTAAATAAAAAGAAGGCGGTGGTTTCGTTACGGCAGAGATGATATCTCCGCGATACTTAGAGTCCCTAGCGAGCCAGGGCTTGGAAAGCCGTGGGCGTAACGAACTACTCCCATCATGCCGGGGGACAGCTCCGTGCGTCCCATCCTGCGAATCGTAGTCTCCCGCCCCTAGGGTCCAACGGCAACCTCGGTGTGTGAACTCTGTTACCCAGAAGGCCTCGCACGGCCACCGCCGAAAATAGAATGCCTCAGTTAATCCTTTTCGCCGGCAATTAGCGGAACCTGTTGGCGTGGCCCACAAGGCTCAGCGGGGCTTCACGAGCCTAGTTGCTAAGCAAGGGCGACTTTGGTCAACTGCCACCTGTGCCACGGCGACAGGAAGTGAGTACCCCTATTCCGGAAACTAGTTGTGGGAACCCCCTATTTCTTCTCACCCCCAAATCAGCCTCTTACCCCAAATTGCTCTTTGCAAGGGTGGGAGAAGGAAGAGTAGTGGGGGGAAGGAATACACATTTTTAGGGTCTCTCAAGACTCCATCCCAATTCTTCTCCCCAACAACTGGTACCTGGGATGGAGATACCGGGTAATTGTAACCATGAGACAGATGAGATGACAGTCAATGAGCTTCAGCCAGTGCCCTGACCTTCCACAATTTAAGCAAGGAGAGAGATGAGTTATGCAGTTAGCTCTAAGAGGGCATTAAGGCCTATGGGGAAATTGGTTCAGCTCCCCTCTCCTGACTTTCCCTACCTTCCAGCTCTCAGATTGGTCGCTATCCCGAGGTCCCTGCCATGCCTCACATCGATAACGACGTCAAACTGGACTTCAAGGATGTCTTGTTGAGGCCCAAACGCAGTACCCTTAAGTCTCGAAGTGAGGTGAGACTGCTTTCCTAGTTGCACTTGACCCCAAGCTCCTGATGGGCCAGTACTGAGAAAGAGTCCTACTTCTTGTCCTCCTGCAGTACTCATTTACCTGATGAATAAAATGCTCGGTTTCCTGCTCATATCTGCAGGTGGATCTCACAAGATCCTTTTCATTTCGGAACTCTAAGCAGATGTATACTGGGATCCCCATCATTGCTGCTAATATGGATACTGTGGGCACCTTTGAGATGGCCAAGGTTCTCTGTAAGGTAGGACTTCCCTCATGCAGATTCCTCACTGGTGTCCAGTTATATGGGCTGACTGCAGAGGTACCTGCATCCCCACCCCCACCCCAAGTCATTCAAAATTCCTAGCTAGTGTGAGCATTCAAAAATTCCTAGCTAGAAGATCCTAGAGAAGCAGCTTACTAATTTTCTTTCTTTTATATATGCTATCCTTTTTTAATTTTTATTTTTTAATCTTCCTCTTCTTTGAATCCTAGGTTCCTGGGAATTCCTGTGCTCAAAATGGAATGTGTTTTTTTTTTTTTTTTAATGTGTTTTTCTTACACACAGGTTATTGTTCACTTTGAAAATAGAAGATGCTGCTCCCATCAGTAATATTACCTGCCTCTATACTTGTAGCTGAAAAGGTAGATAGTTATTCTGGGCACTCAAGGAACATATGCATTCTTCTGGTTAATCTATGTAGCCCTGATTGATGGATTCTGCTGCTGCTTGTGGCTCTGTTAGCCTTAAGGACTTCATCTCCCTTTCTCTATTTTTGATTGCTGTAAGTCTTTGTGGAATGTGTTGTCACTTCTCTGAAGTTGATAGTTATACAGTTTTAGTACTTTTTTGCTGTTGTCATTCACTAACTGCTTAGGAATCTTCTTGTCCATTGTCCGCCTGCTCTGCCCAGTAGAGTTGAGGAATAGTGACTCTGACTTCAGCATTAACAGACATGCTATAATACATGGACTTTGTGGGGACTGTTTTAATGCTTTATGTTGAGACTGGCTTTTCAGTACTGCTGATGAGTGCTAAAGAAATCAGGTTTTAGCGACAGAGCCAAGTTTCACAGTAATCATAAAGCTGGATATAAGCGTCTTTCTTCTAGATCTCTAGCTCGGTACATAATTGGATGTGCTCATCATGTCACACTATATCAGTATATCTCCAAGGTCTACTGACCTTCTAGGGTGATTTTTCTTTATGTATCAGCATGTGGATAGCAGAGTGTTGCTGAGAAAGCAGAATTCAATACCAGCTTTAGCGAGGTAGTGTTGATGAGTTAAGTATAGCAATAAGATGTCCTTACTGTTGGCTGATACATGACTTCCTTGGATTTCTTATCAGTTGCAAGATTTGGGTTGTCTCTGTCAGCTGCTCTCTTGTCTATTTGCATGTCTGGACTTTTAAAGCACAAGTACCAGTATTCACAGCTGTCTTTGAATGCCTTTCTCAAAGCATTGGGATATTGTTTGCAATTTGATGACCTAGGGAATACAAGTCTGAGGAGTTAATTGTATCCTGAAACTTGGTTGACCGAAATAGATGGAATGAAATAGACTTTTTAGGTTGGTCCATGTCTCCAGAAAATTTGTCCTTTACTCCAGTGGAGATGGAGAAAGAATGGGGTAGCACTTTACTGGCTCTATTAAGGTCTGACCTCTTGTGAACATTTAGACTCACTGAATTATTGGACCAGAAGATACCAAAAACTAGGTTAATTCAGTACTGGGTTACCATAGGAGGAGGGGCTGAGTCTGTGCAGGCAGACACTGGCTCCGTCCACCCTCTTCATGGTTATGTTCTTGTCTGCTGCTTGTTCCACTGCAGCAACAGCTCGTCTCTGTCACCTTTTAAGTCAGAAGCCCCTGTATCTTCTGACAGGTGAAATCCAGTCCAGATGACTTAGTACTTGGGTCAGGGTGTCAGACAAGCACTAGCTTATGACAAAATGCCCTACTGGTTATTTATAGGGAGAATAAGGGCTGAACTAAACCCAGCTCAACCAGTGGCTTCTTCAAGTTGCTTTCCAAAGTTCATTTTCTTCCTCAGAAAGAATACTTACTATAAAGGTCTATGTCTAGAAAAAGAGTTGCTAGTTCTCTCCTTTTTGATGACTCTTTCTTTTCCCCAGTTCTCCCTCTTCACAGCTGTCCATAAACACTACAGCCTCGAGCAGTGGAAAGACTTTGCTAGCCAGAATCCTGACTGTCTTCAGGTAATCTTAGTCTTTTCCTGGTCCCTTCTTCATCCCAGTTTTGCAGGAATCTTTGTTTGTTTGTTTGAGAGAGCACGTGGGTGTGCATGAGTCGGGGAGGGGCAGAGAGAGAGAGAGAATCCCAAGCAGGCTCCACGCTGTCAATGCAGGGCCCAACGTGGGGCTTGATCTCACAAACCGTGAGATCATGACCCGAGCCAAAATCAAGAGTTGGACATTTAACCGACTGAGCCACCCAGGAGCCCTTCTAGGAATCTCTGTTTGGCTTTCTGAGGACTAACCCTCACCTTCCCAGCCTGCCGGCTCCTCACTGGGTCTTTTGTGACATGCCACAGACTGTCTCATGCCTCCCATGCCAATGGCTCTGTTTCTCTCACAGCATTTGGCTGCCAGCTCAGGCATGGGCTCTTCTGACTTTGAGCAACTGGAACAGATCCTGGAAGCTGTTCCCCAAGTGAAATATATATGCCTGGACGTGGCAAATGGCTACTCTGAGCACTTTGTGGAGTTTGTAAAGGATGTACGGAAGCGCTTCCCCAAACACACTATTATGGTATGTTTCTATTACTCTGTAGTTGGTATGTTCCTCTTCCTCCCACTCTTTCCTGACACTCCCATTTTGTTGCATCATTTCTCCTCCGTTGCATTTTGATTTTCCTAGACCGCTTAATCATGGCTCTGGGTGATCATCCATGGTCCCACACTTAAAATGTATAGATTGGTTAGTGCAGTTATCTCTGTCCCTTTTCACATGCCTTGTGCCCACCTATGGTGTCCACTGAAGTGGACACGTAGTAGAATCGTATTAAAGGAGTCGCATGAAAATAAGTTTTATTTATTTTTTTTTTACAAGCTTTGGGGAGTGATAAGGCCTTATTTTCTCCACAGCATCAAGGGGTCTCTCTGTACCGTCCACCAAAAATAAATAGAGCTGTGCAAATGGGTATTTAGCTTATATTACCACGTTTTCCCCTTTGCCTGAAGCCAGAGATTTTATGATGTAACAGATGAAGGACAGGATATGTTTGGGTCTCTTGGCAGGGACGGGGAGATAAATCTACTGTAAATCAGCTTTGGCCTTGGTCCAGTTGTACCCCAACTTCACCCTAGTGCAACAGCGCCACTGGCCACTCACCTCCTTACCTCAGCTTGGGAAGCAGAGTTCGTTCCCAGTAGAGGGACCCTAGGTACCCTCTTTGTAATACTGTTGGAAGGTCATGGTCCAGGCATACCGTATATGAAAGCGCGCAGCCTCCTCTCGTTTCCAACCCCAAGAGTGCTCTGTCTTGATTGCTCCGTCTCAGGCAGGGAATGTGGTAACAGGAGAGATGGTGGAAGAGCTGATCCTCTCTGGGGCTGACATCATCAAAGTAGGAATAGGACCAGGTAAGTTGGTTTACGGGGGGCCACTGGCTACCTCTCCAGTGGCGAACGCCTGTGGAGCACGCTACTCTTTCATTATGTTCTTCTCAGGTTCCGTGTGCACCACTCGGAAGAAAACTGGAGTGGGGTATCCACAGCTCAGTGCAGTGATGGAGTGTGCAGATGCTGCTCATGGCCTCAAAGGCCACATCATTTCAGTAAGGCCAAGGGCAGGGGAGGGAATGAGGCTGCCAGACAGCTGAGTGTTCTGGGTGTGGAGGCTGTGGTAGCGGTGGATCAGAACTCCCGGGTTCCCATCAGCTTTGAGGTGGGCCATGGGGACACCGCTCCTAGTACTTGGGAAATCCACGTTATCTCTTCACAGTGCTCTTCACTTTGCAGGATGGAGGCTGCAGCTGTCCAGGGGATGTGGCCAAGGCTTTCGGTAAGGGTGCTGGGAGAGTGTGGACGGAGGGTCCTGTAGAAGAGGATAAGTCACCTCTGAGGGCCAAGGATCAGGCTTGGAAAGGCTGAGAAAGCCGTTCAGATTTTTTGACAATATGAACTAATGACCCTGAAGCCCGTGGTGTCACCTGGGGCAAGCCAGCAGGGGAAACCCTGAGACTGATACAGACTGTACAGAATGCCAGCTCCATCTGTAGCATCCCTCAGACTGTTGGACTAAAGTTAGAGACCTTTGCCCCTAGGACACTTGGAGTCTCTTGTTTAGCTGCACATAGTACAAAGAAATGACCAGATGGTAAAAGCAGAAAAAAAAAAAAAAAAAGCAAAACCCAGGCAAGGAATCTCCAGAGGCTTTAAATTCTTGGGGAAATCAGGCTCACTGAGGAGTAGAGGCCAGAGCAGAGCAGGCCTGTGTGGGTTGCGGGTCAGCTAGGGAAACAAAACCAGGAAGATGTTAGAATCATTGTCAGGACTGAGAATTTGGCATGAGTTGCTTCCAGGGGTGGGCATATGGGCGCGTGGGCCAGATTCAATTCTCTTTTTCCCTTGTTGATGCTGGCAGGGGCAGGAGCTGACTTTGTGATGCTGGGTGGCATGCTGGCTGGGCACAATGAGTCAGGTGGTGAGCTCATCGAGAGGGATGGCAAGAAGTACAAGCTCTTCTATGGGATGAGTTCTGAAATGGCCATGAAGAAGTATGCTGGGGGCGTGGCTGAATACAGGTATGTGCAGAGGTCCAGGAGCTGAGGGTTCCTGGAAATTGTGACTAAGCAGGGTGGTGGCAGAACTCTGGCTGCTGGGAAATGCTTGGTACATTCTTGGAGGAAAAGTGGTGAACTGGGGCTCAATGCTAGAGACTGGGGAGGTGCTGTCGGGCTTAAGAAATCCAAAAAGAGGGGCGCCTGGGTGGCGCAGTCGGTTGGGCGTCCGACTTCAGCCAGGTCACGATCTCGCGGTCCGTGAGTTCGAGCCCCGCGTCGGGCTCTGGGCTGATGGCTCAGAGCCTGGAGCCTGTTTCTGATTCTGTGTCTCCCTCTCTCTCTGCCCCTCCCCCGTTCATGCTCTGTCTCTCTCTGTCCCAAAAAAATAAACGTTAAAAAAAAAAAAATTTTTTTTAAAGAAATCCAAAAAGAAAAGGTTAGAAAGTTTTTCCTCCTCTCAGGGCCTCAGAGGGAAAGACAGTGGAGGTGCCCTTTAAAGGGGATGTGGACCATACCATCCGAGACATCCTTGGAGGCATCCGTTCTACATGTACCTACGTGGGAGCAGCTAAACTGAAGGAGTTGAGCCGGAGAACCACCTTTATCCGAGTCACCCAGCAGGTGAATCCAATCTTCAGTGATGACAGCTAGACCTGAGCAGCTGTGCCCTCTCAAAGCACTAGCAGTCTAGCACAGGGCCTCCCCATGGGCTCCTCACACACGCCAGCTACTATGGCTATTTATCACTCGGTTATTTCCTGTTGCCTTACTCCTGAGGGCTTCTGCAATAAATCTGTACTCTGTACGCACAAAATGCCCAGGGTACTCACTGGGGAGGAAGCAAGGAAAGCAGGCTGAGAAAATGAAGTAAGGTAATCAAATGCAAATCTGGGGACGCAGCATCTGGAAGATTATGGAAAGGAAAAGATAATGACTCCTGCCTAAGTGTTTAATATGGCCTTGGTCTGGACGAGTTACTCTCCTGATATCATGTTTTGTTAATGAACTTCATTAAATAGTATCTTTGAACACCTAAAAAGCTCAGAAATGTTGATGTATTTTAAGTATCTCAATAAAGAGATCCCAATGACTATAAGAGATTCTGTATCTTTCTACACAAGGCTGGCATCTGGGTGCTGCTCCGGGACAAGTGGAAGTGGAGTTGGCACTGACCCAGGAGAGTCAAAGACAGTATTTTTCCATGAAGTATCTCCATTTCAGTGCCACCACCCCCAGGTAACCTGGCAGCATGAGAATTTACAAAGTACATTCTGGTATCAGGGCACATAGATATTTTTAGAATAGCAAAGGGAAATTTCTCTTCCAGGCTATCAACCCTTCTTGGCACATCTGAACAACATTTTCCATCGGAAATAAAAAGGCAAAGGAATTCCTCCAGCCCTGGAGAAGCCAGTTCTAAGGAATGACCTACACTGACTTTATAGAAGCCTTAATTCCCCTTTCTCACACCAAGACAGTATTTTAATAAATCCAAATCTTAATTAACAAGTATTACAAAGTAATTTTAGCAAGGCAGTCAGGGAACCCAAACCTGGGCTTCCACTTTATTTCCACTAAACTGTGTAGAGCTCAGGGAGACAGGTGGAGTGCAGAGAGAATTCCAGTCCTATCATAAGTGTCTAGACCTGTCTGCATGGTCATGGAAGGGACAGACACAGCACTGGGGCCAGAAGTAGGGAGGTATTCATAGAAGGTGGGGATCAAGGTGTCAAACTTTGTCTTCTGATAGTTTTCCAGAGACTCCTGCAGAGAAGGGAGCAGGGAGATCCTATCATCGTCTTATTCCCTGAGCCCTCCATATTCTGGAGCATGTGGGGTTTCTGTCTTGTTCTGCTCATCCTCTTCCCCAGCTTTCTGTTCCTTCCTACTCACCCTTCCTTCCCTCTGGTCATTTTCTTCTTCATCAGAGTCCAAAACCAAGTCCCCTATGGTAATGACAGAGCTGCACAGAGATGGGGGACACACTGCAAGAAGGAAACCAGAGTCAAAGTACCCTTCTAGGTGAACAGGCCCTGAAGAATCCCCAGGAGAGGAGGCTGGCTCCTGACCCAAGACACTTACCTGGCTTCCTAGCCTTAGGAGGTGATAATGACAGTCTCAGGGGGTCCATGGGGCAAACCAAGCAATTCCTGAAGTGGGAGCAAGCAAAGAAGATAAGGTAACGGGAAAACAGGCAAAGAATGGGCTGTTTGCAGGGAGAAGCAACTGTTCCACTCACTCTTCTTTCTCTGAAGCAAACAAGTCAACTGGGTTCTCCTTCAGAGCTCTTCCCCCAAGGGTCTGGGATGGACTCTTAGACTTTCCAGTGGAAACTGCTCTCATGCCCGCAGCACCTGCCAGATCTGCCGTGTGTGTTTCACGTTCTTCCCTGCTCTCAGGCTCAGATATGATCTGGCTTGGTGAACCCAGATTCCTAAAGGGGAACAGCATGACTGTAGGGCGCTCCTTATGGTCTCCCTTAGTGGATGCCCATCGGGACTGGATTCTTCGCCGGCCTAGAGGGGCCAGATTGAAGTGGTGGCCAGCCAAAGGTTCTGGGTTCTTCCTTGAGGCTAGTCCCCGAGAAAGGTATGAGCTAGGCCTGGCTTTTGGCGATGGATCATGAAGTACTAGCTTTGGTTGCTGAGGAGGACTCTGCTCCATGGGCTTTGTCACGCTCACTGAATCAGTAACCAAGCGCTCTGAAAAAGAAAATGAAGCTCCTTATAAATAAGAGATACTAACACAGCTCCATCTGGTTTCTTATGCCTCAGGCCCATGTAACCCTTCAAATAGCCCATCTCAAAAGGTCTCCGGCCAAACAGTCTACCCCTAAGTTCCTAGTTCTCCCAGATGGTCCTAGTACCTGGAAGTGGCCACCCCATGTCCACACCATATTGGCTCAAGGCAAAAGAAGAAGTGATAGAAACTCCAGGCTGCATCCAGCTCAGCACATCTTGAAGCTGTGGGCAGAGGGTGAGAGGCATGAAGACCACAGTCCTTGATACAACCATCCCACACTCTGCCCTTATTTGGCCCCAACAAAACCTGCTGTGCCTGCAATGCAGGCAGTGCTTTTTCCAGCTGACACAGGTATTCAAAAAACAGCTTTTCCATGGCAGCCAAAAAGGGTTCCCCATACTCTTGTTCAAGTTCCTGCAGTGAGGAGAGAAGCAAGTCAGAAGAGGGCTAGGGAAATTAGCCACATAACAGCTTCCAAACCAGCCAGTCTCACCTGCAGCTTGGAAGCCAAGTCCACTGGGGTCTCTGCTAGTTGCTTCACCTGTTGGCAAAAGGTTTTCTGTGCCTCTGAGATCTTCCTCAGATCCTGCTTTGTCTGTTGAGGATAAGGAAAAGCAGAAAACTTAGGGTCACCAGGATCCAGTGGCCGGGAGAAGCCACTTTGTGGCACCGTGTTAACGGGAAAGGGCTCGTACCAGGGATTACTCACAGCTTTCGGGTCCCGCACTACAGGTCCAGACTCTGGGAAGTGGTGATGTAGGGCATTCAGAACTTGGGCCCACGGCCGGCCCTGCAAGATCAGCTCCACTACTACCTGTGAAGGGTACTAAACTCAGAATCTCAGGGCAAGCTGCCCTTTTCCAACCAGTCCCAACGCCAAGCAGTCGGCCCTGTCTGGTCCCCTCGCATCCCGCCCCTTTCCCGTCTTCCAGTTCCTAATGGCTCCAATACCTTGGCCTTTAGGCCCATACACAGGCGTTCATGGTGGCGGTAGCGAACCAAGCCAGGGGCAGCAGCGCGCAGTGATCGCAAAAACTCTAATACCCGGGGGAAATGCTCCACGCGGCGTCCCCGCACCACTTGCCAGGTGGCCGCGGCTGCGAAGCGCAGAGCCGCGGGACCGGCCCCCGGGGGCGTGGCCATGGTCGGCGGGCTCCGCCCCGGGGGCAGTCCCTATGGGTTCCTTCTTCCAAGGCGAGCCTTCTTCACTCCTCCTAGAGGCGAAGCTTCGGGTGCCTCTCAGCGGCTAGGCTATTTGGATCTGAGCCGGATAATTCACGATCCGATCCCTTCCATAGGTCACCAGAATCCTGGAGGTCTTCAACTCGGGATGGAGCCTGAATGGAGAAGCTGGCCAGCTACAATAGCACCAGATTCGCTGTTTTCCACACCGCCGCCCCTGCAGCCGAGGGCTACCCCACTTCCGGCCCCTGCGGCCAGTCTATCGGCCCCGGAAAAGGGCGGTAATGGAGAACCAATAGGACATCAGACAGGGAGACGTGACATCGCGTCATAAGGCCACGCCCCAACAGATAGGGCGTCTCTTCCGCCCCCGCTATCTCCGTCCGGTGCCACAGCTGATCGTGGCTCTCCGGACCCCCGCCTTTCTTCGCGGAGCGTACAAAGTCACGTCCTTCGCTAAGGCGTGGCTTGGTTGTGTGGAAAGAGAGGATCATGCCTTGCCCTTCCCCGTCGTCTTCTCCATTGAAATACGATTCTTCAAATCCTGGCCTCAAAGCAGCGCCAGCAAAGCCTTCCCGGCGACGAGCCACCTCCAGTAAAAATTCGACTGTTTCTTTCACAAAACAGGAGAGGGCGCCCGTCTTTAAAAAATAAAGTACTGAACAAAGTTTGAAAAGATACATCAGGTTGTTAACTTGGTTTTCTCTGGATGGTCAGACTGTGCTTTTTTTTTTTTTTTTTTTTTTTTTTTTACCCTGTAATTTTAAAATAAATGAAAAATTAGTTTTCCTTTTTCGGATTTCTGTTGTTGGCTTACTCCAGTCAGCCCCTCAATGTGATCGACTTACTTGTCTCCTTGTCTCCTTGTCACTCTTCCTGGTGCCTCTCCTTTATTTTCATCACCAAGTACAGAACCTGGCACACAGGTTGTATTCTTTAAATGTTGGTTGAATGAGATGCACCTGGGTGGCTCATTCCGTTAAGCGTCTGACTTCTGCTCAGGTCATAATCTCACAGTTTGTGAGTTCCAGCCCCATATTGGGCTCTCTGCTGTCAGCACGGAGCCTGCTTGGGATCTGTCTCTCTCTCTCTGCCCCTTCCCCGTCACACTCTCTTTCTCTCAAAAATAAATAAACATTAACATTTTTTCTTTAAAAAAAAAAAAGTTGGTTGAATGAATTACCTTCCCTGACTACATTGTAAGGATTTAGTGGAACTACCCTTGTCTTGGACCATCTCCTCTCTTAGAGGTAGTACCTGCAGGATCCCTCCTTGAGCCACCCAAGGTCATTCTGCTGAGGTGATCCACAGAGATTTCTGGACAGAACACTGGACATTATCTTCCCTTTTAAATTCTGCTCTTCCTCCTGGGCTTTATATTTCTGTGCAGGGCACCTCTCCTCACCTGTGGGTTAGAAACCCAGACCATAGCCCTTAACTCATTCCTCCCTCCTCTCCACATCCAATCCATCATCAAGTCTAATCAGTTCTACTTCCTATGGAAACTTCCAACCCACCCCCATTTTCATTCTCACTCCCTCTTTCCTATTTCAAGTTTTTCTCTCACCAACCTCTCATCTTCAGTCCAACTCCTTTCTAATTTCTTTTCCACGTTGCTTTCATCATGAATCTTGTGAAATGCAAAACTGATCATATCATTCCTAACTGAAAGCCCTCTCTTACATTCAAAAGAAAGCCCAAGCTCTGAAATATGGCAAAAGGATTTTTAATGATCTGGCCAAACTTCTCTTCATCCATACTCCTTGCCACTTTGCCCTTATGCACCTATATGCCAGACTTCATCAAATTGTTTTCATTTTCCAAATATACCGTGTTGTCTTACATTGCTGTGCATGGTGCATACTGGATGATTCCTCTGTCCTCCATGCCTCTTGGACTTCACTTTTTCTCATCTTTTGTGGTTCATCCACCTCCATGAAGCCCATCATAGTTCTCTTCTTGGGATCCTCAATACATCTTTTTATTACCACCATTGTCACACAGAACCTATCTTGGAAGGTTGTTGTAAGGATTAAATAAATTAGTAAATATAAAGCACTCGAAACAGTTCCTTGGGGCGCCTGGGTGGATCAGTCAGTTGAGCGCCCGGCTTCAGCTCAGGTCATGATCTCTCTGTGGGTTTGAGCCCCACATCAGGCTCTGTGCTGACAACTCGGAGTCTGGAGCCTGCTTCGGGTTCTGTGTTTCCCTCTCTCTCTGCCTTTCCCCCACTCACACTGTCTCTCTCTGTCTCTCAAAAATAAATAAACGTTAAACAAAAAAACAATTAAAAAAGAAAAGAAAAGACAAGAAAAGAAAAGAAAAAAGAAAAGAAAAGAAAAGAAAAGAAAAGAAAAGAAAAGAAAAGAAAAGAAACAGTGCCCGGCTCATAGTAAGTACTACATATGCATTGTATTCTGAATGTTTACATGTCCGTCACCCCCACTGGGTGGGAGCCTCTTGAGGGAAGACCTTGTTTCTTTCTTGTACATACAGCACCTTGTTTATATGTTTACAGCTAATACAAACAGCTCCTTTTTTAGCCTCTTTTACTGCCTTAGAAAACCCCTTGTCTTACAAGTCTTCTTAAATTCGAAGGTTCAAGAAGACAAGTGGTCAGAACTGAGAACTTTGGGCACATAGTCTCATGGCTACTGCTGGCCCCAGAAGGGTGTGGGCAGGGAGAACAGTACAGCAGAGAAGAAAAAGAGAAGGTGATTGTTCTCAGTCCTTACTGTGCCTAGGAGTCAACCTCTTAGTGATCTTGTTAAAATACAGACTTCTTGGCCTCTGCTCCAGGAATTCGGGTTCATGAGGTTTATGCTGGCACCCAGAGGGGCGCCTGGGTGGCGCAGTCGGTTAAGCGTCCGACTTCAGCCAGGTCACGATCTCGCGGTCCGTGAGTTCGAGCCCCGCGTCGGGCTCTGGGCTGATGGCTCAGAGCCTGGAGCCTGTTTCCGATTCTATGTCTCCCTCTCTCTCTGCCCCTCCCCCGTTCATGCTCTGTCTCTCTCTGTCCCAAAAATAAATAAAAACGTTGAAAAAAAAATTTATGCTGGCACCCAGAAATCTGAATTCTTGATTAATGTCTCAGTTGATTCTAATATAAGTGGTCTAGAGACTATGCTCAAAGAACCCCGGGGTAAGGGAACAGTTTCATTCAAACCAAAACCAAATCTTCCAAGTCACCTGAAGGAAAATTTCCAGGTAGAAGAGAGCTATACAAAGGGTATTGACTCTGTATCTCCGAACCTCAACTTCCCCTGCAGTTTCCTGTCTCTGATGAGGGACACCTGTCCCTGTATCAGTGGATGGCACTCAGTTGGTCCTCTTCCACAAACCTGAAACCCGGGGGTTTTCTTATTACTGCTCCTCTCCACCCTCCACGCAGCTACATCCCATCCTTCCCCAAGTCGTGTAAATTCGCTCTCCTAGGGACTCCTGCAAGCTTTCCACTCTGTCTCCAGCACCACCACGCTGGCCCAAACTACCATCTCTAGCATAAACAACCAGAGTTGCCTTCCAGTCTGTGTCTCTGCTTCCACACTAACCCTGCTCCAATCTATTCTTGACACTACAAGCAGAGTAATCTGTTCAAAACACAATCTGGCCATGTCATCTCCAATTCCTTAAAGCTTTCAAAGGTTTCTTACTGCTCTAGGGAAGACAAAGATCCTGAATCTGACCTATGAGGCGCCTTGTGTGGCCCTGCGCCCCTCAACTCCTCAACTCCACCTCCTCCACTCTGCCCTTTGCTCCTCTGCCTTGGCCACATTATCCTTCTTTGAGTCTTGCTTACTCTTCCAGACTCCCTCCCACCACAGGATCTTTGCAGAGGCTATTCCTTTTGTCTGTAGTGATCTCCCTTCCCTTTCTGCCTAAATATGGTCCAGGGTCACCTATTTAGGGAAAGCTTTCCTAACCACCACAACCAGGCTAGGTCACATGCCTTTACTATAAACTTCAGAGCTACTTACTTTGTCTCATGCAGTTATTCAGTTAATCTGTTTCTTTCTCAGACTGCAAGCTCCACAGGGCAAGAACTAGGGTTGTCCTGTGCGCCACCACTTAGTTAATTGCTTGACACACATCATTAAATGTTTGTTTAATAAGTGAAGGAATGGGTCCATTAGCCACCACCATGGCTGGACCCTGCCAGTCAATGTCGCCTGTGAAACTCGGGTCCAAATGTGGACAAACATTCCCTTTCCAGGGTAGACCTTAGAACAGTTGAAGGTAGCCATTATTTAAAAAAATTAACTTTATTTTAAATAAAGTTCAGGGGTGTCTGGGTGGCTCACAGTCAGTTAAGTGACTCTTGGTTTTGGCTCAGGTCATGATCTCACAGTTTGTGAGTTCGAGCCCCCAAGTCGGGCTCTGAACTGACAGCCACAGAGCCTGCTTGGGATTCTCTGTCTCCCTCCCCTGCTTGCTCTCTATCTCTCTTTCTCAAAATAAATAAATAAACATTTAAAAATAAAATAAAAGTGCAGGGGCAACTGGGTGGCTCAGTCAGTTAAAGCCTCTCTTGATTTCAGCTCAGGTCATGATCTCACGGTTTGTGAGATTCGAGCCCCGTGTCAGGCTTGTGCTGACAGCAGGGAGCCTGCTTGGGATTCTCTCTCTCTCCCTCTCTCTCAAAATAAATAAATAAGCTTTAACAAAAAAGAAAGAAAAAGGTAGGAAGGGAGGGAGGGAGGGAAGAAGAGCAACCATTATGGTCTTATCCATAAATCTGGGAAACATTTATAAGTCACATCTTGTAAATTTTTGCTTTTGTATTTGTAATTAGCTCCACCTGGCTTACTATCCAGAAAATAAAATCTTCCTTTTGGTGTTTTTACTTCTTTTAGAATTTTCCAAGCACTCCATCCAAAAGGCCCAGCCTTCTAGCCTCCATGTTTATCTGGGGAGAGCCCTGCTGTCCACAGGGTCTGCCATACTTCTATCTCCTCAATGGCCTCTTACAAAATCAAGTACAGAGGTTGGTACATGTACTCTCAGGCTTCAACACCGAGGTCCGGACTTTGCTCCCTGGGCCAGGGGGCTGTAGGAGATTCTAGCATTAGCCATCAGCCTTGCCAAATCAAACCCACTCAGCTGGGATTCAGGGACCCTGATACCAAGCCTGGTTCTCCAAGCCTGGGATGGTCCCCTCCCCTGCTTTTAGGCCTCTGTTAAAGCTACCACAGTCCTCATTAACGTTTCCAGCTGTAAATGTTAGGGTAGAAGGAATTAAAGAGAATACTGGTTCTTTACACTAGGTTACTGATGCAAAGAATCCACCTCCTCCCTAGTGATCAACTTTGTATACCAGGTGTCCCAGGAGAACCAAAACAGGTCACAAAGACTCCGAGACAATGACCTGCCTCATCGGTGCTGGGGCACCAACTAAGAGGGCAACTCTAGTGGATTTTGTAAAACCAAGACTCATAACACCTTCTTGTTATTTAAAAACAAAACAAGACACTCTGTAATACAGAGGATGATGTCAAGGAAATAATCATATAAACGAATATAAACTAGCAGGAAACAGGGTTCCCTAGTACAATTTTCTGAGGTACAGTCTCAGTAGGAGTCTGTAATGATGGTTATTACTCAGCTCCCCAGGTGCCCACTGATCTTGCTTTTCTAGAGCTGGTCCAGTCATGCACCATGCATTCTTCCGACAAATGCTCCAAAACACAATCCTCCACTGCTCCCCCAAGCCCTCAGACTCCCCATCACCGTCAAATTTAGTTCATCCTCCATTCGACAGATATTTATGGAGCACCTGCCGCATGTCACAGACTGTGTGAATCTCCCGTAAGTAAGAGAGAGGTGGTCCCTGTCCTCAGGGACTTACATTCCAGTGGAGGAGAGCTAAAGGTCCAGGGCCAGAGCACAGTAAGCCAAGACACTAGGGATTCTAATGCCTAACTCCACAGAATTAAAGGAGATGCCCCTATCAAGCACCCAATTTGAACTTAACTCACAGTAGGACCTCGGTATGTATGTATTCGCTTCCTTCCCCCAAGTGTTTGGAGAACAGCTGGCCCTCCCCCTTTTTTTGTGTTTGTGTTTTCCTTCTTGAGGATTTCAAGTATGTTTCAGCTCTCACAAACCACAGGGGACCAGGGTAAAATGAACAAATGTGAAGCAAGTTACAAAATTGTTAGAAATCTTAAGCTGGCCAGGTGTTCAATAAAAAGAGATACTATTGTGTTGCTGTTCTTTCTGGAAACCAATTAACAAAATGTTTTGACCACTTTACAGTTGCTCAATCCCTTTCCCCCAATAACTCTCACTTTAAGAAGTTATTTTAGGGGCGCCTGGGTGGCGCAGTTGGTTAAGCGTCAGACTTCAGCCAGGTCACGATCTTGCGGTCCGTGAGTTCGAGCCCCGTGTCGGGCTCTGGGCTGATGGCTCAGAGCCTGGAGCCTGTTTCCGATTCTGTGTCTCCCTCTCTCTCTCTGCCCCTCCCCCGTTCATGCTCTGTCTCTCTCTGTCCCAAAAAATAAATAAACGTTGAAAAAAAAATTAAAAAAAAAAAAAAGAAGTTATTTTAGGGAAATAAAAAATGAGCACAAAGATACATGCACTTGTACAAGGATATTTATCCCAGCTCTGCATGTAAGAGCAGAACATTGGGAAGACTGAAATTTCCAGCAAGGAGGGATTAATCAAATAAATCATGGCACTCTATGGTAGACAGTGTTTGTTCATTTGTCATTAAAAATGTAGGGATACCACTGGAGTTTGCTCCATAAATTCAAGGAACAATTAAAGATCACATCTTGCAAGTTGTTACTTTAAAAAAAATTTTTTTTTTGGAGGGGGGTGGTGCCTGGGTGTCTCGGTGGGTTAAGCATCCAACTTCAGCTCACATCATGATGTTCTGGTTTGTGGGTTGGAGTCCTGCATTGGGGTCTGTGCTGACAGCTCAGAGCCTACAGCCTGCTTTGGATTCTGTGTCTCCCTCTCTCTCTGCTCCTCCCCTTGCTCACACACACACATACTCTCTCTTTCTCTCAAAAATAAACAAACATAAAAAACATTTTTTTTTAATGTTTATTTTTGAGAGACAGAGCGCCAGCTGGAGGGGAACAGAGACAGAGAGGGAGACACAGAATCCAAAGCAGGTTCCAGGCTCTGACCTTGTCAGCACAGAGCCCAATGTGGGGCTCAAAGTCATGAACTGTGAGATCACGACCTGAACTGAAGTCAGATGCTCAACAGAATGAGCCACCCAGGCGCCCCCTTTTATTATTATTATTATTATTATTATTATTATTATTAATGACAAGTTGTTGCTTTTAAATGGCAAGGAGCAAATATCTCTTGTGCAGTCCTGTGATTGGCCCTGTTATAAGTCCTGGGACAGGGGTGTGAACCAGACAAAGTCTCAGTTCTTACTAAACTCACATTTCAGAGAAAAGAGACAATTTAATAAATAAACAAACATGCTAATGCCAAGAAGTGCTTGGCAGGACATGAAATAAAATTGGGTGATATGCTAAAGAGACCAGGGGGCAGGAAAACAAATTAGATTGAAGGTCAGGGAAGAGCTCCCTGAGGAGATGGACCTGTGAGCTGAGGCCTGAATAACAGGAGGGGACTGGGCTTGCAATCTGGGGGCAGTGTTCTTCCAGAAGGAAAGTCAGGGGCCAGGCCCATAGAAGGTTGTTGGGTTTTGTTTGTTTTTAATGTTTATTTATTTTGAGAGAGAGTGCCATTGCGGGAGAGGGGCAGAGAGAGGGAGATAGAATTCCAAGCAGGCTCTACGCTGTTAGCACAGAGCCCAACACGGGGATGGGTCTCACAAACCTTGAGATCATGACCTGAGCTGAAATCAAGAGTCAGACGCTTAACTGACTGAGCTACCCAGGTTCCACCCCCCGCCCCCGCAAAGGTTTTGAGCAGAGGACTGACACGATTGGATTCACCCACCCATTCTGCAAAGCAGAGTATCAGAGGGCACGAACGGAAGTGGGGGAAATGATTAGGAGACTGGGGCAACAATCCAGGTGAGAGATGAAGGGAGTTCTGGGAGCTGAAGAGGTGATGGGTGGTCAGACTCTGGACATCTGTATATGGGAGACAGACCATCAAGACTTGCTGGGAGGGGCGCCTGGGTGGCTCAGTCAGTCAAGCGTCCGGCTTCAGCTCAGGTCACGATCTCACAGTTGGTGAGTTCGAGCCCCACATAGGGCTCTGTGCTGACAGCTCAGAGCCTGGAGCCTGCTTTGGATTCTGTGTCTCCCTCTCTCTGCCCCTCCTCTGTTCGGGCTCTCTTTCTCTCAAATATAAGTAAACATTTAAAAAAAAGGAGAGAGACAGAGAGAATAACATTAAAAGACTGGCTGATAGACCAGAAGTGGGATATGAGAGAAGGAAAGAAGCCAAGAGTGACTTCATGCTTTGGGGCCCATGAAACTTGGAAAGATGGAGTTGCCATTTACTGATATGGGGAGGCCGTGGGATAGGCTGGAGGAGGTCAGGAGTTTGATCTCAGACAGTACATGGGGGGCATCTGTGAGTCTCCAGCAGACGCGCTAAGAAGGCAATAGATAAGGGAGTTTAAAGTTCAAGGAAAACAGATGCAATTTGGGGAGCCAGTGGTCCTTAAGACCACGTGACTGGCAGGACTCACCTAGGCAGAGTGTAGCTGGTTGGGGGAGCGCCTGGCTGGAGGCCTGAGTCACTCTGACACCCCAAGGCTGAGCAGGGGCTTCAGGAGGACCAGGAGGATGGCCTGGAAGTCAAGACTACTGCCCAGTCTGTAAACATGATGGTTTCAAAGATTATTTAATGCTGTGAGAAAATGCTCACCACAGGTTACACCGTGTGGGGGGTGAGGGGGGATCGGCATATGAAACACAATGTTAACGGCTGTCTGTTTTCTGTACCTGGTGGTAGTTGAAGCTTATTGTTCTTTTCTCCTTTACAGTTTTCCGTGTCTTCTGAATTCTCAACATTGAACATGTGTTGCTTTTATAAATATTCTTAGCCAAACACATTTGAAAACAAATATTGGAAAGTGGTTTTTGCTGCTCAGAGAGGACTCCAGCCTAGTTCTACCTCAAACGTGTGCCTACAAGAGGACACTTCGATCCTTCTCACCCACCGTGGGTGCCATGGAAGGGAGGCAGTCCCGCCTCACTCCGGGGGCCTTCAGAAGGGTTTTTGGTCAGTTAGAAGCATCCTGGAGTGGGGAAAGACCAGTCAAATGTTCAAGGTCGTCCTGACGCCAAGCAGGCCCTATCTCAAGAGCTGCTGTGCTGGCAGCAGGGACAGACGAACTGGTAGATGGACAGAACGGTTTCATTAAAAACGGTTCATTAAAAAACAGTTTATTAGCATCTGTGCTGCCCAGTGCAACTGAAGAGCGGCCCCCTTCCCAGGTGCCCCGGCCTCCCCACCTGAACCTATGGAGAGCAGCTCTGCGCTGGGTCCCTGCGAGGCAATGTCCTTGCTCCTCTGACTCCAGTCCCATTGCTCCCGGCCAGGGGTTAAGCTCCACCTCGAGATGCCATAGGGATGGTCTCCCCTGAGTGACTGTCGCCTCCAGCATCTGAGAAGAAGCCTCCGCTCCCAGGGGCCGGAGCCACGTCCACCTGGATGACACCATGCACCTGGGAGAGCTGGGGGCTGTCCAAGCTGGCGATGAGCTGGCGGGGGCCTGGTCGCACAGGCACAAACTTCTGGTGCAGCGTCACTGTCTCGTTGCCCCCAATGTCCCTATGGGCAAAGATAGAGTCATGGACCTGGGTGACTGGGGGTGGAGTGGGGAGGAAGGACTGATGGGGCTGCCAGGAAGGAAGGAGCAGAAGGTGGAGCCCTTTGGGCATTTCTGGACTCAGCTGGAATCTCCACACCAGTGGCCAGGACGAAGCCGGAGCCCCAAGGCCTCCTTGCCCTTGCCTCTGCATAGCCAGGTCAGTGGCCACCCACCGAGCTGCCTGAGCTGGAAATCTTCCCATCATCTGTCATCCAGGGATCCATCCCTCCCTCCCCACCCCCACAAACACCTGGACAAAGACTGCATGTCGTGTCCCCCACCTCTCCATCGCCAATGCTCCTGCCCTAACCAGACCAGCCACCCCATCTCATCTGGGGGTTCCAGGACCAAGGAAACTTTAAAATGAGACTTCGGGGCTCAACGCAGTGTTGCCAAATAATTTCAGTTTTGCCAAGAAAGAAAGTGGAAGATAATTAATCAGCCTCTGCAATATAATCATCTTACCAAAGAGGAAGGAGCATCTTTAATACCTCCAAACACTGGAAAGATGTTATCTCAGAGAAAAAGGAAAGTCCTTCCCAAGAATAGACAATTGGCATCTTTAAAGGGACAACTGTGTGTGTGTGTGTGTGAGAGAGAGAGAGAGAGAGAGAGAGAGAGAGAGAGAGAGATACATGTGTACACAGACATACTATGGTGTCTTCATTTCCCCCCTTCTCCATGGACCTCTGGAAATTTAGTCCCAGACCCTCCCTCTGGGAATCACAATTTCACTAGCCTTCCAACTGGCCTCCTTGCCTCCTAATGTCCTATCTTATTTTCCCACTCTAGTTTCTAGTCACTTGGAGGTGAACTGAATCCGTCAAGGGTTTGGCTTCCTCGGTGCTTCTGGGATGAGACGGCAGCTCCCTAACCCGACACGCAGGCTCACTCTGACTCAGCCCCGCCTGCAAGGCCTCATCATCCCCCACCATTCCTCCTGCCCACCAGCCCCAACAATGAGCTCCTTCCCCTCCCCGAACTCACCTCTGTTTTCATGCTTTGCTCCTGGGCTGGCTCCAGGCCCAGCTCACACCACCCCTTGAGCACCTCCTGCCCTCAGGGAAGTGAACCTTGTCCTGCTCTGAGCTCCTGCAGTAATCGGCCTGTGCATTGTATACACTGAACACGATTGCATTTCTATCACACCTGCTTGTGCCTGTTAGCATCTGTCCTTTCCTGCCTCTGCCTGAACCCTTGCCTCTGGCCCCCTCTTCAATCCAAGCCTGCCTTGGGGGATCCACTCTGGAGCCGGACTTTGTGCAGACATCTCAGTCTTCTAAGGGAAAGAGCCAACATCCCAACTTCAAAGATGGGCTCTCCTTGGGGCAAAACATTTAGCTTGGAGCCTGCTTCCAAAGGGCTGCCCTGGACCACATTGGACTCTTTCTTCTACCGCTGTTAGCTGTGTGGTTTAGGACAAATTATTAAACTTCTGACTCTCACTTTTTGGTCTGTAAAATGGGAATGAATATAAAATGAGGGGGTGGAATCAGATGGCCTTGAAGGTGACTCTAAGCTCCACAAAGGAGGGAATAAGTGGAAGGCAGGGAGATATAGATGGTCTCCCCATTAAGTTACAGACCTAATTTCTAGACTTATTATAATATATAACTAGACATTAAGTCTGTAACTTAACAGGTAGGCTATACTGTGGCCGGTTACAAATTCGCATTTTTAACTCATGCCCATTTTTCCAGAGATACAAACTTCAAGCTGTTTAGGCTCAGGTCAGCCTTCAACACTGTACTTAATTCATACTAGAATTGAACTGTACTAGATCGGAATACAGCCTTTACTTGTAAACGTTATTTCTAAGAGAAATTGCTTTTCAGCTTCCAGCTAGGAATGTCAAGATCTCTCCCAGCCCCGGCCTCAGTGTCAGGCAAGACCTGACACACCCAGGTCTGCTGGTTGAAGTTGAGCGCATCAGCTGCTACAGCTGGAATGGGCCTGAAACAGTGCAGGTAATGAAACTGGCTCTCTGACAAGGACACCAGAAATTAGACATCCAAATGAGCATCGTGCTTCACTTATGGATTGGTTCAATCACGTTATCAAGCCTTGAAACGAATTTAAAAACTCCTCTCAGATTTGTCTTCAGAGCCACGGAAAACCACACGTACACCACGTCTGTCTCTCTCTCCCTCTCCCTGACACGCACCGGGTGCATCCTGTTCCTCCCTCACAGCCGAACCTCATTTCTGATGGAAAAGGGCACACTACCCACCTTTTCCACCTACCTTCTTAATTAGTCTTAGCTTTGAATGGCTTCAGGCTGTTTCTCCAAAGTCAAGTCTACCCCAGAAGGCCACCCTTAAGGACATTCTAGAGAATATGATTCAGGCTGTGGAGCAAATTCCCCAGAAGGGTTTGGAATAGACTTCAGCCTCCCCTGGTGACTGGCTTGGCGGTGAGTGACAACAGCCATCTGGAGGAGTAAGTTTGTAATGTTTATTAAGTGGCCAGTCACCCCACTGGGTGGCACACCTATGGTTAATGGGGTTTCCATACCACAGCCTTTGATGTGCAAACGAGAGCAAAGTAATATCTGTCTTGGAATCTAATATATCTGAACCAACAGCCCAGGGACTTCCCCCTTCTCAATTGCTCTGTAGACCCCCGCCTGGGCTTGCAGCAGAGAAGAGCCACAGAATGTCTAAGGAGGACCTCCCTTGAGAAACCATCATCCAACCTTCTCATTTACTGGAGAGAAGACTAGGGCCTTTAAGGTGGGGGGTGGGGTGTCACACAAGCCCCACAGCTACAGAGCGGGGCTGGATCTCCCCATGCTCAGCACAGGGGTCCTCTTTTTACTCCCAGGCAGGGGCAAGAATCAAAGATGTGGTGGAGTTGCTGAGGACAGTCCAGCTCTGGGGAGCCCTCTGAACAGGGGAAACCCTCGTCATCTGCAGGTGAGAGATGGCCACAGAGTGAGCTCACTGGGAGCCCCAAGGTGCACAGTCTAAGCTGCTGGACACTCTTGCAAGGTGAAATGGGGAAGGCACTCCTTTGTGGCATATCACGTCACACAGGGTCAAGGTGGGGCAAGGCTCAGGATAGCAACCTTTCAGCTTTGACCTATTGGCAAAAGCGGGGGCCACCACCGGGCGGAGCCTGCTATATGTCCCGGGGAAGGAAGAGGCAGGGCGGGCAGGGACCCTCTGCTTCCCCCACCCAACCCCTCCACAGGGGCCATCCCTTTCCCTCAGGCACTCTTTGTCAAAAGAGGAAAACACCTGCCCCCGTCACCAGAAGTCTGATCTTAAAGGTCAGCCAGCCTCTGGCCTTCTCTGCTTTCCTTCTGTGCTATTCCAGGGAGGGTCACAGCAGCATGTGTGGCTCTGTGTCAGAGATGACAGCCCAGGCCTAGGCACACAAGCGCTGGGTGTGCCCTCCCTGGGTGCAGAGCCTCTCTGAGCCCGGGGTGAGGCCCAGGTGGGCTGGCAGAGGACCTACGGGACAGGGCCCTCTCCTTGGGAACCGCTGCTCGAGCCCTCCTGGCACAAACGAAGCCACAGGCCTGAGAGCCTGCGTGTTGGGTGGGCCATGGTGGGAAGAGCAGAGTCTGCCCCTTACGGGCTGGGAGACCTCATGAGACACGGCCACCAGCTTCCCTGTCATAAAGCGGAGGTGACGGTAGCAATAATCAAAGTAAGAACTACCAACAGAGGCTCACGTTGTGCCAAGCCCAACACCAGATGCTTTATATGCATAGCTCACCGAATTCTCACAACCACCCTTGGAGCCAGGAACGGTTGCTATCCCCACTTTCCAGCTGAGAAAACAGGCTTAAAGGAGATAAGTCACTTGCCCAAGGGCACATAGCTAGTGAATGTTGGAGCTGAGACTTGAGCCTAAGTTTTCAGGATCCCAAATCTTTGCTTTTAATCATACGATGCTCTCTAATGTACTTTAAAGGGTTTTTTGTGGTCTGCAAATTGGATAATAATCCTGAAGTGCCTGGTCAATTCCTGAGTGGCGGGCGCATGTTAGTGATGAGCTGCTACGGATTCCTAGGTGAAGTGTTGGTTCCGCAGCGGGACAGTGAGGAAGGACAGGCCCCGCACTAGGCACATGGCGGGTCTTAAATGCTGCTCCCACTGAACTAAGTTAGAAGGCCTTGCTGGCTGGCTCCAGGCTGCTGTGTTGGGTCCTGACCGACTACTGTCCTGACCCAAGACAGGAAGCAATGTGGGGCCCCTGGCAGTCTGGGAGAGCAGAAAAGGGCAGGGGTGGGGGCGGGGAGAGGCCAGACTCACCCCACATTGAGGATCTTGGGTCTCTGTAGCCCGGAGCCCTCAAGCCGGAAGACGACATTGGTGAGGGTTATAGGCAGCGGGTTCTTGAAGACAATCTGTACTTCGCACTCCTGACCAACCACGGCTGCCCCCAACAACTAAGAGAAAAAGAGACACCCCCCTCTGCATCAGAGACCCTGGCCAAATACAAGGGAATCATACACTCCACCAGAGAGGGGAAAATTCCAGAATCAAAACCTCCCCCCAAGTCCCACATGGGCACCCCGGAGAAGAATGGGGCTCCGTGGATGCCAGAGAAGAAACTCCCACCCACTCCCCCACTGAAGCATCTGCAGGATCGGGAATAGGAGATCTGATTTTACAGGGGAGGACATTGGGGCCCAAGAGCCCACAGCCAGTCCCTGACCTTCTCCGGAACTGGTGGCCAGGCTTAGCGTCCTCTCCCCTCCCCCTCCGACTTCCCTTAGCCCCAGGGCATCCCTCGTGCCCAGCCCAGCAGGCTGCACTCACGGTGAGGGAAAGGTCAGGGGTGCGCAGACGGAAGGTGTGCTGCTTGGCCAGCACCTGCCCGTTCTCCTTGACGTGGCCCGAGACGTTGAGCAGCATGGACCCCTGATCTACGAGGTGGGGCCGGTATTCCTTGTAGGCCACAGGCATGGACACGCGGTCCGCTGGGGGAAGAGGCAAGGTGTCACCTAGGCCCGCTCGCCCAGACACGGCCTCCTGGGGCCTCCATGTCCACAGCCCGGGGTGCCTGGCCATCAGCGGGGCAGGGTGGGAAAGGAGCACTCACAGGCCCCTGGCGCCAGCACCACTTCTTTCTTGCTCTCCTTGAAGACAGACCCGGTGACACCGGTGTAGAAGGTGACCGAGAGGTAGAGGTGCAGCTTCACGGTGCGGCGGCTGCTGCTGCGATTGGTCAGCACCACGCAGACGGTCAGGTCCTGCCCCATCACCGCGTCCTGTGCCTCCACCTGCATCGCCACATCCTCTGCTGAGTCACGCGTGGAGTACACGTTGGGTTTGCTGCCGTGGGCGGCTGCTGTCTCCACTGCCTTCCGCTCTGCTTCTGAGCCTGGGGGTTGAGGGTAAGGGTGAGGTTACAGCCACTGCCGGAGTGGGCAAGTGCTCAGTGGGAACCTTTGGTGTGGGCCAGAGCTGGCCAGGTTCAGGGAACGGTACCTTCTGGGTGTTTATAAATGTGGGTGACATCATCTCGCATGTTGGATCCAATGGCCTTTGTTATGATGAGCGTACCAATGGCCTTCTCTTCCACATACACGATCTTAAAGCTGCCATCATCCTGTCGCTGCCAGTAAACTTTGTCACTGTTGACCTGTTGGGGGATTGTGGGGGGTGTGAGCCAAGAATGAGATAACCAGAGGGTCTGAGGCTGGGCCTGACCCCCTGCTCCCCCCTCCCCCCACCACTCCCCCCCCCTCCACCCACTGCCTTCCCCTGAACCTAGGAGCTGCAGGGAGGGCTGGATCCAAGGGTTAGGAACTTCCTGGCACAGCCAACCTGGGAGACTTTCCAAGCTGAGCCAGATGAGGCCAGAGAGAAGGGAAGAAGTTGGGAGGCTCCTTGCAGTGCATTTTGGCATTAATAACAGTAATCCCTTATGCTCATTCACGGACTTTATGACTTATAAAGCAGATTCATACCCATTATTTCTTTTGATCCTGAGTACAGGAAGCACAGCGGCCATTATTATCACCCTTTTACAGATGAGGAAACCTAGACTCTAAATGAGTGACTTTCCCAAGGTCACACAGCTACTCAGTCAGCGGTGAAGTCAGGACCAGAGAACCGAGGCCTGACACTTGTGCTCTGGTCTCTCCAGACCACCCAAGAAGGCACCTGGAACACAGCCCTCACCTCAGCAAAAATGAAGGGCGTGTCGTATTTCATGTATACCAGGCCATTCTTGATGGACTCCACAGAGCAGGGGCCGCAGCAGAAGATGCCTAGGAGACCAGGACAGAGGTGAGAGATCCCAGGAGGCTGAGGGGATCCTCTGATCCTAGGGAGAGGCCCACCCACCCAGACCCTGGTGCCTTAGGTCAGCTGCCACCTGGTCCAACCCAGGGAAGGAACACCAAGAAAAGCACAGTTCCATTTGGCTTCAGTCAACAAGGGTGAGGCCAAAGGTGGGACAAGCCGGCCTTGATAACCAAGTTATCAAGACATCTTTCCTCTACTGGGCGAAGCTGGATATCAACTGTGACCCCTAGAAGTCAGGAAACCCATCCTGCATCAAGACAAACCCAGACCCCAGGGTGACTCTGTTTACTGGCTGGGAAAGCAGCCACCATTCCAGAAAGATCCAGAACAAACCCTCAGCTCTACAGCCTGCAGTGTGTCTTCTCTGTGGGGAGGTGAGAGGGGAGCTGGTGGGAAATAGATTCGTCTCTTGGCATGCTTGGAGGGTTTTCTGGAGGAGATGGGCTGACAAGGAAAAGGCTTGACAAGAGAGGGCACAAAACAGGAAGTGAGGGCCACCCAACAGGAAAGATTCTTAGAAAACACCTAACTATGGTTTCCTTTTACAGATAGGGACACAGGCTCAGGGAAGCCAAATAGATGTCAAGATCTGCAAGACAGTCAGACAAAGAAAGAATGGAAGAAGCTACTATTTACTGAAGAGCTACTGTTCCAGACATGCTGTTATCCTCTCTGATATATGATGATCTCACTTAATTCCCCCAACAACCCCATCTGGTATATATTATCCCCATATTATAAGTGATCAAGCTAGAATCAGACCTGGGTCTGGCTGGTCTCAGAACCCCTGCCTGCTGTCCACCCCGTTACTTCCCAGAGTGGGGACAGGAGCTCAGATCCCCCAGTATCCCAGGCCAGGCTGTTCCAGCATCATGGGCAGTGTCTGGCTGCACAAGGCAGGGGGCACTGTTCACAGAGATGATTGAGAGGGAGGAATGCAGGTTAGGCAAGGGCTATCTGGCGTGGGGTGAGGAAGGGAGAGGTGGGGAGGAAGGCAGCAGGAGGGGCAGGCCCAGCTGCCTGGTGCTGGAATGTAAAGGTGGAAGCGGACGGCTGTTTGAGAACAGCGCGTACAGCAGGTCTGGTGTTTGAGGAAATGTGTGTGCTGTGGAAAAGACATCAGCAGGTCATGCCATCAGTGATGATCTCTTAGGGCTCGGTTATGGGGCCTAGTTTCTTCCTCCGACCTATCCGAACTCTGGCATTTTCCATCCTGTACACACAACTCATAACGAGCAACAGAACAGACAAGAGAAGAACTTGGTGAAAGTCAGAATGCATAAAGGGAGTCAAGGCCTGGTGAGACTCTGCTGCTGACCTGATGCCCCTTGCCCTGGAGAAAGTCACTCCACCTCTCTGGGCCACCCCTTCTCATGTGTCCCACAAGGGCCTGCAGTGGTCCTAAACCCAGCTCATCTTCAGTGTCACCAAGGGAGCTTTCAAAAATGTAGATCTAGGGGCGCCTGGGTGTGGCTCACTCGGTTAAGTGTCCAACTCTTGAGTTTGGCACAGGTCGTAATCTTCCGGTTCATGAGTTCAAGCCCTGCATTGAGCTCTGTGCTGACAGTATGGAGCCTACTTGGGATTCTCTCTCTCTCTCTCTCCCTCTCTCTCTGTCTGCCCTTCCCCTGCTCATACTCTCTAAATAAATAAATAAATAAATAAATAAATAAATAAGTACATCTATCCCTGGAATCTCTGAAATGTCAGGTCTGGGGTGGGACCTAGACATTTACTCAAACAAAACAAAAACGGGGACGTCTAGGTGGCTCAATCAATTAAGTGTCTGACTCTTGATTTCAGCTCAGGTCATGATCTCACTGTTTGTGAGTTTTGAGCCTTGTGTCAGGCTCTGTGCTGATAGAGCAGAGCCTGCTTGGGACTCTCTCTCCCTGCCCCTCCCTGCTTATCTCTCTCTCTCTCTCAAAAATAAATAAGCATTTAGGGGCATCTGGGTGGCTTAGTCAGTTATGCGTCCAATTTCAGCTCAGGTCATTCATGATCCCCCAATTTGTGGGTTCAAGCCCCAGGTTGGGCTCTGTGCTGACAGCTCAGAGCCTGGAGCCTGCTTTGGATTCTGTGTCCCCTCTCTCTTGTCCCTCCCCCACTCACACTCTCTCTCTCCCCCCAAAATAAACATATAAATAAATAAATAGATATTTTAAAAAAGAAAGAAAGAAAACCAGAAACATCCTGAGAGAGAATAGGGAAATTTTATATTTTATCTTATTCAATTCTGTACTTCCCCCCAACTTCCAAACATGTACTACTTATGATAATGACCTTTTTTAACTTAAAAAAGATAGATAAATAAAATGGTCCTTCGATTAATTACCCCCAGGATGTGTAAGTAAAAGAGCAAAGGAGAAGAGCAGGTGTGCTAGGGAGGAAAAGCTCTCACCAAATTTTCCTACATCTTTTGCCTTTTGAGCCATCTGAATATATTAGTCATTGTAAATAAAGAAGATTTAGGCAAATAGAGAGTTATGCGGAAAGGTAAAAATAGTGAAAGGCTGGACAGTGATCCCATCGGTGAGCCTGTTTAAAGAAACACTGAGGTCTATAATAAACTTCAAGAAAATAAACCGAATGTGTAACATCTCTTAAAAAAAAAAAAAAAAAGAAAAGAAACATGGGGGTTAAAGGGCCAGGTTCTACCGCCCAGATGGTGCTGACACTTGGGGCTTGTTACCCAGGTTGGGAGATGGGGATGGGGCCAAGGGGGGCACAGGAGCCAGGTGGGGCCCATCTCACCGCTGCTGGTTTCCTGGGGTGTGGCATCCACCACCTGCCACCCACCAAAGCCAGAGGGCAGATCTGGCCTCTTCATCCAGCAGTCGTTCCACACGTGGAAGTTCCTGGATGGACACGGAGGGAGGGCTGGGTGTGAGCAGCCTGCCCAGGGCCTCCCTGTGCCCTCAGTGTCCAAGTCTTGGTCACCATCCCTTGGTCACCAAGGATGGGCAGCCCAGCCCTGGCCCCAGCCTCACCAAACAGAATCATGGTTCAGGTGCTCAAGAGGCTTCATATTCTCGTCAAAGTAGATGTCCATGGTGAGGGATGTGTCTGTGTCATGTGCCGAGTTGAAATTGGTGACAGTGCGGGTAGCCAGGCCCAAGCAACGCAGCACTATGGAGGAGCCAGGGTTAGAGGTCAGGGCCCCGGCAGGAGTGGGGTGGTGGGCAGGTGAGGTATCAGGTGAGGAATAGCAGGGGGACAAGGGCTACTGGGTTGCCAAGCTGGGTCAGGGCTCAGGAGGCCTTTGGGCCAGGGAGCGTTGGGGGTTAGGGGAAGCCAGGCAACCTGCCTGGCCTTGTCCCTGCCCAGTGCTTCTCCCTCCTCTCCCCTAGGCATCCCTAGGTAGTTAACACTAATTAATGATAATTAAGGTCAGACTACCATCCACCCCCCACCTGTCCCTGCACTGTAGCCACTGCTGGGTGGGGTTCTGGTTTCCTTCCCTCTTCCTTGTAGGGCCCAGGCAGCTCCTGTCCCAGTCCCTCCACTACCTGTTGTGGTCACACCGGCGAAGACCCAGCACTGGCCATACGGGACGGAATAGCCGGTGCGTAGGTAGCTGAGTAGGATCTCCACACTGCCCACCCAAGCTGATGGATTGGTGCCTCGGGAGTAATCACCAGACCAGTTTCCAATCAGGACCCCATTGTCATCCAAGGAGTTCACCTGCCCAGGACAGGATGGAGTTGGGTGGAGTTGAGGGAGAGGCTCAGGGCCTTCCATGTAGTCCCCAGCCCTGCCCCTGCCACCACCCCTTACCCCTAAATGCCTCAGAATCTAGCCAACCTGAGCCCCGCCCAGGCCTCCCAAAGACATCTGCCCCCCCTCCACTCCCTACCCCCCCACTGCCGGATCTGACACAGTAATGTGAATCCTGGGTGTGCCAAGTTTTGGGTTTGGCCCTACATTCCACAAGAGCTGGGACAGAAGCCAGAAAGGGTAGGGTGGGGCCAGGCAAGGAGAAGAGAGGGAGTGAGACCCCTCCTACAATACCCTTTGCAAGGGCAGGACAGGGCTGAGTTCCTGGAGAAATCAGAAAGGGCAGGAGCAGGGGGCAGGGAAGGTGGGAGGCAGGAGGCAGACACGTCATAGCACTCAGAGATGTGTGGGTGCTCACCATGGCAGAGATGACCCGGGAGACACTGACCGGGTCCCCGCGGCCTCCATATGGCATGCCCCGCCTGTCTAGGATGTACAGGCAGGCATCCAGCACTCCATGGTCAAACTGGAGGGAGGGAGGGCAGAGGTGACCCTTAGGTCAGCACGCGCTTCCTCACCCCACCCCACCTGCCTCTTACTTCCCCAAGTGCACGTGGCCCTGGCCAGCCATACCTGCCCATAGTTCCAGGTCCGCTCGCCAATCTGTGCTTCAGTCCCATAGTAAATTCTCCCGGATTCATTAAGCACGTACTCCTGTCGCCAATCCTCATGCTCCACGTACACGATGTCCTCTGTGTCCCCAAAACACATATGCCTGGTCCCCTCTAGACCTCTCCCTGGGCCCCACCTGCCCCTGGGCCAACTCTAGAGGACTCCTGTACACAGAGCAGGAGTGGGGACACCCCTAGCCCGACAGCACTTCTCCCTGGAAGGTCAGAGGGAGCATGACAGAAATGGTGGGAGGAAGGTGGCTGTAACCAGGGCCCTGGAGAGGTGAGGCCATGTGACCTTGGGCGGCCACCATTCTACACCGGAGCTAGGTCCCCTCAACTGAACAATAGAAGGCCGGCTTCTACTAGGCACATAGGCACCTAGCCAGATTCGAGGAAGGGGAGCTCTGAGCCCCCCTCCTTCCTGTCCACGCCCTGCTCCTGACTCCAGCAGGCTCACCTGGACACCATGGATTGAAGAGGATGTAGATCTCGTTGTGGGGGTCAAAAGGCAGCAGGAACTCGCCAGCCTCTGAACGTGTGCGGACCGTGAATTGAAACTTGCCGATGATGGCGTTGGGGGAGGTGTGGACACGTAGGTCCAGATTCTGCCCATTGGCCTTGGTCACCTGGGCTTTCCAGCCTCCGCTGCCCCCCTTCCCCACTGGGATGATCACGTGCGTGCCCTTCCCCACCTCGGGGCTGTTTCCTGGAGCAGGAGAAGCAGCAATTAGCTGGTGAGGCTTCTCTGAGGGGAGATAGAGCCTTGGACTTCTCCCAGCCCAACCCAGAATGTGTATGACACACATCGGTGTGTGTGTGTCCCTGAGTTGGGCCATCACCTTACTCTGTGACAGACTCTGAAAGCAGCTCTGTCCCCACCCGATGCTTGCCCACATGCCAGGGCAGAGCAGTCCGACATCCCAAACCTGTTCCCCTGACCCTGAACTCAGAGGTGGGTAGAAGAGACAAGGCCACTGTCACCGTCTGCCTGCCTGCCTGTCCCAGTGCCTGGGCTGGAGGGGCAGAGCTGCCCTGGCTGGGTCCGGATGCCCCTACCCCTGGTGAAAGGGCAGCCCAGATCCTGAAGGCCAACCCTGCCTACCCCCTGGGGCTGAAGCTTCCAGAGCCTTCAACATCCCTGGTGGCAGTGGTGGGGGTACCTGGGAAATTAGAGGCTGGGGTGGGCACGGCTAGGCCTTAATCAAAGGGTATGAGGAGTCGCCCGCCCCCGGCAGCAGCATAATCACCAGCCTGGGCAGTCAACGGCCACTAAGCAACGCGGTGAGAAAGGCACCTGCCCTGGGTCATGGGGACAGAGAGACAGAGTTGGACAGAGAGGAGAGAGCCAGCCACACCCTGGGGAAGGGGAACAGACCCAGAAAGAAAGACACACAGAGGCAGCAGCAATGAAGGAGTAGCTGAAGCAAGCACCTGAAGAGAAAGTATTTTGAGACAGACGCCTCAGGAGCCCTGAAGAGGGTGAGCTTAGGAACATGGGACACCAAGACCCTCCCTGAGACACACTCCTGTGCTTGCACCTGTCTTGTCTGGCAGAGGTGAGAAGTGGGGTGAGGGTAGGAGCTTAAAGATGTCCCTCTGATCCTAATACCAGGGCTGGAGGCCCTGCTAGCCAGCACTCCCCAATTCTTGGGCTTTCACCCTCCCCACTGCAGGCCCCACTGACCGATAAGCAGCTCCAGGGCAACATGATCAGAGGACTCATAGGGCCGAGAGAGGTGGAGGACCATGTCGAAAGGCTGCCCACGGCGTAAAATCAGCTCGTCGTACTCAAACTCATCTGTGTGGTGCTCTCGGCGATTCTGGTCCGAGCGTGAACTCAGCAGATCCACACCGGTCACCACCAGCATGCCCTCTGCAAGGCCACAGCTCTGGGTCAGCGAGGCCCCATGGGAAGCCCAGGCCCCCAGAGATGTCAGGATGAGTCTCAGGCCCCATTAAGGCCTTTCAGCTCTCAGATAAGTTGGCTAGGAGAGCCTCACCTCTGATAGTGCCGTCTCCAGCTGCGTTCACACCACTGGCCCGGGAGCCAGGCCGGCGGGAATCTGAGCCCCGGGAGTCTGGTCTTCGACCCCCAGAGCTGGACCCTCGACCCCTGCCAGACCCTCGGTCTCCGTGGGGCTCAGGTCCCCAGTCAGCATCTGTTTCATTTCGGCATGAGCAGCAGCCGCAGCAGCGAGCCCAGAAGGAACGGCCTCCTCGACGAGATCGTCTGTCCGGCTCCGGCTCCGGCTCCGGCTCCGGGGAAGGTGTGGTGGGGGGCTGCCAAGGGTTCCCGCCCCAGCGGCCCACATCTGAACGAGGACCGTCCATCATGCCTGTGTGGAAGAGGTAGGGAGGCTCTTATCACCCACTCAGACTTCCTGTACTCAGAACGCCCCAGCTGGCCCACCCAGAAGCCCTCCATCTGGAGAGCTGGTTGGAGAGCCCAACCAGATGACTGAGATGATCTGATCTTGCCCCAGAGATTCCCCCAGACCCATCCAGGGACGCTCCCCAAAGACTCCCTTCAAACTCACCTAGAGAAACTTCCCATACTGCAGAGAAATCTTTCCCCTCTTACCCCCACAGCCACATCCACCAAACTAGATGACCCACTGAGAAACCTGCTCTTAAGGGCCCATCCCAGAAATGAGTAGACACTTGTCACAGCCTCGGGACCCAGGGCACAGACCATCCCCGAAACCCGCTCCCTCCCACCTGCCAGCTACTCTGCCTAGAGGTCCACGAAGCTGCCTGCCTCTAGAACCCATTCTTGGCAGAGATCCCCCACCCAAGGCTCCTTGTAGGAGATGGGCAGGTGATATGCAGGATTTGGGGTCCTTGGCATTCCCACGTTAGGTCAAACACCCACGCGGAGTGGCGGGGGCTGCGGGTTCGGGAGCCCGACGTCCCTGGGGTGCAGAGCCTGGGCGTCGGGGGCAGCCTGACCGGGGCTGGCAGGCTCCGGCTGGCCCACACCCCACCTTGCCGGGGCCTGCCAGAGCCTCACCTGGCGGCGGTGGTGGCGACAGCAGGGCTGAGTCCGGCAGCCGGGCTGGGACAGGTTGGGACTGCTGGGACCCAGGACGGTCGAGGAGGCACGAGTGGAAGGTGTGGGACGGGCAGGTAAGTGGTTTATGAGGGGGGAGGGCGGAGCCAAGCTGCAGGGAAGGGGAAGCCTGATTGCTTCATCCCCTCACTCTGCGGAAGAGGCCCGGCCTCTGGGGGCTGTCTCCAGAGGTAGGGGCGGGAAAGGAGACCTGGCCGCATCCCCTTTCCCCTTTCGAGGAACTGTGGAAATGAGCCAAAGTGGGGCGGGGCCGGGGTCTGTCAGGATTCAAAGCTGTGGTGAAAGTGGAAGGCCTTGTGAGACTGCCCCCACGGACAGACCCCACTCCAGGCTGGTTCCTGCCAGACCGGTGCACAAGGGGCCCCCTCTCCTGGGTGAGAAGACCCCACAGCTGTGGGGCAGAGTGTCCCTTCACCCAAGCCCCTAGGCAGCGGGCCCCCTGTTCCCAAGCTCACATTGTCTGCCTCTGCTCCCATAAGACCCCGGGTCCCTCTGCCTCTGCCAGGGTCTGGTACAGCCTGGGCCAGGCTCAGCCCTGTGAAACTGGCCCATGGGCCTGGTCCTGCCCAGGGAGGTCCTGGGATCCGAAGCTGCAGACTGGTGACATCAGCAGCCAGGCCCTCAGACTGGCTCCACCAGCCAGCCCCTGACCTGCCGGCTCTACCAGATCCTCTGATCCCCCCCACCCATCTGTCCTTCCTTCTTCCTCCAGCTGCTTCACAACCCTTGGCATGAATGAACTGCCCCCAGCTTCCTGTGTCCCTACAATTTGGGGATTGGCAGGGGTGGGGGGATGGGGTGGGGAGTGAGGGTCAGAGTAGGAGCAATTTCTTGTTTTCTGCCCCCAGCCTGGGAGCTTGGGGAATGTTTGGGCCCTCACTCTGAGGCTCAGGTGGGAAGTGAGGCCCTCTCCCCAGGCTGCAGACTACCCCTTTTCTCTCAGAGAGGGGTGGCTGGTCAGCTGGAGTCCAGGATTCTCCAACTTGGAATTCTTCCCAGAAATCCTGACCGACCGGCTCCAGGCACCTGCCCTGTGTGTATCCCAACTCCACCCTGGCACTGGAGGAACACCAGGGATGCCACTGAGGGAACCCTAAGGCAAAGAGGAGGTCAGACATCTCTGGGAGGCTCTCCTGAAAGTTCTTTAGGAAGGTTGGGGCCATTTCTTGGGGTCTCTTCCCTCCATCCTGCTCTGCCCATAGGCCACTGAAGAGAAGACAGTGAAAACAGGGTTGGCAAGAAGACACATGGAAACCGACTAGAGGAGAGGCTGAACTTGGTGATGCATCAGGCAGGGAGGGGCCTTGGGGAATGGGGACTGAGACTCCAGGACCTGGCAGGGAGCTCTCCACACCCACAGTGACCTTTCCCTGTCTAGCTCCAAACCCCTGACCTGGCAGAGGGTCTGTCCCCACCTCTAACACCCGCAAAGGACACACAAGTAAAAATCAAAATCCCAGGCAGGCAGGTCAGCCAAAGGGCTTTGTTGAGGGGCTGTATGTATCACCATGAACATGGGAAGGGGCAGGGCCCTAAGGGACCGGATGTGTGTGAACATTTCCCAGGGAACCAGAAAAGTACCTTGTCAGTCTCTCTTTTGTTTTGGTCTTCTTCCCCACCTAGCCAGATTTGACTCAGTGCCCTAACCCCTGAGCCGCTCCCCTCTCCTCCCTCTAGGAGGCTCAAGTGCCTTGGGGCTCTAAAGTCAGGACAAGGGGTGTGTATAGCAGGGCACCATGGGAACAGATACCCAGTTCGGTACCTCGGGAGCTGAGGCCAGTCTTGACCTATCATCCCATATCAATACAGAAGAACGGACACAAGCAGAATCCCAGACCAAGGTGCAGAGACGGCTTTGGTGCAGTTTCCTCATCAGTACAATGGGCCTCACCATCTCATCCCTAAGCACTTGTGAGGGTCAGCTGAGATATAGTACTTTCGAGGGCTGTTCAACCGCAGAATGCTACTCATGAGGATCGATACTATAGTCACCAGAGGGCGGAGCAAAGGCACCCTGACCAGCTCCTCGTGGGAACAGCCCTCTCAGCTGTAGTGAATGAGCCGGGGCACAGAGGGCATCTGGAAGGGGCAGGAGTCATGGGAGAAACTTTTATGAGTCCTTCTAGTTGGCGACTTACGGCTGCTTTGTAGCCCAGCCCCAACCAGAACCTGGACCCAAACTCGATTGCAGCCCCAGCCCCAACCAGAAGGTAAACTCTAATACAGCCCTTGCATTTAAGGCATCTGGGGCAAATTCTGCCCCAGAACAGAGACTCTGGTTCCCCATGGGAGGAAACAGCAGGACCGAGCATGAAATGAAAGGGCGAGGATGAGGTGACACACCCTAACTCTCTCCTTTCCTCTTCCAAAATAGGTGGCAGTAGTAATGGTGGTGGCGGTGGTGGCGGCGGCGGCAGCATAGCAGCCTGGGGGGCCTCTCCATTGTTTATTCAGTCCCAATAAGTTAAAGAACAGGGGTGGGGAAGGATCTCCTAGGTGAGGATGCTGTTAACTGAAGGCAACAGCTCGGCCAGGTGCTCAGAGATGCCCGCTACTTGGCACAGGGGGTTGCCCTGCAGGTCAAGGAGGACCAGCCTGGGGCAGGAGGCAAGAGGCTGGAGCGCTGTGGGCTGCTGGAGGCCTTGGGCAGAAGAGTCAAGGAAAATGAGGCATGTTCCCCCAGATCCACGAGCTCCCGTGTATCTATTCCTGTTCTCCCTCAAGACCAGGTGCTGCTGCCTGGCGGTCTGGCTGGCAGGCATCTTGCACACTTCCCTGGAGGGAATAAGACTATAGACTGCAAACACCTGCCCATGGGGCCAGGCTGGAAGCCCAAAAGGCAGGCCAGATGTGGTACGAGAAGGAGCGGTGGGCTATGGCCAACAAGAAAGCTAGCTCTGGCTCCAGGGACATCCATGACTCAACAACGGCCAAGGGTTGCTGAGTGGAAATGCAGGCCAAGGGTTGCTTTAACTTCCAATTTTTTTAAAAGTAGGCTCCACACCCAACATGGGGCTTGAACTCATGACCCCAAGATCAAGTGTCTCATGCTCTACCAACTGAGCCAGCCAGGTGCCCCTAACTTCCAGTTTTTAAGTAGAATCAGAATTCTCAAGTTTTTAAATATGAAGCTTCCTGATTTTTAAAGTACCATGGGGTACCCAAGAACATCTGGAGGCTGCTGATTTATGAACTCTGGCTTGAGGAAGTCACTTCTACCCTGCAAAACGACCAGTGCAAGTCAATGATGGCCCACACAGCCCAAGCTATCCTCTCTCCTTAGCTTAGACCACCAGTGGCCCCTCTCCCACCCACCCTGCTTGCTGTCTGTCCCTTCCCAGCCCGGCAGCTCATCCTACCCGCTGTCTGAAAGGCACCCAGAAAGAAGGATACGGTTGTTGCACAGTGAGAGCTCCTGTAGTCGGGGCAGGTTGGTGACACCGTCCAGGGACTCTATGGCATTATCATTGGCCTGAAGGACCTGGGGAGCAGGGAGGGCAGGGAAGACGAGGCCAGGCAGGCAGCCGTCAGCCTGGGACTGGTACAAGCAAGTAGGGAGCCTGGGGTGATCGGCTTACAGTGCAAGGAAAGGCTCCTGGGGAAGTCTAGGTGACCGAGGCAGAGAAGGCACAGGGTCATTTGCAGGGGCTGGGAGGATCTGGACACCTCTTTGTAGGGTGGGCAGACTTCTGAGGTGGAGAAAAGGGAAGAGGAACACCCAGGACAGTGGTGACGGAGTGCTTTACCTCAAGGCAGCGCAGGGCAGCCAGGGCAGGGGGCAGGGCTCGGAGACGATTGTGTGACAGGTCAAGATGAGTGACCAAGAGCAGCTGTTCCAGATGGCAGAGTACTGTCAGATCCTGAGGAGGGGAATGAGATACCCGATGAGGCTTGGGGGAGGGGCCTCAGCCATCGGTCACGAGGCACTGACCCTCTGTGCTCCACACAGGCCCCTGGAGAGGAGAGGACGGGTAAGCTTACCTTACAACCACCCCCCCCACCCCGACAGTATACACTCCCCATCAAGCACATGGGACAGACAGGGGTGCAGGGGTGGGGTGGCCAGTGAGTGGATGGGGAGGAGGCAGCCTCTGGCAGGGACAGGAAATGCAGGAGGGCGCTGGGGTGGGCACAGACACTGGCAGGAGCGGGACTGCTGCGGCTGGGGGATCAGTCTGGTGGCAGGGGAGGCGGGCTGCGAGGACATGCTGAAGCCACTGTGTTGGGAATACTGGCTGGGAAAGACCCCAAGGAGAGGAAACACAGAGTCTGGAAAGTTTGTCAAACATCTCCAGAAACTACTCAGGCTTTAGGAGCCGCGGCCTGCTCCAGGGAGGGAAGCATCGGAGTGAGTGGGGGTGAGTGAGGGCTCGCTCTGAGGGAAGAAGGAAGATGTGACCGGTCCCGAAGAAGGGACGGCACGAAGAGGTCCTGATGACTCAGGATTTGAAACTGCGTAACAAGAATGATGGGGCAAGTGACGGAAAACAAGGCCAGGAAGAACAGCCTTGAAGGAAGAGGAGTTCAATCTCGGCTAAGAAAAAAGTCCAGAAAGGCACCTGAGACTGGGGCCAAAGCCATGGGTTTGGTGAAACCAGACTGAGGGCCTCAGCTGAGCCCATGGAGAAGACACAAGAGCTGGCCAGGGGATGAGGGGGAAGGGAGGGCCAGCAGGGCGAGGGCCCGGGGAAGGTGTGCACAGCAGTCCCTACCTTGTGACCCAGGTGCAGCACGCGCACCTCAGCATACTCCATCTTGAGCACACTGTTCTCCAGCAAGAACTTGCTGCGTAGGTCATCCAAGTACGCTGCCCGCATCGGGTCCACGGCCTGGCGGGGACGGGGAAGGCGAGCAAGGCCCATCAGTTGTCTTCCTGCGGCCCACCAGGCCTCCCCCTTACCTGTTCCTCCAGGTCCAACTTGCCTTGAGGGTCTGGAAGTACTGGAGCGTCTCTTTCTCATACAGCAGAGGATCCAGTGCCCGCATCAGCAGGATGATAGTGAGCAGGCACCCTGAGGAAGGGAGGGGGGAGGACTGTCTCTTCTAGATCCCCTGCTCCCATCTCTTGAGACCCTTCCTGCTCTCCCCAAGAGGCCTTCCTGGAAAGGGGCCTCCTTAGAGGATCAGGACCTTGGGGAATGGGGCCTCACACTTATTCTCCGGCTCCAGCTCCTGTAGCTCCTTACAGGATTCAAGTTCGGACTGTAGCACCGTGGACTTCTCCACCGACAGCTCACACCTGAGGATGAGCAAGGCGGGAGATGGGATGGCGTCCACTCAGGGTGCTAGTCACCCCCAGTATCCAGTCTGAGACCATATGCCCGAGCCTCCAGCCTCCCGCCCCAGAGTCCAGACCCCCTCTCCTTGTCTGTGTGCTTCCCTGTCATCACCTGAAGAGCTGCTCATCCGTGGCCGAGTCCCGGCACCAGCCCTCCTGGCGGCCTGAGAGAAGGAATGGGTGGTAGAAGGGGGCAACCATGAGAGGAGGAGAGGGACAGGGATACTGCTGCGAGGGGATAAAAACATAGAGCTTGTGTCACCTTTTAAAAGCACACACTCCTTGTGGGCATCGCCTTCTGTCCAAATGACACGAAATGTATGCTGGGGCAATTGGTCATTGAGGGAGGCAGCAGGCAAGTCACAGAGCTGGGAGCACCAGGTTAAGGAAATGCTCGAGCCTCACCACTTTTCTGACTGTCCCACTCCAGCCCCACCCCAGTCCCCCACTCTGCCCCATCAATCCTGGGATACCCAGACGTGGCTAGGCCGGCTCCTGCCATCTGGGGTCCTCCACTCCACAGCCAGGGGTGACTCATCAACCAAGAGCAGCAAGGTCTCTGTCCTGGACCCCACCTGGCCCAGGAGACAAAGAGAGACCCGTCAGCCCCAACAGCACTGGGCCCACATCCATGATGCTCTCCGGCAAAAGCTGCAGGACTCACTAGGAGGGGCCGAGAGAAGGAGACAGTCAGACAGGCCTCATCCCGGCTCACGTGCAGGCAGCGCAGGGCATCCTGGGGGTCAGCTGGGGGGGAGACACAACCTCAGGTCTCCTTAAATCCTCTTCCATTCCTTCCAAGCCCTAAACACCCAGCCTCTTTCCCCACTGCTCACCTCGTCCCAGGAGCCAGCGGTGATAGAACCAGGCACTCTGATCATTGGGGTCAGTGAAAAAGGCATTCTGTACCAGCTCCAGCTCTGCAGGGGCCAAGGAGGCACAGGATTCTGGTGGGCTCCTGGCCGCCCCAACATCCCACCCTCACCCAGGAGTACCTCCAGCCCTCAGTTTCAACTATCTGTGGGCCTTGCATAGCGGCTACATATATCAGCTGTATCTTTCCCACTGCAGAGGGATTGACTCTTATGTACCCCCAAAGCCAGGCACAAACTAGGTGCTCAGTAAGCCCAAGTAGCAGGTTCAGGAACAGGGTTAGGCATCAAGGCTGGAAAGGAATCACTGCAGAGTCCTCCCCAGCACCCTCTGACCCTCCTTACCTTTGAGTAGCACATCCTCAGGGAGGCGTCCCTGTGGTCCAGAGTCCGGCGGGGGGTGCAGCTGGGGCAAGAGACAGGAGCGGTAATGCCAAGAGGAGTAGTTGGAAAAGTTTCGGGTGATGAGACTGTCAGTGAAGGCTAGCTCCTCTGCAGGGGGTACAGCTGCCTGTGCAGCCACAAACCGCCGGTAGTCCCAGCAGTGAACTAGGAAGAAGAGTGACAGCACATCTCAGAAGTCGGGCAAGAGGAGCTTCATAGCTAGAATCCCCAGAGTTCCCTTGGAGGCCCTTAAAAACACCTCTGTGTGTTCTACAGAGCATGCATTTGTCTCCAGCATCCCTTCTGCCATCAGCTCAGTGAACCTGTCCTGGTCATCCCTCCCAACTCTGGGCTTTACTGAGGCCCCAGGACCACGAGGTGGGACACAATCAGTAGGCACGTACAGTTCCGCTCATCGACCTCGAGGAAGCGGGCACATAACTCCAGCTCCCGGGCCCAGTTGGGCTCTGGCAGGCGGCCCAGCAGCCAGCAGCGGTGGTGCCAGGTACCATAGGACTTGGGGTTCACCCGCAGGCAACTCTCCAGGAAGCCCAGTTCTGTTTTCACCAGAGAAGCCAACTCCTCAGGGGACCTGCACTCAAAGGGAAATGGGGCTCAGGGCCCTACAACACCCAATCTCAGTTCACTCCTGACTTTCTGCACTCAGCCCTCCACTCCCCTCTGCCTATGCTCCTGGCTGTCCCATTCTTCCTCCATCACTGGACCTGGGCAGGAGAGGGCTAATGCCATCTTCCTGGGGCCCTTAACTCCTACGCACTTTTGGGCCTCCAGCTGCTGAAGCACCTCTCGTCGACAGTTCCAGAGGGTGGCAAAGTCAGGATTGGCTCCCAGAATCTGGCTTGTCAGTTCCAGGACAGACTCATCCAGCTCACCAGCCTGGCGCTTAGAAGGCAGGCAGCAGGGTCAGAGGTCATAGGCAAATACAAATAGAACTACTGAATATTCTCAGAATGCCTTTCTATACAATAGGTAGCATGCAGAACGCTTTATGGGTTTACGTGTATTCTCTCATTTAATTTTCACAACAACCTTATGCAGTAAGCCCCATTTTACAGATGAACAAACTGAAACTTAAAGAAATTCAGTAACCTGCCCAAGATCACATAGCTTGTAAGTGACAGAACCCACATATGCAGCCAGGCAGTCCAACTCTAAGGCCCAGCTCTTGGCCTCTGTGCTATCCTAAGAGGGCCACCTGGTAAAGGGGCTACCTCTGAGGGCCCCACCTTCTGGAAGACAGTCTGGGTGGCTGACTGGTATAGCTTCAGCTTCTGCTCCCGCTCTAGCCTTTTGGCTTCCGCCTGCTCTTCCGATGTCTTCACCTTCAGGCGCCCGTGCTACAGGGATGAACGGGTTGGAAGGGCGCAGGCTGCCTTGCAGGGGCTGACCCACCGAAACCCCCAGTGCGGAACCCCAGGTTTATACAGGGCAATGGAGGCAACGCCACGCGGGGCACGGGCATGGGGAGGTGAGGGGCTTTGCTCACAGTTCTCACCATGGTGCCGGCTCAGGGTTCAGGACCGGGGAGGGGTCCCTTGGAAGCCTGAGAAACCTGGGAAAAAAGTGTCAATCATGGGAGCCCCGCCCCCGCTAGCCCCGCCCCTAGCTATTCCCCGGAAGCCGCACGCGAGCCTCGGAGGAGACCCCTGCGGTGTGAAAGGGTCGGGGAAGAGCGGCGCCCGTCCTGGAGAAGCGCTCACCCACACTGGGATTCGTACCCGTGCCGCCCTGCCCACAGCCCGATCTTCCGGGACCGGACCCGATCCAGGGAACTGAAGCAATAGGGACAACATGCGCCTAGAGACTGCCGCTACCCGCCCACCCCACAGATCCCAGACACTCCCGCCCCGCGCGGGCCGACCCACCTGCGCCGAGGGGAGGCGTGGGGGACGCTAAGCTGCCGCGCCTGCCACGGAGTCCGGGCGCAGGCTAGAGCGGCGCCACGCCCGGTCTCTTCAAGGCGCAGCGCCCTCTGCAGGCGTGGAGAGGGGCCGGCGGCGGAGTAGGCGGGCTCGGTAGACGGCGTGCGCCGGTACTCTCTAGAAAGGCTAAATCCCTGTTTTACTTCTTGTGTTTACGAGTGCGCGTGCGCAATGGAGCACGCAAGCAGTAGGGGCTGCAATTTCAGTCAGCTGGTAGAACTGCAGTGTAGTTGCATAAGTTTTTTCTACAGCCGGGAACTCACGCACTAGCCATCCTGCTGACCTCATTCTGGCCACTGGCCATCTAGTTGCCACATCTAACTGGTGGAGTTTCCTGTCCTTATCTCCACTGATCCCTGAAGCTTTCATGTAGCCGACTTCCTTACACTTGACACCCTTTCCTGGCTTCTCCTGCGCCTCTGCCCCAATCTTCTCATCTGTTCACCTTCTTCTCCCCTAAATGTTGGTGATGTCCAGGGCCCTTTCACCACCGTCTTTAACATCACACATTGTTCCTGGGAGAACATTTACAAATCCAAGCCTTCTCCTGCTTGGAGTTGGAGCTCCCCAGAGCTCTGTCCTGGGCCCACAGATTTTCCGGCCCCGCACTTTCTCTGGGTGAAGTCATACACACTCATAGTTTTAATTACCACCTGGGAGTTGATAACACTCAAACTTGTGTCTCCAGCCCAGATGTCTCGTGAGCTGTAATAATAAACATATATATGTGCACACCTATTCAAAAGCCTATTGGATATCACCTGGGTGTTCCAGAGACACCTCAAACTCCGAAAGTTAAAAGGTATCGTCTCCCATTCATTCTTTTCTAAAAAATTAATTAATTATTTTTCAAAATTTATATCCACGTTAGTTAGCATATAGTGCAACAGTCATTTCAGGGGTAGATTCCTTGATGCCCCTTACCCATTGACTCATCCCCCCTCCCACAACCCTTCCAGTAACCCTCTGTTCTCCATATTTAAAAGTGTCTTACGTTTTGTCCCTCTCCCTGGTTTTATATTATTTTTGCTTCCCTTCCCTATGTTCATCTGTTCTGTGTCTTAAAGCCCTCATATGAATGAAGTCATATGGTATTTGTCTGTCTTTGACTAATTTCGCTTCGCATAATACCCTCTAGTTTCATCCATGTAGTTGTAAATGGCAAGATTTCATTCTTTGGATTACCAAGTAATACTCCATTGTATATATATATCACCTTTTCTTCATCCATTCATCCATCAATGGACATTTGGGCTCTTTCCATACTTTGGCTATTGTTGAGAGTGCTGCTATAAACATGGGGGTGCATGTGCCCCTTCGAAATAGCACACCTGTATCCCGTGGATAAATGCCTAGTAGTGCAATTGCTGGGTCGTAGGGTATGTCTCCCATTCATTCTTAAACTTTGGCCTTTATGTTTTCCTTTTGTAGTGAATGACACTACTCCCTCCCCATTTTTCCTTAGTATCTCTTAAATACTCTTTCCACTCCTACTGCACTAGAATTTAAGCTCATTTCTTCCCAGATTGTTGAAAGTTTTTTCAATGTCCCCCGTCTCCACTCTGTCCTCTCCATTATGAGTTCATTCTCTGTGTTGTTGGATCAACTTTCCTAGAATGCAGGTTTGATTATATCACATCTCTGCCTAAAAGCCTTCTGTGGCTCCTGGGCCAGCTCAGAAAGGTTTCCTGGAGAGCCTTCATGGGGTTCAAGGTGGCCAGTGAGTGCATATGCATGAGTGAGCATATGTGATGTATTTGTGAGAAGTGTGTGTCCATGTGGCATGTGTTCATAGCTCATATTTAAGAATGCATGGCTTTAAATTCTTTATATTTCTTCCACATTTTTCTCAGGTCCTGGAAATGTATACAAACTGCCCACTATATAGTCTGTCCTTTCCTGGGCTCTGTAACAAATGAAGAGGAGAAGAGACACTTTTACTGGCCTCGTGTACTTGTGGTCCCAGTGAGGAAAGAGTCCCACCACTTCTTGGTTGTCTTTGTGCAGGAGTTTTGCATGCACAAAGGATCACATGTGGAGGCAGTAAGCAGAGTGCTTATAAACATGGACTGTTGGGGGGGCGCCTGGGTGGCGCAGTCGGTTGGGCGTCCGACTTCAGCCAGGTCACGATCTCTTCAGCCAGGTCACGATCTCGCGATCCGTGAGTTCGAGCCCCGCGTCGGGCTCTGGGCTGACGGCTCGGAGCCTGGAGCCTGTTTCCGATTCTGTGTCTCCCTCTCTCTCTGCCCCTCCCCCGTTCATACTCTGTCTCTCTCTGTCCCAAAAATAAATAAACGTTGAAAAAAAAAATTTAAACATGGACTGTTGGGTGCCTGGGTGCAGATCCTGGTTTGGCCACTTACTAGCTGTGTGATCTGGGAAAGGTACGTAACCCTCTGTGTTGAGTTTCCCTTGTGTCTCCGTTTCTTCAGTAGTAACAGAAAAAATATCACTACTGGTGACAGTTCAAGTGAAGATTAGATAAAAGGACCTAATGTGAATGCTTAGTAAATAGTAATAGTAGTAATATTATTATTATTATTATTATTATTATTATTATTATTATTTCTAATTTTTATTATAAATATTCAGGACATTGAGGCTCAGAAAGACTAAGTAACTTGCTAAGGGCCATCCATGTCGTAAGTGGCCAAATGGGACCTGTGTCTGGTCTGGTCCAGCTCTCCCACCTCACTAGCCCTTTGTTTGCTTCTGTACACACTCACATGTGCAACCAGACAGCTGGGAACACAGATGCCCACAGACGCAGATTTGCCAGTCTTATATCCTAGTCACCAAGGGAGGAGGAAAGGGGATGGTTGAAAGCCGAAGTAGGCATGAAATACTTCTTAGTGATTACAATCTTGAAACTGGGAAGGTTGAATCAAGTAGGCTTAAGAGAGGAAGTGAGTCTCATGACAGAATCTGCTTCTGAGAAGGTAGGGCCTGGTTTAGGAAAGAGAGGGCAGGAAGGGCATTTCAGGCATGCACTGTGACGTGAAGGAGGGGGAGAACAGACTTGGCTGGCTGGCAGATAGCAGTAGAGCCAGGTGCCTTTGGAGATAAGAGCAATGGAATGAATGACAGGCCTCTTGCTTTAAGGCAAAGGGAGCTGTCAGGAGTTATATTTGGTCTCCTGTGTGTGATAAGTGGGAACCACACAGGTGCCTGAGGGTTATGATCTGAATGATGTTTAAGGAAGAGATTTTACTGCCCTCTATGTAGAAAAAGGAATAAGCAATAATTGAATACCAACTGAACCCTTAGACATCTTATTTAATGTAATCACTACCTATATGAAGTTGGTATTAGTATCCATATTTTATAATGAGAAAAGAATGCATACAGTGGTTTCACAGAGGTTAAGAGGCTTGCCCAAGGTCATACAGCTGGGAGGAAACACAGCCAGAATTCAACCCAAAGCCTGGGTGGCTGCTCCCACCTATGTAGTGGGCATTACCAGAAGCTCAAATTTCAGCTTCTTGAGGCCTGGAAGCCTGGTTCTCTTCATGCTGACCACCTCTTCCCCTGCCGATTATTTCTCTGCAACCACTCCCCAATGTGCTCGCACACACACACACACACACACACATTTACAATGTCCCTAGAACCCTGAGCCAGTGATGGACCAGAGATGGTTTGGAGGGAGGAAGCAGACCATGAGCCCTGGGTCGGGGCCCCATTTAAATCTTGGCTAGGAGCTAGACTTAGTGCAGTGCTGGGCTAGACTAGACAACTTTCTGCTGTGTTGAAACGTTCAATGTCTGTGCCATCCAGTATGGTCACCACTAGCCCTATGTAGCTAGTGAGCCCTTGAAATGTGGCTAGTGCAACTGTGGAAACACATTTTTAATCTAATTCAATTTTAATTTATTTCCATTTAAACAGCCACATGGGGCTAGTGGCTAGTACTGGACAGAACAGTTCTCATGGGTGAGACAGACATGCCAGTATGTAAGCTAAAGTAGGATAGGGGCCCAGGGGCCCACAGAAGGGACATTGACTCAGATTGAGGTCAAGGGGAGTTTGTTCTAGATCTGGTGATATATAACGTTTTACAATTTCTTTTCTTAAACTCCTAATGTTTCTTTTTTCTTCTTGTAAAACTTGTCAATGAAGCACAACATATATACTAAAAGCGTACAGCTTTGATCTTCCTACTTTAAACTCTCCAGCCACAGGTACGGGGAAGGAGGTTATCATCTCCTAGAAATACAGGGAGTAGAGAGGACTGTGAGGAGGAGTGGGGGGGGGGGGTCAATGAGTGGATATAGACTCGTTATAAGGAAGGACTTTCTAATAATTAAAGCTTTCCAAAAATGGAGTGAGTGAGTTGTGAGCTTACCATCATGGGAGATAATCAAGCATATGTTGTTCAACCACTTTTTGACAATGTGGTAGAGGGCATTCAAGGACCCGCCCCAAAGTTCTGAAAGGTTCTGACCCTTGGGATGGAGCAGGGATCAGATGATTCAAAACCCAAGAAGATCCTCTATACTGCCCATTCCCCCAGAGTCCTGGGTTTCCTTGGGCACTTGGTCTGAGCGATTGGATTTTTTTCTCTTTTCCCTCTTCCCCAGTTGCTTCTGCCAGGCTGGGAGAATTCCTCAATGGCCAGCAGTGCCACCATATGCCCATAGCACACTTCTGGGCTGGGGGAAAGGGGGGAACCAGCTAGCTGATGAGAAGGGAGAGCAGGCCCAAAAGACAGAATGGCCTCAAAGGGAAAGTCCCTATGATAGAGCCAGGGCACAGTGGATGCTGACTCATGCTGGTGTTTTATGGGGGAAGAGATGCAGGGAAAGCAACCAGGAAATGGGGCTGAAAAGCTGGAAAAACTCCCGGAGCCAGAACTGGAGCCTTTCTTTCTTACAGGAGCCAGGCACTGCACAGGTTTGGTGAAGAGGACAGCATTGCCTTAAAATTGCTCAGAGTGAGATAGGGAAGCTGAAAGGACTCCACTTTAGAAAGGCTCCATTTCTGCTGTTTCTGTGCTAGACCCCACTTACTCATGCTCTATATTTCCCCTTGCATTTGAGTAAACCAAAGAAGCTGTGCTCCCTTTCCAAGAGGGAGGCTGGAAAGTTAATCATTCTTTGACTTTCATCCTAGACCCCTGCACACCTGATAACATCTGAGAAGAACCAGATCCTAAACATGTTCCAGGACATTAGCTTCAAACAAACTTCCACGGACACTGGCGTCAATACTTGCTACCTTCTGTGGTTTATGGAATAATGCCTGACACTTGCCTTTGATGGGCCCCTACCCTGGATGCCTGAAAAAACATGTCCCTTGGACCCCTTTCCAATATAAACCCCTAAGCCCAGGTGATGGAGAGACTCACTTCTTCTTTTCTGAGTCTCACAGATACCCCATCTGCTATACTCTATCACTTACACTGTTCAGTAAACTCTGCTCTTACCTCCTCCAGGCTCAACTTTGAATTCAATCCTATGTGAGGCCAAGGACCCTCTTAGCTGGTCCTGTGGAACCCCCTCTGGGTCCTGGGACCCGGCATGCCTATGTCAAGAGCATGGGTGGAGTTGGGAATATGGCCAAGAAGCTTGCAAGTGGCAACCATCACTGCACAACTCCAGGGGGTGCTTTGGGTGTAGGGCATAGGAAATGTGAGTAGTGCCAGGAGGCAGCAGCAGCCCTGAGGTTCTATGCCCATGTGAGAAACAGAAGCCTTGACTGTGAGTGTCTGGACCAAGAAGGGGTGATTGGTAAATGAATACAGAGGGTGAACAAGTAGTCCCAGAAAGAAGGTGGTGGGTGGACCTTGGGGTAGATCCAACCCTTACTCCTTCCCTGTCCCATTCATTCATTCAACAGATAGCAACTGAGTGCCCTCTGTGCTGGACACAATGATAGGCATGGGGGCCGTGGCGGTGAGGCAAACATAGGCCCAGCCCCTACCCTCATGGAGTTAATGGCCCAGAGTAGGGCTGTCCAGTAAAACTTTCTGGATGATGGAAATGGTGTAGAGAGGCAGTCACGTAACTGTATAAACAAGTGTAAGGCTACAGTTATGCCCTTAAAGAGAGGGATGTAGTGCTGGGTATGTCCCATGGGTGGGGGAACCTGCCCTATCCAGGGAAGGGGGTAAGATTTCCCAGGGGAGTGAGCTTAGAGCTGGGGCTGTTGGTGTGGGGCAGGAGCCCTGGCTTGGGGCTGGCGGCACACTTCCTCTATGCTTCTCCAGCAGTGGGGCCTGTGGTGCCTGCATTCTAGCTCATTCTGTGGGGTGGAACAACCCCATTTCTACTCTCACTGTGAAGTACCCAAGGAGGATAGTTGGACTGCATGTCCCCTCACCTAGCCTGGTGCCACAGTGGTTGCTCAACATTTACATAATCCAGCCAATCATGAAGCAATAATCACGGAGCCTCAGAACAACTTACCCCATAGCAGTGACCAAGACTGCCAAGGCCCCTGCTCTCATTGAGCTTATACTTGAATCTGGGAGACAAACCCTGTAGAGGCAAATACATACAAGAGATGATTTTAACCAGTCATAAGTGCCCCAAGGAGAATTAAACAAGGTATTGACCTAGAGTTGGTGGTGGTGATGGGAATCCTGGGAGAGAATGAATGACTGAATGAATGAATGGTGAGCAGTGAAGGTCAGATCAAGCACACTGAACCCCACTGGGCTGGGGCAGGGATTAGGAGAGGAGCCAAGACTCTTAGATCCCAGGGTGGGGGAGCTTAGGGCAAGGTGGTAGGGAGGGGTGGTCAGGGATGGCTGCACTTCAGGCCTCATGGGCAGGTCTGAGTGACAGGGCAGGAAATGGACAGGGAGTGCTGTGGAACCTCAGAATTTCAAGCAAGGAAAGAGAATACGTGGAATTGCTGACAGGAGCAGTATTGTGTGCCAGTCCCCTTGTGCACTCAATCATGACTCAGGTTTGAGTTCAGTGGGGGGTGGGGGGGGGGGTGCGGGGGGCAGGGAGGCCCCGGAGTAGAGGTTTCGGGAACTTGTCTTGGGTTGGCCAGCCTCCAAGGGGCCTGCCCCCGCAGAGGTCCCCCAGGACCCCCACAGCTGGCAGCCCTGAGCACAGGGCATGGAGGCTGAGGTGTGTGTTGTGAGTGGGACAAGGCCAAGTGCTGAGGAATACTAGAGAGCAGCAGTCTGGGGAGGGTCGGTCCTGGGCACATAGGCTGGCCCAGTCCACCTGACTCCAGGTAGGGAAGTGGGGCCCTCACCTGTGGCTCCCATCAGGCTTGTGAGCTCAGCCACACACTGGGTGGTGTGGACACTCCAGGCGCTGTTCTGTTCTGTCTGCAGGGTTCAAACATTCTGTGAATGTGTGTGTGTGTGTGTGTGTGTGTGTGTGTAGGAGGTGTGAAGTGTCTAAGACCCAACCCCTGACCTGGGGGGCTGTCAGCCTTATCTAGGGGATTGTATGAGGACATCTATGGCTCTGACACTAGTCAAGAGGCAAGTGATTGTCATAGGTCCCCCAGAAAAGGGCAGGAGCAATGGAAGAGGGTAGAAGTTTCTAGGAGGTTGAGACGAGCCTCGTGAGAAAAAATTCTGGCAGGTAGAAATGGGGCTGGGGTTGGGGGGAGGAGACACCTCAGCGACCAGAACAGCTGGAGCAGAGGCATGGAAGGAAATATAGTCAAAATGAGAGAAGGGCAACTCTAAATTTGGCCAGGACACCTTTGGGTTGAGTGAACTTGGGAATGCTTTCACCATTCTGCCCAATCTCCAACCCTCTTTGCCAAAAAGAAAAGGTCCTCCAAAACCAAAATGAAACCAACTCCCAAAAAAATGAAGCAGCAGAGACAGGGGAATGTGGGGGAAAGACCTCACACTCTAGAGTCATACGTTGAAGCCAGACTCTTTTCCTATAAAGACTTGCAACACAAGGTGCCTGGGTGGCTCAGTCGGCTATCTCTTTCTCTCTTTCTCTCTCTCTCTCTCTCTCTCTCTCAAAAAATTTTTTTAATGTTTATGTTTGAGACAGAGAGAGACAAAGCATGAATGGGGGAGGGTCATGGAGAGATGGAGACACAGAATCCAAAGCAGGCTCCAGGCTCTCTCTCTTATAAAGAAAATTTATTTATTTGCAAGAGATAGCATGAGCGGAGGAGGGGCAGAGAGAGAGAGGGAGAGAGAGAATTCCAAGCAGGCTCCACACTGTCAGCATGGAGCCTGATGTGGGGCTTGAACTCACGAACTGTGAGATCATGACCTGAGTTGAAATCAAGAGTTGGACGCCTAACCAGCTGAGCCACCCAGGGGCCCCAACGTGTCTGACTCTTGGCTTCGGCTCAGGTCATGGGTTTGAGCCCCGTGTTAAACTCCACCCTGACAGTGAGGACCCTGCTTGGGATTCTCTCTCTCCCTCTCTCTCTGCCCCTCTCCTGCCTTCTCTCTCTCTTGAAATAAATAATCTTAAAAAAAAACAAAAAACAAAAAACCTTGTAATCTGGACAAGTACCTCAACTTTTCTGAGCCTCAGTTTCTAAAGCTGTAAGAGAATACTTACCTCATATGGCAGATGTGGAAAGATTAAGTAAGACTTAGGCAGAGCAGTTAGCTGGTGCTCAACAAACACGAATTCTCTCAGCCCCAACAATAACACAAGTCTCTGGCTGTCTCAGCTGTGTTAAAGGGACAGTGAAGGTCCAGAGCTGAGTCACCTTTGCTCCCTCCTACACGAGCCCCTCTGGGGATGCCGGGCGCTGTTTGTTTATGGAGTTCTGGCTTTGCTTGTTTCTTCTGGAACCACCTCTTCAAGAAGGGGGGAGCCAAGATCTGCTCACTGGAGTACAGGTGCATACGTGTCTGTAGTTGCCAGCAGAAACTGCACCAAGCTGACCCTACTTCCTCCCTCTGCCTCTTACACAACATTTCTCACAGGCTCCTCCATGTCCAAGGGCCTAAAAAGGGGCCCTTTTCTTGCCTAGATTCTCCCATTATCAAGGTAAGCACAAGCAGCTTCCAGTTCCTCTGCTCTTCTGGCACACAAGTCGAGGCAGACTCTGGACCCCTTGACCTTACTCCAAGCAAGCTGGCCTACTTCTAAGCACCCTGGGGCACCTTGGTACAAGGCCAGTGGGACTCACCCAGAGAAGGGCCAGCCTGTTCCTGTCCTTAGGCCCTGCTCAGGGCAGATTCTGTCTCTGCAGCTCAACATGAGCTTAACATGGGCCAGGTCAGCCTGGTCAAACAGTAAGCCCCAAGGCTCTGTGAAGGTCCCTGGGCAGGGGCACCCGGGATTGCGTGTGGCGTGGGCGGCTGGCTGAGGCATACGTCAGGAAGGGATCAGGGCTGAGATGAGCAATGGTGCCCCTGGATACCTGGTGGCAGGAACTGAGACAGAGAGGAGGTTTTGCAGGGAAAGGCAGGGATGACAATGTTGTAATACTCCCCAGAAGGTGAAACCTGAAAGGAATTCGAGTTGGGTGTGGCCTCGCGGGGGCAGCCGGCTATGCTGACCCCTCCTGCTTCTTTGAGTCCCCACTCTGGGGCTCCCCGTGGTTGTCTGATTGTCTCCTGATGATAACCAAAAGCACTTTGAGAGCCAGACCTGTGTGTTACAGGCCTGCCTGTACCCATCTGCCCTTCCCTGCCCAGGGCAGGGCACGGAGGAGGCTGCAACCGACACCAGCTGCCTGGGAGATGGAAGGGTAGGGAGAAGACTCAGCACAGGGCCCAGGGAGAGGGCCGGGGAGGATGGGCCGGAGGGGCAGCAGGAGCAGTGGAAGGATGGGGTGGGGGGCTGAGAGGGCATAGGCAGAGGGACCCAGGAGAGGGGCTTTGTGGAGGGGTAGACCAGCCAAGGGGACAAGGACCAGGAACCAGATGGGATGGGGGGCAGGCTGCAATGAAGCAATTTCTGAGCTCACTGTGGGGGCTCTGCCCAGGGATGGGGGGGCCAGGGAGCTGAACGGCCTCAGGAAATGTCTCAGAGAGAGTGTCAAGGCCTCTGGTTAGGACAGGGTGGGTAGGAACCAGGATGAGGAAGGAAAAAGGGCAGGCCTGGGCCCAACCACCTCATCTTGATTTGTCCACTGAGCTTGGGCTCCTGTGGGGCCCTCATGTGGGCTTTTCTTTCACCTTGCCTGGATCCCCACCCCACTCTCACGTCACCCAAAGGGGCCTTTAAGGGTTGATGGGAACTCTTCCTCAGTGACTTGTCCTGAAAGCTGGAATCCACCCCTTGGTCCAGCCCTTGCTGGAGGAAGTCTCTGGCCAATTTCACTTCCTTCCAGTTCTCTAGTTGCTTCTTCCTGTATTTTCGGAGTACTCTGTGTAAACTTGGCTATAGCACTGTTCTCACAGACTTAAATAGTCTTCCCTAGTGCCTGGCATGGTGCTGGGAAGAGGATGGGCATTAAATAAACTTTTTTTTTGAATGAACATTGATCCCCCCTCAATGTCCTGAGCCTCTCTACTATTGAGTTTCTTAGATCTTGTTTCTCTTCTACCTCCAATCAAAACTCACTGTCCACGTTTCATTCCCTCAGAGCTCTGTACTCTTGCTTATGTTTCCAAGCTTGTTGGAGAGAAGCAGGGTGGTGTTCTGGAGAGAACACTGTACCCTCTGTTTTCTGGGGATACCAGGACTGAGGTCTAACTCCACACAGTGTGGACCCTTGGGGCCTCAGTTCACTCACTTCTTCCCATCAGTGGAAGGTCTAGATGACTTCTAAGGTCTTCCAGGGCTGAAGTGGAAGTCCTTTGTGGGCCAGGACCTGGTTTGTCTTATGCTCTGTGCCCCCAGAGCCAAGAATGGTGACTAGTGCAGAGCACGCTCTTAAATATTTGTTATGAGAAGGAACTGACAACTTCGATGGCTACCTAGTGCCTGGTGTTTTATACATGTTATTTCATTTCATTCCCAGAGTGATGGAGTTAAAATTTGTATATACATTTGCATGACTCTGAAGCCCATACTCTTCCCATAATACTTTGCGGCCTTTAGGAGACGATGCCATTGCACAAGGATTTGTTCTAATGATGGATGTGAAAGGCTGAAGGAGATCTGGAGACCCTTATTCTTATCATAGCATATAGGCAATGCCTCTGCCCCTCGCAGACCTTAGGAGATAATAGGAACTTAGGGTGGTAAGTGGAAGAGGGTGAGAGGGTGGTGAGGCTATCTGATCACTGTCATTTAAATGGGGTGCTTGCGGGGTGTCTGGATGGCTGTCAGTTGAGCAACCGACTTCGGCACGGGTTGTGATCTCGTAGTTGGGGGGTTCAAGCCCCACATCAGGCTCACTGCTGTCAGCGTGGAGCCTGCTTTGGAGCCTCTGCCCGCCCCCACCCCCTGTATCTCCCCCACTCACACTTTCTCTCAAAAATAAATAAGCATTGAAAAAAATAATAGATGGGTGTTTGGTTAGTTCCAGTCACCTGCTAAGCCAGCTCTCTCTAAAAAACAAAACAAAAAACAAAACAAAACAAAACAAAACAAAAAGCCCTAATTAGTAGCTTTTGTTGGTTTCTACGGCATATACACTCTCACTGTGGCTAAATTCAAGCAACAAATATGAAGTCACCACTGACTGCAGAGCTGGAAGAGAAGCACATAGTCAGCTCTTTTGCAAGCCAGTGAGCTGCCCTTCGCACACAACTGGAACAGTAAGCAGCGCTGTCCCCAGAAAGCTACAGGAAGGTCATGGCTTCTGCACATGCTATGGGCAGCTTTGGGAAATGTCAGCTCTCACTTTGCCTTTTTCAAAGATTAGAAAGACTAGACTGACAGCAGCTGTCCCATTACGTGGATGGCCCTCTAGGCTGCTGCCAGGAAGGCTCCCTCAGAACGGTCCTGGGCTCCCCTTTGGAACACACCCCCTGTTGCCTTGCCTCAGGCTGGGACAGCCCCTGGACCAGGCAAGGCTATTCCTTGCAGTCAATTCCTCAGGGAGCACTTCAGGTGGAACCATCCTGCAAGGAAGGATGGGTGTGTCGGTGCCATCGGCCTCTGCCTCTCACTTGGTTTCGGCCAGTACTTTCCTCCCAAATTCCAGGAAATCATAAATACCAAGGAATCTGCCCTTGCTGTGCCAAAAGCAGGCCCAGCTGGAAGGCAGCAGGCATCCCTAAAGAGATGGTGGAATGAGGGGGTGGAAAAGTACTGAGAGATAGGGGTGTGCCAGCTTCTGGTTGGGGAGGGACCCTGCTCCCCAGCTGAGGTGTGGAAACGGGCCTCGCAGCTGAAGAGCAGGCCTTGAGCTGGGCAGCTCTAGAGGGAAGAGTAGGAACAGATGTGGAGGAAAGGGGCCTTGTCCTAGCAAGCTCCTTGAGGACCTAAACAGCTTGCAGGTATGTCTTGGAGTCTTTCTCTCAAGTACTTAACACTGGCTAAGCACAGACAGAACCAGCAGTCAAAAATTTGTTGAAAGAGAAATGAGACTTTTATTAGCCTGCAGGATGTTTTTCAATACTAAGGCAAAAAGTAAAATGTAGGGGCAAGTAAAATTAAGGCATAAAGAAGTATCTAAGGGCCCCGAGGGCTCACCCAGGACATACAGTGGAGGTCTTCTCTTCATATCAAGGGTATGAGGTAGGCAGGAGAGGCTGACTTGTTTCACGGAGTCAGGCCCTACCACATAGCCCAAGGGAGAACAGTTGTGAGGTCAGGCCAGGAGGGTTAGAATTTGCTAGTGTAGAGGGTCATAATCCACTTGGGCATACGGAGGAAGCCAGGCAAGTAGGAGGCCAGCCAGCCCATGGTGGAGACATGAGAGAGAACTGAGCTCAAAGACAAATAGTCTTGGATGGGGCGGCCTGTGGACCACAGGAAGAAGAGAAGGGTTACACTGTCATTTCCCACTCCTCAGACACCTCCACCTAGGCTAAAGAGCCTGAGTGGGATGTGAGGGAGGAATGGGGAGAAAGTGTGGGAGAAGGTGAAGTGAGCAGGGAACGGAGGAAGGGAGGTCTAGGCTGGCTGCTGGGCCAGAGCTCTTACCATCCACATCCCGAAGGCCATAGCGTCGAGCAAGGTCACAAGATGGCAGCACCTTCCCACTCAGGCTCAGGATATTGGGGTCTGTGGGCACAAATACAGCTGAGAAGGCATGGCAGTGATGCAGTGTGACAAGGTTTGGGCCCAGTGGGACAGGGCACCACTGAAACAGGCTTCGGTGCCCAGAATTCTTTCTTTCTATTCCTAGGCCTCTGACTCCTGGCTATACTTCCTGCGGCTCCCAAACCTCAAACTGGGCCCACATAGGGTCTCCAGAAGCCGGAGAAAAGAAGGGCATATTCCTCAACCATATCCTGAGCCAGGACCCAGAACTGGCTACTACCACCCTGCAGATTCTCCATGCCCTTTCTTGTTACCACCTGCCCCCAACCGCTTTACCTGTTGCCAAAGCCACCACACATTTGCCACTCATTTCTGTGGTCTCTGCAGAGCTGAAATCAGATCTGAACTGAAACACAGGGGCAGAGAAGTGAAGGGTTAATTTCCAAGAGAACTGCCCAAATTTCTTTCCCACTTTTAGCTTCTATTCCAAGAGAGACAGGCCCTCATCACTGCACCTGCAGGACCCAGAATCTTAGAAGATGCTTGAGCCACTCTTCCCTACCTCCAGGTACATCCTGTACCCTGGCACCAGGACCCACTGCTTTTCCTAAGTGAAAGATCTTGGGATGTCAACTATGTCTGGACCTTCTAGGTTAGTTCAGGGCAGGGGTCAACAGCATGGGCTTCGGGGAAGGAAGCTTTTCCATTTATGGCATACATGACCTTGAGCAAGTTTCTAACCTTTCCAGGTTTCAGAATTGCCATCTGCAAAATGGAGATAATATCTCCTTTGCTGGATGAAAGGACATAATGTATGTATGCTGCTTGGCCCTGCTCCTGCCACAGTAGGCACCTGGGTATTTCCTCTTTGTTACTGTCTTGTCATTGAGGATGGAGAAGCTGATTCCTTTGCGTTCCCTCCCTCCCTCGCCCTCCCCCTGCCAACCTGCTTCAACAGGGGATCATCAGCGTTGTTGTTTTTCATCACAACCTCCTTCAGTAGTTCTGTCTGCACCAACCCTGGCCACAGAGACACATAGCTGACCCCGTGGCACCGCAGCTCCTGGGCACAGTCAGCAGCCAGCCTGTCGCACTGTAGAAGGACAGAAGGCAGGGGAGAGCCAGGGCGCCCGGCCACATCACCTTCCTCCCCTGCCTTCCTTGCTTCTGCTGAGGATGCCCCAGCCCTTCTCAGGAGCCCTGTCTCAGCTGTCCACCTTCCCCAGTGTGCTGCCTACCCTGGCCACCCAAGGGGAGCCCAGGCAAAGGAACTGTTTATGAAGGCGCAGAGGGAGAGGTGGGAGCCAGTGGGCCTTACTACTCCGATCATTGGGGATCGGATCTCCTGAGCTATGGGTACCATCACTGTCTGATGCCTCCCTAACCCCTGTGCTCCTGGGTCCTCACCGCAGCTTTGCCAACACCATAGGGGACATTGAAGAGATACTGCAGCCCCCCGATGGAGGAGATGACCACGATGAGTCCCCGGCCAGCTGGTACCATGAGCCGTGCTCCATACACTGAGCACAAGTAGTGACCTCTAGAAGGTGAGGCAAGGAAGGAGAAGGAATACATGACGTTCACTGCTGGCCTGGCTGCTGTAGCCCTGGCAGCTTCCTCTGCCCTCTAGGGCTAGAGGCCACTTCCTGAGAGCAACAGTGGTAAAAGGAACCACCAATGGATGCGTGTAAAGGAAAAACTCAGTTTTCCATTCTCCTATGTAGGGAAAACCCAGCACACATATACTCGATAACCAGAAAAACATTTCATTTGCATGGGAAACAGGATCCTCCGAGTGAAAACAGGTAGAGAGAATTATAGTTTCAAAAGGAAAACCCAATCTAAGGTAATGCAAAGGAAAGGCACAGTAAATGTGTACGTGAGTGGGGGAGGAGGTGAGGACATGTTGGCGGGCTTCCCAGAGGCTCACAAAATGGCCTTTATCTTGGAAAATTCATCATGGCTCAGGGACCAAGGCCTGGGCCTCTGCCCAGGCTCAAAACTCTGACCCGCAAGAGATGAGGGAGTGGAAGGCCTCTCTTTGGAAGGCTAAGCATGTGGGCCATAATTGCCAATTATCAGCATTTTAGGTTTTCTTTTCTTGCCTCTTGGCTGACCATCCCTCTCTGTCCTCATAATCTTTCTTCTGCCTTGGAAATCACAACTGGATTCTAATCCTGCTTCCTTGGTATTTCCACAAGAAGCTGTGGGTGTTCTTAAAATGCTTTAGGCACAGATTTTCAGATAATCTCTTAGTTACTCCCACAGGTGGCTGATCACACCCCCATGGAATGCAGTTTCTGAGAGGGCACTACCGTTCCAACAATAAAAAAGAGACACAAGTGGTGTGTCATGCTAGGTGAACTCTTCGTGCTGTGTTTCATCTCACTCCCATGCAGATGTATGTGTAACTCTGATGTTGGAGTGCCCTTGCCTGTGGATCTGGAGTGAGGATGTGGAGGCTAACATGGCTGGCACTCACACTCACTGACCTTCTCTTGATCTAAGACAAAAGAATTTCTTTTTTTTTGTTAATATCAACTACAGGTGGTGTGCATTATTCAAAGAGGGAGGCTTCCTTCTGATCACGCACTTGGATGTGCAGAGTGAGGCCGGAGAGAGGCCAAGAGCAAGTGCAGTTGTGTCAGTTCTGACAGAAACAAGGTAAAAGTCAATGTTCCCAGGTACAGATCCACCTGGATGGAAATTTTCCAGAGGTGTGAGACAAACGGGACAAAAAGGAGAAGAAAGAGATGGGGAGGTCAGAGAACAAGGGCGGGCATATGAGGAACGGTCCAGGGCCTCAGCTGAGTGAATGAGGGGAACCCAGACCCTGGGACAAAGGGAACACTTACCTGAGTCCCACATTGTTGATATCATCCCAGATGGAGGCAGGGCTTTCCCAGAATGCCTTCTTAGTGTTCTTTATAATTGCCTGGAAGGCAAAGGGAGTGTTGTAAATTGGATGATCTAAAGGCAGGCAGGTATGAGGGGCTGGATAATGAAAGGGATATGAGTGGGGATAAGGACTCAGGACTCAGGGGTCAGAGGGGGAGGTTAGGGATGTGGAGCTGGAATCAAAGTGTAAAGGGTACCAGGACCCCAGCGTAGGCGTTGTTGACCAGCACATCCAGACGCCCCTGCTGTTCCCGATCCACTTGCTCAAACAGGCTTTGCACTTCACTCTCCTGGCTTGAATCACATACCACAGGCACACACTGGCCCCCTCGAGACTGTGCCTGGAGAGACAGAGGGGATATGAGCTTATAGTTGCACATGAGTGTGAGACATAAGGCAACCCTCTTCAACTCCCAGCTTGGGAGGAGCTGAGAAGGGGAGGAGGCACTGAGAAGGCAAAAGTAGGAATCAAAGCCAGCAGCTGAGGGAATATGGTGAGCAATACCGCCCTCTGGTGTCTGTTTGAGGAGTTTCAGGAATGCTAGGTCCTTTCTCTACAGAGGGAAACAGATTGGGATCTCAAGCTTAAAATCTACATTTACAGAGGCCTACCAGGTGCAAGTAGTTGTATACTCTTAGTGGAAGGCAAGGGACAAATAGGGAAGGGGGGATGCTCCTGGGAAAGGAATATCTCTCTTCTTCCTCATCCTTGGTCATTTCCAACGTTCACACCATAAGCTCCCACTCTTCACCGCTCACGTGTAACCTCTCCTCTGTCCTGGCCCTCTTACCCTCACATCACCAATGCTCCTGCCTAGTTACTGAAAAATCAAAAACTTTCAGGCATGAACTATTTCTACTTTCCGTTCTACCTCACCCTTCACAAATGAGTCCCCATCCTCTAACTTCAAAGGAAGAAGAAATACCTTATTCAGGACCAATCCTCCTATTCTCCAGATCCGTGCTCTAGTTCCCACCCTCTTACCTTCTTGCCTCCTAACTGCTCCCCCGTGCTCCCAGAGCATTGTGTCTGCCTCTGATTTCCTGCTGGGTCCTATCTTTCCAAAGCAGAAGTGACATCTTATTTATCTTGGTAACCCCAGTGCTTCACCCAGTGCCTAGCAAACCAAATATATTTTTTCAAACTGAAATCCAGTAAAAAAAAAAAAAAAAAAAAAGTCAACTGAAAGTGTACAGCTCAATAAAGTCTTCCCTAAAATAAAGGAAAGCACAGGTCCACAACCCTTCAGCTGCAATTCCAAAATCCCTGAAGGTTTCAAAGAGAAGGTTTTTTTTCCATAAAACTCACTTATTGGCAAAATTTGACCTGATCTGAAGTCATTTATGGGCTTCATTTATTCCAGTCTGAATAAATATTCACATTTCGTGGAGGAATATAATGGTTTCAGGTAAGGGATTAGTGGAAGGAGTGGTTAATGGGAAGGGCTACCTCAGGTGGTGTGTGTCCTACTTGTTCCAGAGGAAGCACCCACCTCCTCAGCAGTGGCCCGCAGCGTGTCCATATGGCGGCCAGTGATGTAAACTGTGGCACCTGCCTGGCAGAGTTGCAAGGCGATGCCGCGGCCAATACCTCTGGAAGCACCGGTCACCACGCACACTTGGCCCTTCATGGGAGCTGCCATGACTCACATGCAAAGGGGGTAAAATCTGTGGAAGCAAAGACTTGCTCTGAGGGAAGCCTGCATCTTGTGTATGTGTGGAAGGGGGACCCGGATAGCGGGAGGGAGGAGGAGCCAAGGTTGGGATCCTCTGAGAAGAGAGAAGTTTCAGAGCAGGACAACAGTGCAAACCCCAGGGCAAGGCTGTTCGTCCTTTTTGGCAGGCCAAGAAGTAAATAAGGGGGCTCGGTGGGACTGTCCAGGGCTACCCACCTATAAGGACTCTCTGAAAGGGGTTGACCGGGTGGGGGGCGCTCAGCGCGGCAGCCCCTCAACGGCGGGTCCACGCAGCGTCCTGGGCTATCCAGAGCTCTGGCCTCTGGCGTGGCCCAGTCGGGCTGAGCCCGGAGGGGCGGCTTCCGGGTCGGGGGTGGGAGCGGGGACCGGGCACGCAGGAGGGAGCTCGCGCCCTTTACCTGCCCTCCTGCAGTCCCGGCGCCGTCTAGCCGGCGAAGTCCTTGGACTCTAGGACTTCGATTTTGGCTGCGGGGGCGGGACCAGGTGACTGCAACTGGATCAGAGTGTGAGGCTGGGGTGCCAGCCCGCGTTCCCGTCCGGGATCAGCGGAAGGCTTGGAGGAGAGGGTCAGAGAGCACGGGAGGCGGTGCTGGGGCCAGGACTGGCGACTGGAGGAGGGGCGACCTGGGGACACACACAGTCACCCGTCTAGGGGCTGTCGCCAATACCGTGACGTATATACTGCGCGCCGAGCACGCCGTCTTTCCTAAACTCCGTCCGGACCCGGCACGCTCCTACGTGCGTGACGTTCCTCTGCTACTGGAGACGCTTTCGCGGACGGACACGGCCTTGAGCACTCATGGGACCGGGTCCGCGCTCCCTCCACAAGGCTGGCCGCCGGTTTCCAGCTGGTGACAAACGGGGGCGCGGGGCCAAGGGATCGGGGCACCCCCCACCAGGCCGCCAGCGGCCTCCGGACGGGAGCTCGGAGCCAGCCCCAGACGCGCACCCTCACCTGAGCCCCGAAGCTCTGGGGTATTTCCGCCAGGCGCTGTCAGCCCTGAAAGAGGCTCCTGAGACCGGAGAAGAGCGAGGTGGGGAGACTTCAGGGTGAGACTAAGAGAGGGATTCGCTGGACATAAGTTCTGGGATAGGCAGGAGAATTTTCATGGGTCCCCAGGGCATAGGGACTTAGTCTATGTCTCCCATATCCTCTTCGTTGCTCCCCTCTCCCTCCTTTAGTTAACTAATGGAACATAACCATCCTCCTCTTAGTCTCTAAAATATTTCTTTTCTTGTCTGTTCAGAACTGATGGTGCACAATGTTTTGAAGGAAGTGGAAGCTGAGGCCCTAGCCTTGGCCACAAACAGGACTGGCAGTGAGATTATGCAGGAACTGCTGGGATTTAGTCCCCTGAAACCGCTGTGTCGAGTATGGGCTACTTTGCGCTCCAACTTCCGCTTTGTGGCCTGTCATCGATGCGGGGTGCATGTATTGCAAAGTGCTTTGCTGCAGCTGCCTCGATTGCTGGGGAGCCCTGCAGAGAAAGAGGAGGAGGACGTGGAAGAGGAGGAAGATGGCAAGGATGGTCCCTTGGAGACTCTGGAGGAGCTGGTTTTGGGACTAGCCTCCGAGGTGTGTGATGATTTTCTTTTCTACTGTGGAGACACACATGGCAGCTTCGTGGTCAGAACTCTGCTACAGGTGTTGGGAGGGACTCTTCTGGAGTCTGAGAGAGCCAGGCACCATGGCTCTCAGTCACCTAGTAAGTATTACAAGAGGGAAGTGGACGTAGAGAAGAGGAGAGTTTAGGAAGTCCAGTAGAAGAGAGTAAGCAGAAGAGTAATTCTTGCTGACCTTAAAGAATTAGCAGAGAAATTAGGACAAGACTTAACAGGCCAAAGATTAGTGCACAAAGAGGCCCAGACGTGAGGATGCATAGGTGTGTTTGGGGGACAGCTAGTAGAATAGGCCAGGGGTAAGAGGTGATTCATGAGGAATGGGTGTCAAATTTTTTTTAAACCACAACTCACAGATTTTTTTTTTTGTTTTAAACATCACTGAACATGCGTCTGTGTATGTATACATATATTGGACTCAAGCAGAACTTTGAGAAGTTAATATATATACAACCCATTCTGATATTTTCTTTTCTGTTCTATTCTATTGAAAAATTGCTGGTTAAGATCCACTAAAGTGATTTTATGATGCATTTGTAGGCAGCGACCTACAGTTTGAAAAACTCTGGGAAATAAGGTTAGAGATTTTAGATGAGGCCTTGAAGTCCTGAGAGTTTGGCCTATCTTCTACGGACCACTGGGGAGCTGTTGAAATTTCTTAGAAAAATTAAAACAGAAACGTAGTCTCTGTTTAGTCATCCAGATGAGAAGAGGTATTCATATGTGTTCTGCATCTCCAAGCTGAATCCTTGCTCATCTATGGGATTATTCTCCCTCCTGGATGGTAGTTTGTGATCCCAGCACTGCACGTGTTCTTGGTCTTCTTTCAGAAGCACAAAGGGCCCCAGCTCGGGAAGGTAAGCCATCTGATTTTGAGGTCCCTGAAACCTTCTTGAATCGCCTTCAGGACCTGAGCTCCTGCTTTCTGAAGGACATTGCTGGTAAGGAGGGAAAAAGGAGGAGGGTCTAGGACCTGCTTTTCTGGAGGTGAACTGTCATCATCTGAGGCCCTTACTTCGATCAGTGTTATTCCTTTTCAAATCTGATCGGGTTTGATATTGCAAAGACTCTGTATAGAGCTTTTACGTCCAAAGTCCCTGATATCTTTTGCTTGAGGTTTGAGGTTGTACAGGTTGTCTGGATTTTGGAAGAGCTGCTTTTATTATTTCTGCCCTCTCCCTCAGTATTTATCACTGACAAGATCTCCAGCTTCTGCCTTCAAGTGGCCTTACAAATCTTACACCGCAAACTGCCCCAGTTTTGTGCTCAGCTCTGCAGTGCTGTGATTGGCTATCTGAGTAGCCGCAATTCCTCAGCAGATGGCAGGTATGGTCTAGGCCTCAGAGTCCACCAAAGTTGATGAGGCTGTGTGAAGTAAATGAAGTGATATGGATATTTTAGATGCAATAAAGGCTGCTTGATCACCTTCTCCTTGTCCCTAGCCCCCTACTGCTATTTCTGCGGGATCAGACGAGCTCCAGACTCCTGGAGCAAGTGCTGCTGGTGCTGGAGCCCCCGAGGCTCCAGAGCCTCTTTGAGGATCACTTCCAAGGGCAGCTGCAGACCCTGGCCGCACACCCCATTGCCAACTTCCCTTTGCAGCGTTTATTGGATGCTGTTACTACCCCTGAGCTGGTGAGTTGAGAGTGGGGCCGGATCTGTTTCTGTGCTCTGTTATTTCTGCTAGTTTTTGTTCATTGTGCCTTATTTTATTGTGTGCCTGCCTCTGCATCTCTGAGTGTGTGCTGGCCATTCCCCTTAAAGTTATTCCTGGGGGTTACTCAGAGCTTATGACGAAAGTGCCTTCTCAGAAAGGATTTGTTTTGGCTTCTCGGGTTCCAATACCAGCAGGTGACTGGCTTAATCCAAATATGCAGCTTGAGGTTCCATGACCCGTGTTTGTGGTCAACTATCTGTAGCAATACAGAGTTGGGAGTTGGGGTAGAAGGGTAGATTATTTTTTTTTTTTTTAAGATTTTATTTTTAAGTAATCTCTACACCAAATGTGGGGCTTGAACTCACAACCCAAGATCAAGAGCTGTGTGCTCTGCTGACGGAGATAGCTAGGTGCCCCTAGAAGGGCAGATTTAATTCCAGTATCCCCTTATCTTGAGAGTGTGGCCATTTAAAGTATTGCTGCTTCCCTCATGTGAGGCAGCACCTCTAAGACTGCCCCTTGTCCTAGACTTCATCTGGCCAAACCCAAATCCTGATATTGGCCATGCTTATCTAGCACTTCTAGTTGTTTTCAGCAGGAAGATTTCTCTGAATAACTCAGTCCACTGTTACAGAATGCCAAAGATTCCTCATTCTGTGCCTCCCCTCAGCTGTCCCCCGTGTTTGAGGAGCTGAGCCCTGCCCTGGAAGCTGTGCTGGCTCAAGGTCACCCCGGGGTGGTCATTGCCCTGGTGGGGGCCTGCCGCAGAGTTGGGGCCCACCAAGCCCGGGTCCTGCAGCTGTTGTTGGAGGTGAGTAGGTGTTGCCCTCAGTTCAAATAAACAGGTGTTGCCCTGTTTATGCCCTCAGTCCAAATTCCACCTGTTAGGACCTCTCTAATCTTCAGTGGTTGTATCTCTGGACTCAAGAGGCCTAATGTCCAAGGAGTTCACAGATCCAGGGAGAAATGAGGCCAAACCCATCTCATAGCCCTGGAATGAAAATTGTCTCCCAGAACTAAGAGAGCAGTTTATTTAAGGAATAAATGTTTATTCAACCCCTGTTATGTGTATAGGGGCTGGGGATACAGCAAGGCAGATGAGATCCTGCCCTTATTCAGCTTACATTCTCACATCTCCTGAATGCTTTCCTCTGTCTAGAGAGTCGGGGTTAGGGATGAGGTAGCTCTCCGATTCATCATGTTTTGTCTTCTCCTCTAGGCATTCCACTGTGCGGAGCCCCCTTCCCGGCAAGTGGCTTGTGTGCCTCTCTTTGCCACTTTGACGGCTTATGAGGTATACTATAGACTGGCAGAGGAGGAAGGGGCAGTGCCCGCAGAGCACCAGGTGAGGTAGGAGAGGGGCCAAGTCAGTGACTAATTGGGGCCAGGGTTTAAAAAGTCCTTCACCCTTGTGGTGAGGGTGTGGGGATCTCTGGCTTCATCCAGGTGGGGGTGGCACTTTGGTGGCTGCCTCCTAAATCCCTGTTTCTGTCCTACCAGGTGGAAATGGCCACGGCCAGGGCTCTGGGGGAAGTGACAGTCCTTGGGTCTCTTCTGCTTCAGCATCTGCTGCACTTCTCTAGCCCTGGTATCGTACTTCGAAGTCTGGGTGCCTTGACGGGACCACAACTTCTGACTCTCGCCCAGAACCCTGCTGGCTCCCACGTGCTTGATGCCGTCCTGACCAGCCCCTCCGTGACGCGCAAGCAGCGTCGCCGTGTGCTGAAGACCCTAAAGGTTCTGGTTTCTGCTTTGATTCCCCCACCAACATCCATTTAAGAGAACATGAGCTTGCCCTGAGACTGTCCTTCAGAATCAGAGAGGATATATCGTTCCCAGACTCTTTCGACTCAGCCCATAAACTTCTGAAACTTCACTTCCCCGTTGCCCTCCCCAGTGCACTTTTGTGGAATGCCCTAGGGGGACCTACCTTGCTTGTTTCACTGCAGGGACAATACGTGGCTCTGGCCTGTAGTCGTCATGGCAGCCGAGTGCTAGATGCCATCTGGAGTGGAGCAGCCTTGGGGGCCCGGAAGGAAATTGCTGCCGAGCTGGGTGAGTACCTGCACCTCTCTCTAACCTTTCCAAACTTCCCTCACTCCAGATGGCTGAGTGGCTGGGGAGGGGACTTAAATACAGCAGAGACTTCAGTTCAAAAGGGTGGTGTTGGCCATGGGTTCTTAGCAGTCTGCCCTCCTTTCCTCTGCTGATTATGCAGCCCTGTGCTCCCGCCCTCTCCTGGCTTCCGTTCTTTGGAGACTGAGGTATTATCCTTGAGGCCAACCCAGGGCCCAGGGAAAATGGAGGGACCTTCACCCAGGGAGTGTCGCTTTGAGCACGGGGGGTGACTGTATGATGATACTGAACATGAGTGATTCCCTTTGCAGGGGAGCGGAACCAGGAGCTGATAAGAGACCCTTTTGGCCACCACGTGGCTCGAAATGTGGCCCTGACTACTTTCCTGAAGCGCCGAGAGGCTTGGGAACAGCAGCAGGGGGCAGTGGCCAAGCGGAGGAGGGTTTTGAACTCAATACTTGAAGACTGAGGCCTTTGGACCTGGGACTGGGTGATGGGGAGGGTAGCGGGAGTATCTGTCCTGTCCCCTTCTTAGTTTAAGTTGGAATCAAAAGTCTTATTAATAAACATTTTTATATTTTTATTGGAAATGTTTTTATTATTTTGGGGAAAAGGGTATAAAGAAATAGAGATCTCAAGGTAAAATCAGAAAGGGCTGAATTCAGTGCACTAGGAAGCTTAGGGACAGGAGGAGTTGCAAGGAATCTAGATGTAGCAATGATCAGGGTGGGGTCAAGATACTTGGGGACAGGCTTGTGGCCTTTCCGGGTAAGTGGGATGCTGGAAAGATGGCTAGGAAGGGACAGCATTCTTCAGGAAGGGTATAGGCTAGGGGTGTAAGGCGTTATGCTGATGAGGCCTGTCACAATGGGGTCAGAAGGCATTGGGGAAATCAGGTGAGTTACCTAATCTGCACTGTCTTCAGATCTCCAAAGCTGATGCTGTCACAATCCTCATAGTGTGTCTCTTGGAATGAATCTAGGGGCAGAAAGCAGCTTGGGGCCCCTTCTCAGTAGGGGTGAAGGCGACCCTGCCGCTGCCAATGCCATTGTTCGGCCCCTTCTATTAAATGGCGAAGGCTGGAGGAAATTCCCAGCAACATATGGCCCAGCCCTTGCAGCAGTGCAGAGGTCCAACGGAGGAGCTCCCTGAAGGGCAGAGACAAGATGAAGTCGGATGGGTGGGGGAACATGGGAGGAGGCTATAGAGGGGGTTTTCCACAAGGGAGAGATTATGAATAGGGGAGTATAGAAGAAGGAATTAAGGGCGCTGCAACTGTAAGGGGATGAGGAAATACGACATGTTGGTCTCTGACCTGAGTACTTTCTTTGGGCCGAGTCCTTGAAAGTCACAACTCATGGAGTAGAGCCCATAGAATGTGGCTTTGATATTGAGGCTGCCAAAGAGGTCTCGAGGGTTTTGCTTGTATACGTCAAAGGTGATACGGGCGATGTCCTTGCTGTGCTTGGGCTTCTCCCGGCCCAGGCCGTATGACAGCACCCCACTCTGTAGGGTACACTCATCAGTGCCACGCACCCTCACACCCTGACACCCACAGTGTGCACTGGGCACACAGTTCCCCACCAGCACTGGGTCAGACCCACCCTTGCCTGGACTCTTTGTCCCCTGTATGGTGTCCTTGGCAACCCCTTACCTCTCCCAGTGTCTCTGCCCCCAAGATCACGGTTGGGCTAGAGAAGCTTGGGAGAGATATAAAGGATTGGTGGCTTACAGCAAGCCCCACTATGGGCCTCTCACCCTGCTGGGGGTCCAGCTCTGCCCATACTCCAGCACCATCAGGCACGTGTCATCCTCCAAAAGCTGGAAGAAGTCCTCACTCTCCACGGCGGTCCCATCCTCCTCCAGCACCAGTGTTAGCATTCCACTCAGCAGCAGGGCCTCCAGTGCCTGCCCAGCCACAGGAAGCAGGAGGGAAGGGGCAGGGCTTATCCATGCCCCTCCCTCTCCAGCTGCCCCACATCCACTGGTTGGCTCTGGATGCTGGTTGACACCCCAACTCTACTTCCTGGGAAACTGCCATTCTTCAAATGGCTCCAGCTCTTGGTGCTTAGTTGCCGGGGGACCCTCGCTAAGGGCTGACTTTTTTTAACCTAGTTGCTCCTCTGTCATTGTCCTCTTTCCCTGTTACCCTCTGAGCCAATCCTAGTGGTTTGGAATTGAAAAACTAGTCAGGTTCTCTTGAGGTCCACCCTTCTGTCTTCTCTCCAGTGTCTTACCTCACTGTCCCCCACTCTCAGAGAACTGTTTTCAGTAACAATGACCCTTAGCCTTTTTGAGTCTTCACTAGTGCCAGGTATCTATGTAGACTTTACATACATGTCCTCTTTGACTCCTTTCCACAACCCTAGGAGAAAGGTGTAACATTATTCCCTTTTTGTAGATCAAGAAACTAAAGTTTTGATAGGTTGAACAACTTCCTACAGTGTGACACTAGCAAGTGGTAGAATCTGGACTTGAACTTGACTTGTCATATGAATCACCATTCCATACTGACTTCTGAATGCCATTCCCCCAACCCTCCCTAGCTATTCCTCCTCCTACCCCCTGGAAAAGAAATAACCTAAATACAGCATTGGTCATTGGGCTGAACCGCGCCGCACCCCCCCTCCCCCACTATAGCCCTCAGAGGGAGGAGCAGCCATGTAACTAACCTCAGCCTTTCTGCTCACTCACTGTAAGTTCTCACTCTTCTCTAGCCCCTGCAGTAGGAACTTAGGGATTTGGCTCACTTACCTTATCTAGCAGTTCCTGGCGGGTGGCAGCTGTCAGACCTTTCCGGGTGGTTCGCTTGTGATCACAGACACGGAAAGGTCGCTGGGGTGGTGGAGCTGAAGTCCAGACTTTCCTGCCAAACTCAGAGCTCATACTGGATACTGACCTGGTAGTTGGGAAGAAAGGTCAAGAAGTGAGAAGTTTGGTGAATGCAGTAGGGATGATGGGGTGGGGTGCCTGGGGAGTTAGGGAGGGATCTAGGTTTGCAGATCAGAGTAGCCTAGGGAGAGACCATGGAGTGGGGGCGGTGAGTGGTGGTTCCATAGCTGGACAAGCCCGTTGTGGAAAGTGGGGGCAGGGAAGAGAAGGGGTGAGTATCAGAGTCTCCTGGGGGCCGAATGGAATTTTGTTGCCATGCCCTATCCTCAGAGTTGGAGGGTAGAAAGGAGGGTTAAAAATCACCTGAGCAGGCCGCTGGGGTTCAGGGCTGAGAGGTACTCCATGGTGGAGGGAAGGAGCAGGGGAGTTGCCTCTCCCACTGAGTTCTGGGCTGTGTGGTTCTCTGCTGTGCTGGGGCTGAAATGGTGGTGTTTTCAGCTACACAGCTGGGATCTCAGCTCCAGTGAGGTGGGAGATGAGTCAACCCGGACTCTGGTCCCCCCTGCCTGGCCAGTAAGAAGGGCAAAGTCCAAGGGGAGGGAGAGAAGGAGGGGCCTAGATGGGATAGTGGAGGAGAGATTGAGGCCCAGAGTTGCCCACAAAAGTCATGAGGCTTTTGTGCGTGCGTGCGTGTGTGTGTGTGTGTGTGTGTCTGTGTCTGTCTGTCTGTCTGATGGCAGTGTGTGCTGAGGATAAATGGGAACTATGTAAGGATGGAATGTGGTCTCTGGTGTTTTTCTTTCTATGGAGAGAATTTCTAGGAATAGTTCCTGGCTCCCAACCCTAGAGAAGCTGCGTTATACATGATTTGCACTGTACTTGCTGCCACCTACCGTGAAAGCCATAAACTGCACCATTAGGAAAGGGGAAGCCAGGCTGCAGGTGGGATCATGGGCAGAGCTTGGAGGAAATGAAGGGTGAGACAGTGTGCCAGGGTGGCGTGTGAGGAGAGGATGGATCCTGTTCCCTGGATCCAGGATCACCAGGATCCTGTCTGGGACCCTGGCCTTCCTGCTTTCCTGCTTCTTCCTCCGTCTAGGGGAGGGGCCGGCTCAACATTTCTCTGGCTTCAATCTCCAGAACTGCTCACTTCAGCTACACTGCATTAGTCACTTTCTCTCTCACCTTTCTCTTTTGGCCACTGAATCGGCGTGAAGGAGATGTGAAGGGGAAGGGGGTTGTCTTTTGATGGCATCAAGACTGGCTTTGGGTGCCCTGAGTCCCATCTCTGATTTCAGCTATAGTTGTGGATAGTTGTATGGCAGCTCAGACTCTCACTAAGACTGAACCCCTCACATGAGTGTAAATCTCTGCTTTCCTGCCTAGGTGTTTGAGGCTGCGGCAGCCCACTCAGCCTCCTGACACGTATAGGCTGCAAGTGTGTATAATGCCTCTAGGACAGCCCTCAAACAGTGAAGAAGGCAAGCTGGGCATCAGTGCCCCAGTCTTCTGTCTTTCTGGAAGGCATTCTGTGTAATTCTGAGAGCTTCCTAATCCTTACTGAAGAGACTCAATAACACACTTATTTGGCTCTCTCTTTCCCTCTCCTCCCCTGCTCCCTCACTTCTACTTCCTGAGCTGACTTCCCAGATGCAGAATTACCTGTACCCATGCTAATTCAGGCTGTGCTTTGGAAGTAACCCAAACTGAGACAATACTGGTGTCCTGGCTCCCAAGGAGTGCCCAGTTCTAGCTGGTAACTGGGCAGGGGTCTTTCCCCTTACCTCAACTTAAGTGTACTAGGTCCCCCTCAAATTTCTTCATTTCCAGGCTTTGCCCAGAGAAGGCTTCTTTTCAGTATGTCTCTACCAATGCATCCTTTCCTACCTTCTTATCTCGTAGCTCCGTAGGATGGTCTCTTTGTGGTTGTGTGTTATGATTCCTCAAAGAGCTGATAAGTCCCTTGTACCTCCAATGCATCCCCCAGAACTCAGCACTGTGACTGAAAGCTGTCATTGGTAGCCCTTTGAGAGCCCTGGGAGTAGAAAGAATGGAGCAGGGCATAAGGTAAGAGATGAGAGTGATGTGGGTGCATAAGGCAAGCTAAAGGCAGAGCACAAACTAACAACTCCCCTGCCCCCAGGTGGGATATGTGTGATATTCCTCAGGCACTCCTAGCTGTGCAAGAACAAAGATAAGAACAGAAAACAATGGTTAAACTGATAGAGATCACAGGACCTGAGTCTCCATCAGTTTACAAATATCTTAGTAAATTACAAGAAAAGGGCAATCTCATCAATAGTCCAATCTCCAGGACTGTCTTAATGCTCCCTACTGTCTTAATGATAATACTTTGCTAGAGGGCAAAACAGCCTTAGCTTGGCAATAGCTAGGCCCCCAACAATCTGTAACTCCTCTTTAGCATATGGAAATCCCTTCAAGAAACTTCCTCTTGACTTTATCTCCTTCAGCTCCACAGTATATAAAGGATCACCCCCTCACACTTATAAACTGCTCTTCCTGCCCACAGGTTCTGTCCCCATGCTTTAATAAAGTCACCTTTTTGTACCAAGGACATCTTCAAGAATTCTTTCTTGGCCGTCGGCTCTGGACATCACCCCCATAACCTCAAAACCTCATCAAGAGGAGTAGGTAGCAGGCTGAAGAAAAAGAGGGCTCAGCAGGATCAGAAGTCAGGAAACAGGTCAAAATAGAGCAGTTGGGGGAACGAGTAGTTTGGGTCACCTTCTCTGCTGAGTGTAGGCCAGGGAAGCCTCAGCACGTGGTGACAACTGTCCCAACAACTGGGGCCAGAACTGCCCGAGGGATGAGGGCAGATGCAGGACCCAGGATTTTGTAGTGTCCCTACTTACCTACACGATCAGGGAACCTTATCTGTATACCTGCAGGTAGTCCTGTTTCCTAGGGAAGCAGCCTGTCACATGCCTGGACCTGTTAGTGATGGGAAAGGGTAGAGTGCGGGAGGAGCCCCAGGAAAGGCCTGAGAAGAACTCCACCTCGTCCCTCCCTATTCCTAGTCTCACACTGCAAATCTAACTGGCAGAGGACAGGAGTAGGCACCTCACTCACTGCTGCTGTGCCTTTCAGCTTCTCCAGCCCCCTCGTGGGCCTGATCCTACTAGCTCCCAGGTGGGTAAGTAGATCTGCGCATGCACCTTTACTTCCCACCACTCATTTTGCCCGAAGGTATAAGGAATGGGGCTGGACAGAGAAGCAGCCCAGCTAAAGGGGTAGAGGTGGAGGTAGTGGCAGCCTGGGAGTCAGGACTGGGGAGGTCGGCTGACTGACAGCAGGGGATTTGGGTTCCAAGAAGTAGTGATTGAGTAGGGGCCAGGGTAGGTCAGGAAGTCAGTCAAGGCTTTTAGAAGAGAGGAAAGTGGGAGGAAACGCAGTCCCTTCTCACCTGGCATGAGGGGTACCCCGGGCTTTTGCCCCACCCCCTAAATGCCCTCCATGGCCTTTTCCATCTCCCGGTAGGCACAGAATGCTGGCCTGTTACCGACCCCCGGGGAACGAGACGCTGCTGAGCTGGAAGGCCTCGCGGGTCACAGGCACGGCCTTCCTGCTGCTGGCGGCGCTGCTGGGACTGCCGGGCAATGGCTTCGTAGTGTGGAGCTTGGCGGGTTGGCGGCCCGCAAGGGGGCGACCGCTGGTGGCCACGCTGGTGCTGCACCTGGCGCTGGCCGACGGCGCGGTGCTGCTGCTCACGCCTCTCTTCGCGACCTTCCTGGCGGGGCAGGCGTGGCCGCTGGGCCAGGCGGGCTGCAAGGCGGTGTACTACGTGTGCGCGCTCAGCATGTACGCCAGCGTCCTGCTCACCAGCCTGCTCAGCCTGCAGCGCTGCCTCGCCGTCACCCGCCCTTTCCTGGCGCCCCGGCTGCGCAGTCCGGCCCTGGCCCGCCGCTTGCTGCTGGCCGTCTGGCTGGCCGCTCTGCTGCTCGCCGCCCCGGCCGCCGTCTACCGCCACCTGTGGGGAGACCGCGTGTGCCAGCTGTGCCACCCGTCGCCGGCCCACGCCGCGGCCCACCTGAGCCTGGAGACGCTGACCGCCTTCGTGCTTCCTTTCGGGCTGGTGCTCGGCTGCTACGGCTTGACGCTGGCGCGGCTGCGGGGCGCCCGCTGGGGCGCCGGGCGGCGCAGGACGCGGGTGGGCCGGCTGGTGAGCGCCATCGTGCTCGCCTTCGGCTTGCTCTGGGCGCCCTACCACGTGGTCAACATTCTGCAGGTGGTCGCCGCGCTGGCTCCGCCGGAAGGGGCCTTGGCCAGGCTGGGCGGGGCGGGCCAGGCAGCGAGAGCTGGAACTACAGCTTTGGCCTTCTTCAGCTCCAGCGTCAACCCGGTGCTCTACGTCTTCACCGCAGGGGATCTGCTGCCCCGGGCAGGTCCCCGCTTCCTTACAAGACTCTTTGAGGGCTCTGGAGAGGCCCGAGGCGGGGGCCGCTCTAGGGAGGGGACCATGGAGCTCCGAACTACCCCTCGGCTCAAAGTGGTGGGGCAGGGCCGGGGCGATGGAGACCCTGGGGGTGGGGTGGAGAAGGACAGTCAGGGATGGGACCCTTGACACCAAACCCTACCAACCCGGCCTGCTCTTCCCTATCCCCTTCCGTCGTCCCTCCCCCAGAACTCAGGGAACAACTGGAGCGTTTGGGGAGCCTTCTCTGGCCACAGTTTGGATCATTCTGGGCAGGCCCAGGTTCCTCCAAACTGAGGGATTGCAAGTGGTGGTGGTCCTTGTTAGTGAATATTGTGTGCCTGCAGGTAGGCATGGGCCTACATGCCAGAACTGCTTACTTGTTGCCAATAGCTACTGTGAAATACACTGAGGAGGGGGGCATTACATGATGGGTTAAGCATGCCCACACTGGTAGTTCATTATGCCTGAGTTGTACTGAAGCCACCTGGTTCTCTGCTGGGTCAGTCCAAGGCTGGGCACTGCCAGCCTTCAGTGGCATCTTGACTTGTCCTCCCGACTCTGGGTGGCCTGGTTCCCTCCAGCCAAGCCATAGACCGCTCCGGAAATAAAGGGAGAAAGAGGAAGGAAAGGTATGGAGGCTTGAATGAGAAAATGGGGATGGGAGCCACTTTCTGCAGTCTGAAAGAGTTGAGTGGAGAAAACGCCAGCTCTGGAAGTGGAAAGACAATGTGTGGGGTTAGAAAGGAAAGTTTTCCTCTCTTGTGGTTGGTGCAGTGTGGGGAGGGAGGCTGGGAGCCCTGTCTTCCTCTCTGAATCCAACTCTTCCCCCCGAAGGTCACCTGACTCAAAAAGGAGCCCAGGAGCAGGCACAGGCTCACCCAGGGGACATTTGGGGCTTGGGGTGAGGGGTACGGGGATTGTGTGGATGACTGGAGGACAGGAAGTTCTCAGGGAGGTGACATCTCTCCTTGGTCTCCTTTTTTCTCTGCCAAGTCTTGACTCCTCCCAAGACTGCTAGCTGTTGCTCACTGCCCCCCCATACCCCTTGGCCCCCATCTTTTGGAATCTCTCTATCGCTAGGTCCCCAAACTGTTCTGAATCCTGACGCTTTTGAGTTTGAGGATGTAGGATGGAGTTCAGAGGACGTCCACATGCACACACATGTGGTCGCTAGGGTGACTAACATCCCCGTTTGCCCAAGACTTTCCCAGTTTCACCACCAACAGTTTCTTGTCCCAATCCTCAGTCCCTGGCAAAACTAGATGGCTGGTGACCTGAGTGCTCACCCGGACCACCATCCCAGGTTCTGCTTTAGTGACTGTTCACATCACTCAGACAGAGGCCAAGAAAGAGTAAAGGAAATTCAGTCTGCAGGGTCACGCCAGGGGCACCCAAACTGGGGCAGGGTGGAGCTCTGCATCTGGGGGGCAGGAAGTATGCTTAGAGTATCTAGCCTGGGGTGGAGGAAGAAAGGCTGTTGAGAGACATGGAAGTGGGGAGCAGTTTGGGAGAGGAGGCGAAGACAACCCAGTTTCTGTCAGGAGGGGCCTCTGGTTGACCCCTGAGCTCTGGGCCAGAACTTGCATCCTCTGACACTGACAGCGGGAACTTCTTCCTGTTCTCATGTGTCAGGGCAGAAGTTCCCTAACTTCCTCCCTTCCATAGTCCCTGTCTTACAACCTCTGTGGTCAGAAAGCCCTTCCTCAACTCTGCCTTCCTGCTGTGGTTTCAGCCCATTTCTTTGCATCACATCCTCTGTCTCACGGCTACTGGGTCAGCTCTGCACTGGCCCTTCTCAAAGCAGAGAGGGTAAAGGACCTCAGTGACCACCAAAGATGGACCAAAGTGCATCTTTCCTGGGAAGTGACAGAGTTGGAAAGGAAGCAGAAAGGCTCATGGTCAGATTGAAGGAAAGACTTTTCAGTTCTCAGTCCCTGCAGAAGAGGTCAAAGGGAGAGACTGCACTCCTTCCAGGAAGGGAGAAGAGTGACCATTCTTTTTTTTTTATTAAAAATATTTTTTTTAACGTGTATTCATTTTTGAGAGACAGAGAGAGACAGAGCATGAGCGGGGAAGGGGCAGAGAGAGAGGGAGACACGGAATCCGAAGCAGGCTCCAGGCTCCAAGCCGTCAGCACAGAGCCCGATGCGGGGCTCGAACCCACGAACTGCGAGATCATGACCTGAGCCGAAGTCGGACGCTCAACCAACTGAGCCACCCAGGCGCCCCGAAGAGTGACCATTCTTGGGGCTGTTCCTCCCTGTACATTCCTGGTTTCCCCTCCTGGCAGGGCAAGCATAACGCATCACTGCCCCTACTTCCTCTCCCTATGCTCAGCCTCCACTTTCTCTGTGTGTCTGAGGTGGGACTGGACAGCCAACTATGGGAAGGTAGGAAAGAGGTGATGCTGACCTCCTTGCCCAGCGCCCAGATCTTCAATCCAAATTCATGTGGCAGGGTAGCCACACGTCCAAGCACAAGGGAAGTGGTTGGGGAAGGGGAAGAAATTGGCATTCTGTGTAATACAAAGGAGGTCCTTTGGACTTTGGCTTCTGCCAAGAAGAAGAATTGAACCAATCTTTTTACATGAGGGAAGGGATGGGGGGGTTCTGGAAGAGCCCGACCCCCCAACTCTGCTCATGGCTTGAACCCAAGCCAAGGACAGACAGAGTGCTGTCCTCTTCAAGTCCTGATGTTACCTAAACCCAAAGCCATAACCTAGCCACATCTTCCTGGAGGACAGGAAGTTCCCAGGGAGGTGGCATCTCTCCTTTGTCTCTCTGCGAAGTCTCGATGCCTCCCAAGACTGTTAGTTGTTGCTCACTTCCTATTAATCTAAAAATTATTACATGATATTATTTACATGACATGTAAAGATATCCAACATTCTGGCCTCTCAATATGAGCCCATTTCCCTTCTCCAGCTTCCTTCCCTCCTTCTCCTGTATGACCCAGGGCAGTTCTCCAGTCTAGACCTGCATCTGAGGCCACACCCCAGCCTACTCACTCCCCTCACCCCTCTTTCCTCTCCCTGCACCTTCTTGGGCTCTTCTCATCTGGTCCCACCCCTGAGGAGTCCTCCTCCCTGCTAGGCTCTTCTGGAACATAAAGACCATCCCTCCCCCCTCCCCAGTGAAGGGAGGGCTAGGAGTTTCAGCCCCACCCTCAGGAAGATGTGTCTTCCCCCTCCTCTGCTTCTTGGTACTTCCTCTCTGGCCAACGTTGCTGACAGCACCCAGACCTGGGGCCAGGACCCTGGAACTGGGACACATCTGGTAATAGGCTACGCCACTCTGCCCTGGCCTTGGGATTGGCACCAGCTTCCAACCAGTACGCGGCAAAGTCTGTAAGTAAGTACCCTGGGAGTAGGGAGGTAGTGGTGGGGCAGGTTACAGCCATGATCGAAAGGGCAAAGGAATTTCCAAAGAAAGCCTGGCTGGGGAGGATTTGTTCCTGTCTCCTATCCACAAACTCCTCCCCATTCCTGTTATTCCTGGTGGGCCCTGGGCACCTCTGGAGAGAGTGAGGTGATTGGTGGAAATCATTGGAACTGAGGGGGCTCGGGGCCTGGCAGGTGACTGAGAAGCTAGCCTTTTGAAGGGTGTGTCCTTGTTAAGGAAAGCATCCCCCCACCCTGCCCCTGCCATTTGGTTCTGGGTTTCAGAAGGGAAGGAGGCAGAAAGGGTCTGCTGTTGTTGCTCTGCATTTTGCAAATGGGTCTGTGGGCAGGAAGGAGCCCCGGGGCCTAGTTAGGAAATCAGTGTTTCTACTCAGCCAGATCCCCTTAAGACAGGTCTGTTGACAGTGGTGAGGACAGTATATTGCAGAGGTGCAACTGATGCTGCTGATTTGGAGCCGGCTACAGCCATCAGGCTAGGTGTGTCCAGGGTGTCGGGAAACCTTGGTTCCCCACCCTCATGCCTGTGTTCACCCTCACCTTCCAGGTCCTTGCAGTGGCCCCGGACGCTACATCTTCTGCAGCACCTCCTCACTAGGTGTCATGTTCATCGCTCTGCTGACGATCATCCTCCTGTCAGTGGCACTGGTTGTGGGGCTTCCCGGCAACAGCTTTGTGGTGTGGAGCATCCTGGTAAAGATGCAGAAGCGCTCTGTCACTGCCTTGTTGGTGCTGAACTTGGCCCTGGCCGACTTGGCTGTATTGCTTACTGCCCCCTTTTTCCTCCACAACGTGGCCCAACGCACCTGGGTGTTCGGACTGGCTGGCTGCCGCCTGTTTCACTATGTCTGCGGAGTCAGCATGTACGCCAGCGTCCTGCTGATCACGACCATGAGTCTGGACCGCTCGCTGGCGGTGGCCCTCCCCTTTGTGTCCCAGAAGGTTCGTACCAAGGCCGTTGCCTGGTGGGTGCTGGCAGGCATCTGGGTGATGTCCCTTCTGCTGGCCACGCCCGTCGTCGTGTACCGCACGGTGACCTTGGCACCGAACAACTGGAGCCTGGTGTGCTTCCTGAAGTACCCCAGCGAACGACTCAACGCCTTCCATCTACTCTTCGAGGCCCTCACCGGCTTCCTGCTGCCCTTCCTGGTGGTGGTGGCCAGCTACTCCGACATCGGCCGCAGGCTGCAGGCCCGGCGCTTCCGCCGCAGCCGCCGCACGGGCCGCCTGGTGGCGCTCATCATCCTGACCTTCGCCGCCTTCTGGCTGCCCTACCACGTGGTGAACTTGGCCGAGGCGGGACGGTTGCTGGCCGGCGGAGAGGCGGGGCCGTTGCGGAACCGGCTGCTCCTGGCGCGCTACGTGTTCATCGCGCTGGCCTTCCTGAGCAGTAGCGTGAACCCCGTGCTGTACGCGTGCGCCGGCGGTGGCCTGCTGCGCTCGGCCGGCGTGGGCTTCGTCGCCAAGCTGTTGGAGGCCACCGGCTCCGAGGCGTCCAGCACCCGCCGCGGGGGCACCCTGGCCCAGACGGTGAGGGGCGCCCCCGCCACTCCCGAGAATGGCACCACCGAGAGCCTCACCGGCTCCAACCCTCTCCAGTGAAGCGAACTGAACTAGGTCTGGGTGGTGGTGGTGGTGGTGCTGCCGCTGTTGGTGGAAGGTCGGCTTTCCTCCTGGCGGAATGCCCCCACGTTGGCCTGGCCCAGTGCTGTACCCCTAGGAGGAGAACGCCAGTGGGGTGGAGCAGAAGAGGAGGGAGGGGCGGGGCAGGTAAGGGCCCAGTGAAAGCCTGGGGCAGCTTTGCTATTAAAACTGAAGCCTCAAATTGGGTCAACCCTGTGTGTGGGGCGTGTGTGTATAATGGGGAATTAGGACTGCTGCTGGGCGCTCTTCTGGGGATCCTTCTCAACAGTTGAGAGGCACATCACATCCTGTGCTTTTCAGTTTGGGAAGGGACACAAAGATACAGAAACCAGAATCCCCTCTCCTCCCCCATTCTGAGGCAGGTGCCCTGCCCATCATACTTAGAGCACAGGTCTTACAGACTCCCGAAGGAGCAGATGGAAGAAGGCCACCCATGTGGGCTTATCATGCCAGACTCCCTGAATCAGCAGATGAGCTGAGAAAACAGCACAGCTCTGAGACCTTTACCCTGAAGCCTATGATAGGTATCGCTGTTACCATGACTCCAACTTCCTGCCACTCAGCTTTGTCCTTTCAGTGGGCAATGTTCTAGGGCACTGCCTTCCCTCCCCTCATCTCCCAAGGAGGCCTCACTTAAGAACCAAGTCATCAGATCTTAGCCCCTGGAATTCTGGACATTAACATTCTGCCAGCCCCTAAAATACGCTCAGAAGCAGGTTGAGGCTGAGGGCCCTCTGTGCCAGTCATCATTCTTAGGAAATTAAGATTCCTGTAAGTGAGAGGGATGAGTCATTCTTTCCTAGGGATGACTGTTTGAGAGAGCCTTGGACTGGCTCTGTCCTGACAGCATTTTAGGAAGATGGTAGCAGAAATGGCAGCGGAGTACTTTTTGAATCTCTCCCATAAACAAAGACCAACTAGGAGAAAGACCAAAAATCCAAAATGTGCAGTATCTGTAACAAACCTAGGGTGTCAAGATACCTCCCACAGACTGCTAAAAATGTGTGGGGAATAAGCTTAGGAATTCCCTGAGCTTGCACCTATGGGTTAACAAAGTCACAGGAAGAAAGCATCCAAGATTAGGTAAACAGGGCAAAAGTGCCCCCAGTATAGAACAAAGGCATAGAGGAATAGGAAGCCACAGGATGAAAGCATCCAACATTAGGCAATCAGGGCGGAAGTGCCCCAAAATAGTGCAATAGCAGAAAGCTGTTTTCACAGGAGGGAAGGACCAGAATAGGTAAACAAGTAAACAAGGTTATAGACCTCAGCAGGGCGAAGTTGCCTGGAGCGGAGCTAATTAGCAAAAGAAAGGAGCCTTGTTGACCCTGAGGTAGCCTGCTCTGTCTTATCCCCCAGGCAAGCCAAGATAAACAGACACATTGCCTTGTGCCTGCCATAAACAACCATCTGCCCGGCTCTGGGATTTTGTTTTGTATTGACCCAAACCCTAACACCGCATATCCTCAAAAACCCCTTTTCTCTCACACATATGAATTAATGTTCACGGTTTCATTGTCTCTTTGTGCACGTCCATCACGTTCGTAAGCCTTCTGATCCTAATAAAAACGGAGCAAGGATCTTTACTTGGGGCTCTTGTCTCCTCCCCAACATTAGCCTCTCTCACATTTTAATTCTGCATCCTCTCTCTTGCTGAACAAGAGAGAACTCCAGACCCAGAGTCTACGACAAATAGGAGGTAGGCGTGAACCTTGGATGCTTCAAGATCTACATAGTATCAGCATCTGCACAGAAGGATGCAGAAGCAAGCAAGAGGGCATTTGAGGGATCTGTGAACAAGAGAATCCCAAAACCGTCTACAGGTCTTGGCTGGAAAGTATGCTCCAACTTGACAACAGCAGCTGAAACAGGGAGGGACCTGATAGATCGTCTCCTAAGCCTTTCATCCATGCTGTATAGTAAGCACATAATAGGTGCTTATTTAGTATACAGAGAATGAATAAAGGTCAAATGACATTCTCAGCTATTCCTTTCCAATATTTGTGGGTGGGGAGCAGGAAAAGACAAATCCCTATTTTGAGCCATGTGGCTAAATTTCTTTATGCTTCCAAGGTGTACAAAATACTGGAATCAGGCAGGGAGGCTGAGGCAGTCCTCTTCTTGAGCTTGTGAAAAAGAATCACTCCTCTCCAGCACACTCATGATCACCCTTGCATATACACAAACACTCACTTTAGCTTGGGAAGAAGCAAGTTTAGCTTGCTGAGAGGCAAGGAGAAGGTGATCTGCAGCTATACCAGAAGCTTCTGACACCAATTGGCTCCCATCATACCAGAGTCTTTTTATTGAGGATCTTAGGATGATGGGGGTCTCAGCCTAGGGTGGCCGAGGGAGGTCCAGTTCGTGCCAAATCTGTGTTCAGAAAGTAGGTGCAGAGCTGCCCTTTGCCTTTGACCTTGATGATACCCCGGCTGTAGCAGGTGTAGCCTAAGGACTGCAGCACCCGGGCCGTCTCTTCAGTCACCTGGGATTGAAAGGGTGTGAGTCAGAAGTGTGGGGGAGGCCCTATCCTTATCCCCCCACCCCATGCCTCCAATGCAGCCTCCTCACCTGGATCTTGCCCAGGACTCCTGTACTCTCCATGCGGCTGGCCACATTCACTGTGTTGCCCCAGATGTCATACTGCGGCTTCTGGGCCCCGATCACTCCAGCCACTACAGGTCCGTGGTTCAACCCTGACAAGAGGTATGGTAGAGAGGAGCCCTGGGTGGGTGGATTTGAGGAGGGAGAGGGGAAAAGGACACTCCAGGAATTAGGGTGAAGGGCCTGGAGGCCTTAGAGGAAAGGGCCTGGAGGGGTGTGGCTTAGGGAAGGGGTGGCTGAGCCTCAGAGCTCCTGGCCCAGCAGCTTCATGCTCCATCCCCAGGGATGAGGCTGGAGGGGGTCCAGGGTGAGCTGGGGAGTAGCTAACAAAGAGCCCAAGGGAGCCAGAGCTTGGGAAGGTGAGGAGGAGGTTCCAGACTGCCCTAGCGAGGGAGGGTCCTCACCCACACGCAAGCGGAAGTTGTTGAAAGAGTGCTTATTGATGACGTCCAGCTTTGATCCAAGAGCCACCGCAAACTCCACCATGGTGCCAAGGTGGCTGCAGCTGCGCTCAGCGTCCTAGCAACAGGGCCGGCCCACCAGGATGGGTCAATGAGGACCCCCCAGTAAGAGCCCAGACGAAGGTTGGTAGGTAAAGAAGGGATTCTGTACCTGCTGTGCGTCCTGTCCGGAGGTGGCATTTAAGCCTGTAGCTGCCATGTAGGTGCTACCGATGGTTTTGATCTTCTCCACCCCGCTAAACTTGGGCTTTGAGAGCAGCTGTATAGAGAGGAAGCTGTGTCCCCAGTCTTTCTTGCTCTCTCCTGCCTCCCTCTCAGAGGCCCAGCCCCAGGCCTTTGGAGACTAAAGGACCAGGTTGTGAGGACAGGGATGGTGGCAGGAGGGAGAGTGGATAGTGAGCAGAGTTTCCAGAGAGCTAGGGGATTGGAGGAGGAGTGGCAGGGCCGGGGAGAGGGGGATGGACCCCTGGCTGGAGACTAAATTGGCAGGAGGGACTGGTGGGAGATTCTAGCATCCAGGACAAAGGGTCCAGGGGAAGCTTGGAGTTGTCACCTCATCAAAATCAGCAATTATCTCATTGAGCAGCCGCAGACACTCTAGACCCTCGTGGTTTATGTTGGACTCCGAGTAAAACTCCTTGAAGTCTGGAACTGAGGCGAACAGGACACAGACACACTCATAGGACTGGTGGTAGAGGTCCTGGAGGGTGGGATGCTGGGTTGAGGGAGCAAGTCATGGTCTTCCCCCTTCTGAGCCTGCATGGACCCTCCTCCCTGTGTCCATACTCCTACCCCTCTATTTAAGAAGGATCGGAAAGGAGGGAGAGGGGTAGGGCCAGGTTACCCCAGGGATGTGTGACTCGGGAGTCAAAGACTGGGTCTCATTACGATTCCAGGAGAGACAGGGGTTTGGAGTCAGGATCACCTCATAGCCACGTGAAGGGAGTCTCTTCAAGAGCTGGGATCCTGTCAGCGGGAATCATCTTTCTATCATATCTCATTGCCGAAAGGTGTTAAGTCAACTAAGTCAGCTTACAAAGATAGCTACAACTTGGAAGATAAAGTAATAGGGAAAAGGGGCCAAAAGGAAAATAAAGGTAAGATAAGGTAAGAAAAGGTAAGAAAATAAAGGTAAGATTTGAAGTTGGTTCACAAAATGGGTGCCATAAAGTCCCTGTGAGTCCTAGATTCTGGCTCTGAGCTTTCTAGTAGCCAATGTGAAGCTAGAAACAGGAGCAGTGACAAGATTCCCAGTGTCTGTAAGAGAAGGAGGCAGGAGATGTAGACCTACTGCTGATCTTGAGAGCAGAGAGCAAGCGGTGGGGGCAGGAAGCTGTGAAGTAGCCCCTGGCCTGTTTCTTTTAACATTCCTCAAGATGGACCAAGAGCATTTCCACAGCAGACACGGTGAAGTAGTGGTGGCAAAAATAAAATGGTGCAACTATGTGGGTGACCTTCTGATGGTCTATGGCAAGATGTTTAAGGATATAGATCAGCATCTTCCAATGGGAAACCCTGTGGTGATGGAAAGTTCTACATATGGGATGCCCAATACGGCATCTACTAGCCATAGGCAGCTGTTAGATCCTTGAAATGTGGCCAGTGAGACAGAGGAATTGAATTTTCCATTTTAATTCATTTAAATTTAAAGGGCCACACATGGCTAATGGCTACCATCCCGGATAGTGCAGGTCCAGAGAGATGGATGGACTGTGTCCTCCACACAACTCCCATCAACACTTGAAGAAGCTTCTGGAAGGCGTGGAGTGGTCATGAGTTGGAGAGGACGCTCCTTCTAAGTAAGAACTTGGAACACAGAGGCTCTGTGCTCAGCAGACAAAGACTAAGAGCTTATGAAAATGTCAGGCACCTATGTGACAGGGACAGAGACTTGGGTGACCACTTAACTACTGTGGGGGAGTCCAAAGAGGATGGGCCAAGGGCCAAGGTTTTCATCCAAAATTGGTCCCTGTGGCATCTGAGGCTGAGGAGTCAGGGGTGGGGAGTCACCTCGTTGCGCCGGTTCTGGCCAATGAACTGGGGGGCCACATGCGCAGGGAGCACATTCTCCAACAGCAGCCGAGTCAGGTTCTCCATGGTCTCTGTCTCCTCCTGCTCCTGCCGCAGCTTCTTCTTCCACAGGAAGTCCAGCCGGCAGTAATACTCATTCTGGCAGGGTCAGCAGGGGCCCAAGGGGAGACACAGTGCACGGGAAACCTCAGCTCCTGTGTGCTCCCCCTTCCCCCCATTCCTTGATGCTTAAACCACACCCCCTCCCCCCAGTCTAGAGAGAAGCCTCAAGGTGCAACTATCCCTGGGGAGGCTACCTTGAAAATAGATTCAAACTAGGGTAGACAGAATTGGCAGCAGATTCTTTCTTACAGGTGGGTTTTCCTAGGTTGGGGTGGGAGGGATGAGGGAGGGAGAATTTGAAGGCACCTCCCTTGGGGGGGGGAGGTAAAGGAGAAAGAAACGGAGCAGGAAGGTTCACTTAGAAGCTTCCAATGGGCACACTATTTCGGCTCAACCCTGAAGGCATAAGATTTGAGGGAAAGAGTGAGAGAGAGACCAAGTCACAAATATGGGGACCCCCGCCTCACCTTTCAAAGGGAGGCCTGGAGGGCTGAGATGGGTGACTTACCTGCCGAGCCAGGACCAGGAGGGTGAAGAAGAAGATGAAGAAGGAGATAGCTCCCATCAGTTTGGGCTCCTTCAGCACCCCTGGCCTGAGGAGGCCACGGATCAGGATTGCCCCTGCCCTGCACCTTCCCGATGGCCTCCTCCCTACCCTCAGTGCCCATGTAGCCCACAGCCACCCTCCCCCTTTGCCCTGTGGGTGGATGGTTCAGGTCAGGGAGGTAAGGACAGCTCTGCTCCGCTCCCAGGGGGCCTGAGCACCTCTGTCCAGTGGCCGTGCACACCTGGAGTCCGAGGGATCCGGATAGAGGCGGGCGATGAGGCAGTCGGACAGCCAGGCGTGGGAGTGCAGGAAGAGGGAGCAGGAGGCCCCCAGCCATAGCAGGAGCAGCAGCAACTTCAGCTCGAAGCTCATGTGCAAAAAGAGGGAGCAGGACAGGAACCCCAGCACGCAGCAGTGCATAGAGTACTATGGGGCCAAGTAGGGTGGTCAAGAGGCGGGGCATATCCCACAGGTAGGGGTGGGAGAATATCCCGGGGCTCCTGGCCTGCCCCTCCCCGGGCCCACGACCTATCTGGGGAGTAGGCGGTGTCATACACACAAACACACACCAAGTGTAATTTACGTCTGTCCCAATCCACAGGATGGAACGTTCAACCAAGGAGGTGGGGGAGGGGCCAAGGAAGGCTCTGGAGAGAGAGTTTCAGGGCTGTGAGGAATACTCACGGGGACGCTGATGAGAGGCAGGGACCCAGGGAGCTCCCAGGAGATGTTGAAAGCCACGGAGGACACATTGAGAGCCCCAAAAGGGCAGTTTGATGCTGCCGGTAAGAAGAACTGCAGAAGGAAGTGAAGAGCTGAGGTGGGCAGGCAGCTCCCTGGGCACGATGGTGGCTTGTGCTGGGGTTCAGCTGACTTAGGGATGGGTCAGAGCCAGACCCCTCCAAAGAGGGGGATTATGGTATTCCTGGCTGGTGAGGGAGGCTTAGCGCAGGGGTCCTCGCTGGGGGGTCAGGGATGGGAGGAGCAGGTGTCCTGAGCACGAGTCTGCCACGGATCCACTGTGTGATCTCTTGCCAGCCACTTAGCCTCTCTGGGCCTCAGCTTCCTCTTCTGTTACTTGGCTGGCGGCGGGGGGGGGGGGGGGGGGGGTTTCCAAAAGGTGTCTTTCAGGGATAGAATTCTAGGAATGACTATAAATTCTGAAAACTGAGGGGCGCCTGGGTGGCTCAGTCAGTTAAGTGTCTGACTTCAGCTCAGGTAATGATCTCGCGGTTCGTGGGATCGAGTCCTGCGTCAGGCTCTGAGCTGTCAGCACAGCTCGGATTCTGCCTCCCTTTCTCGCTCTCTGCCCCTCCCCCACCCATACTCTGTCTCTCAAAAATAATAAACGTTCAAAATAATCAAAACAAAACAAATTCTGAAAACTCAGCCAAACTCAGCTACAAGATCATAATGAGCGAGCTAAACAGTGAAGATCTGCCTCCACAGAATAGATATGCTCAGGTGGCAGATTAATTTTTTTCTTTTATACTTGTCCAACATTGCCAGAATGTTGGCCTTACTCCGGCTGTCCTCCCAAATCCCAGGGGTCCCCTTTCAGCTTCTGACAGCTCGAACAGGCCCTGATCGGGTACATAGGGCCCCCCACTGCCCTCACCAGGCTGGGAATGGCCATCACAAAAACCAGGAGGATGGTAGCTGTGCCCAGGGCAACTCGCAGTCCGGGCCGTGTGGCCACCAAGCCAGACAGTGCCGGCAGCCAGTGCAGCATCTTGGGGCCTTTCAAGACACACCTCTGCAGAAGGAGCACAGGAATCTTAGCCGTGGGGCTGGGACACCCAGGTCACAGTGAGGGCCCAGCTCACCACCTCCACCCCCCAGCCCACCTCACCGTCAGGTGCTCTGAGAAGCAGACGAAGAGGAGGAGGAGGAAGAGGAGGAAGGTGATGCTATAGGTGATGGCCAGAGCTGGGGGCCTAAAGGGAGATAAGAGTGAGGCCTTGAAAGTCAGAATCGGCTCTGTGTGCTGGGAGGTTGCTGTGCCACCCAGTTGGGAGATGTGGGGAGGAGGAGTCCTGGGGATCTGAACTGGCTACCAGTGGGGACTGGGCTGATGAAAGGCATTGCCTGCTGAAGCTCTGGGAAAGTTGAGGGGTCTAGGGCAGTGGTGGGGTAGGGCAGGAACTATAAGGTGGGGACAATACTGGAAGGGGGCAGGAGGCTCACAAAGGGGTCAAGGCCACATCAGGCCAGTCTCTGGGCCTTCAGGCCAAAGCTCTTCTTCTACCTGGCTGAGTTCTGGACAAGTCCCTGCAGCCCCTCCTAGCCATGGACTAAAAACAAGGACCTACTTTCTAAGCTCATTTCCTGTGAGATTTGGGCTTCTCATTGAAAATAGAACCTGCTTCATTGAAAAGTTTTTGAATTGAGAGACAGGCTTGTGAAAGTGCTTGGGTTATGTAGAAAGCCCACGAGATGTACGATAGTAAAATGAGGGCTATGATTATCACTGTTTCCCCAGAACACATGTTTCCTCTGTGGGTCAGTGTCCGAAACTAAGGGAAAGTCGGTAAAGAAGAAAATGTGGGTCAAGGATCAAAAAGTCTATACATGGGAATCAGGGCCCCTCTTGCCTGGGGCTCTCACCTGTTTGTCACCAGCATCTGGATGATGAAATTGGAAAGGAAAACCAGGAAGGTGCAGGCTGCATAGTATTTGAAGGCGGGGAGGGCAGAGAGTCGGTACTGGAAGGGAAGGGGGGGTCAGTGTGGAGACAGGGGCCACTAGGGCTGCCCATCATCTCGGAGGTGTCAATTCCAGGCAAGAACAGGTGTCTCAGCCTCCCCACCCACCCTCCAGTTCAGTCTCAGGTAGCCCCTACTGGTTCTCCAAGGAACTGCCCTCCTCCCTCCCATCCCCACCTAGAAAATCAATCTATAGGGTGACAGCCATTTGGAGAGAGGTACAAGCTCCTCAGCCCAGGATCACAAACTGAGCAGACCTTGGAGGTGAGGTGGGACCACAGGGCTTGCCCCCTTCCCAAGGCCAAGGCACTAAGGTTGGAAAATTCTCTAACCTTGTGTCACCCCCCACCCACCCCAGCCCACCTCTTTCTCCAGTTCCTTCTTTCTGAAGTACAGTGTCAGTGGGTTGAAGTCCTTTGACTGCCTCCACTGTCTGGTAGGAGGTGGGGGGCCATGAGCCCCGGAGAGGAAAGGGCAGGGCAGGGTGGGTGGAGGGGTGGTCAGGTGCATGTTTCCCTGGAGTAGATTAGGGAAGCCCCCCCACTTCCCTCTGGGTCATTAGGGGAGCACATCCCTCCTGTACCACAGAAGCCCAGCTCCCAACCCCTCCCAGTCCTCTTCTGTTCTCCATACTTCTGAGAGTTGAGCTGTTCGATGACCTGGAAGAACTTGGCATCCCCAGTGTCCAGGTCATCATCTAGCCCCCGGGGGGTACGGCTCCTGCAGAGTGACAGCCCAGCCTGTCACCACAGAAGGCCCTCAACATATCTGGGTGAAGCAGGTACAGCCCCCCCACCCCCAGGAAGGATGGGGGCAGGTCACCCCAGGGACTCCTCACCGGTCCAGGCTCCACTGGGGGCTGAAGGAAGCCAGGGCCTTCTCCTGTTGGGAGAACACAGCAAAGAGGGGGATGAGGCGATGCTGAGCATCCCTGAAGCCTCTCTGCAGTGAGGGGTTCCATATCTACACATGTCCTTGGCCTTGAGCATTTGGCATGAGTGTTTTCCCTGCCTCTGATGACTTCCTCTCTCCATCAAATCCCATCTGCCCTTAAGGGAAGGATCAAACCACATTTATTCTTTAAATTTCTTGTGGACTTGGGGCGCCTGGGTGGCTCAGTCATTTAAGAGTCTGACTTCAGCTCAGGTCATGATCTCACAGTTTGTGGATTCGAGCCCCGCATCGGGCTCTGTGCTGTCAGTGTGGAGTCTGCTTTGGATTCTCCGTCCCCCTCTCTCTCTGCCCCTCCCTGCCTGCACTTCTCTCTGTCTCTCTCAAAATAAATAAATAAATAAACTTTAAAAAACAGTTTCTTCTGGACTCTTTAGACACCCAGGGTCTTTATACTTTTATTTCCTCAGTCTCTACCCCCTGTGAGGTAACCCTGTATTTTCTGTAAGCTTGAGTGGCTGTCATCTTCCCTAAGGACTGAACAAATCCCAAAAGTCCTTGGTTTAAACTGAAGTGACAGTGAGAAAGTTCTGACTCGCTTGTGGTCAGGCTGAGCTGGGAAGTGGTGGGGGCAGAAGACAAAAAGTCTAGAAGAAAGGGAAAGGGAAAGGAAGAGAGACAAACCTGGTCACAGTCATTCTTTCCTGCACCAAAACCAATGCGCACCGTGAGCAAACATATGAAAATAAGCAGGCAAGTAAAGCAGGTGAGAAAAGCCCCAAAGAAGAGAATGAAGCCAACGGCCACTGCCCAGGGCCAGGAGTCTGTGACTGTTCTTTTCTGCTCCCCTGGCTCATGTGGAGGAAGCAGGGTCACAGGGGGCCACATCATCCCCCCAAATCAAAACCTGGTGTATGGGGGGGGGGAGGGAGATTAAGGGGTGTGTTCTAGGTATGAGCCCATCTATGCATCCAGGACTGAGCCTAACGTTCTTCAAACTACCTACCTGCCTCTCCACCTTGCTCAATGACTGTTTTTTGAAAACAGGGAAAACAATTTATTCATTTCTGTCTTCTCTAGAACTAGCCTAGTGTCTGCCACATTGTAGGTGCTTTAAAAGTGTAGAAGGAACAGGGTGCCTGGGTGGCTCAGTCAGTTGAACGACCGACTTCAGCTCAGGTCATGATCTTGTGGTTCGTGGGTTCTACCCACGTGGGGGTGGATGGATGGATGGATGGATGGATGTTATATACTAGCACCAACACTGCCCCACCACCCCAAGGTTCCCCATTGTTTAAATGTAAGCTGATGTGATTCTCAGGATTTCTAACATTTGACTGAGGGCCTGGTACTTCACGGGCTTGGAAGTGAATTTCTGGGCTGGTGAGGTCCTGCCTTGGGAGCTACCCTCGAACCAGGAGTTCCTACTTCTTCACCCTGACACTTCTTAGCCTGCACACGAGTGGGGTTTCAGGGAGGTCTGGCATGGGTTCTAGGGGGCCTCTCACCATGGGAATCGCACTTGCACCTAACATTGTCTCACAATTCCTGGGCTCCCAGCAAAGCCCACCCTCTACTCTGCCTCCATGCTGGAGACTCTATCCTGCAATAGTCAGCAGAGTCTTGGATTCTTTCTTCTTCTCCCTCCTGTCCGCTTAACCCTTCTGATGTCTCCCCTACCCCGTGTTAAGGATTGGAATTAGGTACTCTCCTAAACCACTGCTGCCAATGTCCCCCCCCATACCACAGTGTTTCACGGATCTCTGGCCTGTTTTCCTGCGGGGTGGGTGGGGAGGGGAGATGAAACACAGAAAGGGTGCTCTGAAGTCATCCCATATATCCAACTGGGTCTGGCAGAGAAGATTCAGAGAGAAAGATCTGCAGAAAGGTAGCTGGGAAAGTTTGGAGAAGATCAGATAAAGTGGAGAAGAGCAGGCTGAGGACCCTAATCTTGGGGCAAGCCTTTGGGGACACAGCCTCAGTAACTGTATGCGTGGGTGTTCTGGCTGCTTGTCACCAAGCATCAACACGAAGAGCCAGCTGGTGGGAGAGATCCAGGCTCCTCCACCAGCTAGTGGGTCATGATTACCGGAAGGTGCTATGCACAAGGTCAGCCAACCAAGCCCTGGTTACCTCTCTTCCCTCCCTCCTCAATCCCTGCCTGCTCAGAGTGACTTCTTCCAAGACCACATGCGATTTTCACTGTCACCTCATTTAATCCTTGTATAAACGCTGAGAGTAGGGGCAACAACTGATTTGCCCCCACCTTCCCAATTCTAGTGGGGATTAAAAAAGAGAGTGTGCAGTTTCAGGAAGGGAATTCAACAGAGACATTTCCTGGTGGGACTGGGTGTGAGCGGTGGATTCAGAGCCAAGAGGAAGTATGGTCTATACCTTTGGGGTACTGAGGGAAGGCTTCCTGAGTGGAGTTTGGGGAACAGTGAACATGGTGCCTATAGGATTTTGCATCTCAAGTGAGCTCAGAGGGCAGCGACCTTTGCCCTTTCTCTGGAAAGAAGGGTAAGGAAAAGCCTGAACCAGTGACTGGGGCAACCAGACAGTTCAGGACCTTAGGATGTCATCAAGTGACTCAATGGATGGGTGGGGGGAGGTTGGGAGAGGCAGTGGGGTGGGGTTATGTAAGTGCTAGGGCTCGCAGTGGAGTGCACTTACCGGGAGAGGGGTAGAGGTGGACACAGGGCTCTCTAGGTGGCTCAGATGGGCAAAAGGCTTGGCGGCGCCCCAGGACTCCAGGTAGCGGGTCATCAGCAGCGACGGACGCATCTTGGGGCCCTCGAGAGAGGAGAGCAACCCTCCTGCAGTGCCCTTCTCATCCTCCTCCTCAGCCTGGGGCATAGGAGGGCTGAAAGTCAATTTCACAAATGCTTTCCACATTCTCCCCACACCTCTTGGAAGGTTGTGTCACCTCCCCCTTGACGCACACACTGGGACCCAGGAATTCAGTCTCTGGTGTAGGAAAAGAGATCAGGCCTGTTGGCTGTGGGTGGTTAGGATGGGCCAGCCCATGGGGTCCAGGCTGGGCTTTTACCCGGGGATCGATGACTAGGTAGGTAGGCTCCCCTAGCTCCCGAAGGTATGGGTCCCGGTGTTCCATGGCTGCATCCTCCACAGCATAAGCCCCTGCCAGCAGGGCCAGGGTAGCCCCTGTAATATGCACTCGTCTGGAAGGAGGGGGCAGTGGGAGTCAGGACGGAGGGCTTGCAAACCTCTCCTTTCTTTCAAGGAGCCTTCCTGGAGGTCTGACTTTAAGCAAGGCCCTGTGCTACCAGAGGTGTCTCCCGACCCCACTCCCTGCACGCCAGGATCTCCCTAAGCCCCACGTGGGATTGTGCTCATTTTAGGAAACTATGAACAGGATGACAGCATGTGGGAGGCCCGGTTGGTTTCCTCCTGTGGCCTCCTGCAGCCCCACATCTCACCCTGGCACGCCACCCGCCTCCATGTGGTTGGCCAGTGTGACATCATGGGACCAGACATCATACTGCCACTTCTGCAGCCCAATGACTCCGCAGAGCACACTGCCCGAATGCACGCCCACACGCATGTTGATGTCCACGCCAGTGGCTGCCCGGAGCTTCCTGAGCAGGATATGTAGGGGACAATTTGAATGCTGCCTTCATCCCTACCCATGCCACACCCCTCCCTCCCTCTAAGAGGACTTCCACTACCCTGTCTGCTCCTCCCCAATATCCATCCCTTGTTACCCCTCCTGCCCGTCCACCTGAGCTGACCTGATGGCCCGGCACATGTCCAGCCCCATGCGCACGCAGTTGATGGCGTGGTCTGGCAGGGAGAGCGGTAGCCCAGAGACACAGTAGTAACAGTCTCCCAGGATCTTGATCCGCATGCATTCATGCTCCTGGGAGTGTGTGTGTGTGTGTGCAGGGGAAGGGGGGCACCTGGTTAGAGGCCAGAGGTACGAGGGAGCTGGGAGGAGTGGGAACAAATGTGGTATTCCTGAAGAACCTCTGAGGCCGGAAGTCTCTGGGTCAGATCTAGGGACTCTCTCAACTTGCTATGGGACTGGCTGAGGTCTGTGGCTCTCCCCCAGCTCTGGCATGTGGAGGGTGTATTCAGATTTAAGCATATGAAAGTAGCCTCAAGACAGAGGTTTTCTGGGTGACACCCAAGATTAGGTTTGTTGGGGGCATCCCTGGGGGTCTGAACAGGTGGCTGGACTGGGCTGAGGTTACACAGGGCAGACATTTCCCTTGGAAGGGCTCCCTAAGGTTAGAACATCTGAACATCCCCCTAGATTTGGCTGTGGTGTCCAGAGACACCTACATCGGGGCTCTGAACATATCTGGGGGTGTTGTGGTTGGGACATTTGTGGAGTTGTTGACAAGTCTCTTCCAGGTTAGAGGTGTGTGGTGAGCAGCTCCAGAGCTGGGGTTGTTTGAGAGGGTTTCCTACTTCCATTGGAATATCTTCCATTGGAATACATGGGCTCTGAAGTGGGACTGGGATCTGAGGAGGCAGGTGTTTCCCTTGGAAGGGGCTCTCCAGGGTGGGGCACTTGAAGATCCCTGGGTGGGGAGGGAGGCCCCCTCTGACCTTGGCGATCTGGTCGAACTTGCCAAAGAGCTCGTTGAGCATGAGCACCAACTCCTTAGGAGAGCACTCACTGGCCAGCCGGGTGAAGCCCACGATGTCAGCATACAGCACACTGGGCAGGGCAGACTGTGTCAGTGGGGCCAGGATCTCAGCCCACAGCCCCCTTCCCTGGGGCCATCCTTTCTCATACCTGACTCCCTGGTGCCTCTTGACATAGAGGCTGTGGAAGTTGTTGGTGCTTTCTGGCCATGACCCCTGTCCAGCCTGCAGTCGTGCCATGATCTCTGCCTTCATCTCTCGGGCCAAGTAGGCAGGAAGGATGGACAAGAGAAGGTGTTCCTGGAGGAGGTCACAATGAACACCAACCCTCCTGCAACCTACAGCCAGAAGTCCCAGCCTCCCAACGAACTAGGAACCCAGCACTTCCCCAGTCCCACTAGGTGTTCCCCAAAGTACTCCCCCAAGATCCTTCCCATCACATAGAGCTGGGGCTCCAACATCCCACCCTGCACTAATCACCTTTGGGGACTGAACTCCCAGAACCAATGCCAGAATTAAGAGTTCTTTGTTTACTATCATAAAAGTGCTTTCATAGGCTTCAGTTTGTTTGAGACTTAACACAACTTTCCAAGGTGGGCGGTAGCCACATTTTACAAAGGAGGAAAGAGAAGGGTAAGTGATCTGCCGAAAGTCATTCGCCTTGCAAAGGCTGAATGATACAAACAACCCCTTTTCACACCACAGTCTGGCCCAGCCTCCCAGGCCCAGCGAACCTGGTGCTTCTTCTCGGTGTCCAGCCGCCGGCGCGAGTGCAGGGAGCTAAGTGCCTCGCGGAACGTGGCGCGCAGCGCGCGCTCCATCAGCGTCTTGTGATACGCTCCAGCCACGTTCCCGCACAGGAACAACACCGCGTTCGCTGCCAGCTGTGGGTGAGGGTCAGCCTCAGAGGATGCTGGCCATGGGTGGCGGTGGGGGTGATTAAGTGCATACCTGGAGTTGGTCTCCAAGATGCTTGAGGAGGACTCCACAGTTAGAGACCCAAGAATTTCCAGGCAATCTGTGCTACACTGTGGGGTCCGTAGGGGGCGCTTCTCCTCCCCCAATACCCCTGCTCTAGACTTGGCTGTGCACCAACATGGCCTCTTAGGTCTAGAAATCGTTCACTTATGTTTCCTCTGCCTGGAATACTACTCCAGTATTTACCCCCCGCCGGCGCCCCCCGCCCCTCGCAGCGCAAAACCACTCAATCTCCGACTTTTACATTCTCTGTGAAGGTTCTATCATCCGCATCTGTCCCCACTACTCTGGTCCCCAGGTGAGCTCACTTGCCCATGGACCCAGAGGCCTCTTCTGGTTTCTGCAGGCATCGGGCTGCCCTGGTGTACCAGCCCTATGAGCGCACTGTGTGGGTGTGTATGTCTTTGTCCTCTGTGCTTAGCGGGCGCCTCACCCTGGAGTCCCAGCTCAGCAAGAAGTTGGTGGACGCTCAGAGGAACTAACGGCGCGCGCGCGCGCCGCAGCGGGGCCGCCCCCTCCCCCCGCTGCGCAGCAGGTACTATGGGTGTGCTCACCTGTGGCAGCAGCGCCGGCTTTGAGTCAGGCTGAGGCCCAAGGTACAGCCCAAGGACCAGCAAGTGGGAGAGCGATGAGGCAAGGCCCGCAGCAGCGGCATCCCGCATGCCCAAGGGCAACATGGCGTACACGGTGAAGATGACAAAGAGGAAAAAGGACACCTGGGGGCGGAAGGGCACAGGAAGCTGCTGGCTTCGGCCAGCCCAGCAGCTGGGCTGCTCCCTCCTCTTGGCCTGGCTGTCCTGCTGCCCCTTGCTCCACCTGCCGCTCCTCTTACCTGGTCCCAGGCGCTCACCAGGCCCCCAGTGAACAGGAAGCCGTGGCCTAGCCCGAGTAGCGCTGCCCATACGAGGCCCGACAGGGGACGTGTCCAGCGCTGCAGTCGTTGCTCCCGGGACGCCAGGCCCAGGAGCAGCGAGAAGCCACCCAGCGCGCACAGCACAGTGGTCAGGAAGCCTGGGTCTGAAGCTAGCTCCTGCGAGGAGAGGGTGCTTGCAGCAAGACTGGAGTGTGGAGTATGGGGGAGCGCCTCCAAGCTGAAGAAGAACAGGCAGCCCCCCCCCCCCAGGCCACTTCTGAAATGTGTCTCAAACTCAAGTAGCAAAAGGAAGACAGGGCACCTCGACTTGCCATTTGTAGTAGGTTGAACCATAGGAAGTCACCAATAATCTGTTTTTAATCTACAGAGCCTGGGGTCTCATAGGGTTCAACCTAATATCTCACTTGCATGCTGCAGGGGTGGTTGAGCCTTAGGCCATCTATCCAGAGTCCCTGGCTCAGAACCCATACTGCCCATTTGTGAATCCATGACCTTTCTGAACTTCAGCTTTCTAGTCTGTCAAATAGGAATTCCAGCACCAGCCAGGGGTCCTGAAGCAACCAAAGAATCCTACCTTACAGAAGGCACTTAGGAATGAACCAGTTTGCTCAGGAGATTCCCTGCCCTGGGGACAAGTCTGGGAGTTGATCCCCATCCACCCACCCAAGAAGTGCTCCAGCAGCAGGGGGCACCTGGAACCTCCCTCCTGTCAGGCTAGGGGGGAGCACTACACTTTTGCCACCCACCTCTGGGTGTAGGCCTCCCACCGCTGTCCCTGCCCTGTGTTCCCACCTCTTCCTGGACTTCGAGGACCAGCAAGAATTGGTCTGTTTATTGGCTTTCCCAACTTGCCTCCAAAAAGTGAAAAGAAAACTTGGAGCAGGATATTTCCAGAAATGGAATTGAATTGAAGACCCCCTTTCTCAAAAAATAAATAAATAAATAAAAAAGATAAAGAAAGAAAGAAAAAGAAAAAGAAAAAGAAAAAGAAAAAAAAAAGAAACTAGAAACTGGAAATGGGTTTATTTTGGGACTAAATGTGAGCGGGAGGGAGGGTGCCTTCTGGGAGACTATGGGTACAACTGCCCCACAACCCCTATGAAAGAAAGAAAACCAGGAAACGGATTCCCACAGGGCCCAGTGTAATTTCCCCTCTGGAAAATTGGAAAATCCGGTGTTGCATTTACTCTAGAACCAGTAGATCACAGAAGCTCAGAAGGCCTGTCAGTACCCTGAGAGAAATTAGAAGCACCCCCAGGGCTCAGCCTTCTCCCAGCAGCCCAGCGAATGTGGCCCCAGAGGTGGAGTGACTTGTCCAGGGTCACTACATTTCCTAGTAAGGCTTTCCTGGGTTCCAGCAAAGAAGGCATATGGAAAAGCAGGCCCCTCCCGAGCCCTAACTCCGAAAACGCCCCCCTAGGCAGTGACCCTCCCACCACCCTCCGGAAGGCGCCCCTCACCAGAGCCGCCCCCCTCCCCGCTCACCCGGCCGCTGGCGGAGGCGACAGCCAGCAGCGCCAGGAGCGCGCAGAGCACGATCACCAGCAGCAGTAGCAGCAGCGGGTACTGCTGGCTCAGGCTGTAGTAGGTTTCGTAGAAGAGGTCTTCGCTGGGGGGCGGCCGGGGGCTGAAGAGGCGGGCCATGGTCTTCCCTGCCCCCCGCCTCGTCGCCCGGGTGGAGGGCGGGCCCCGGGGCTGGGGAGGGCCAGGGGCCGCGTTACCGCCTGCGGCCCCAGCCGGCCCCAACTGTGCCCCTCTCACTGGGTCCAAGCCACTTCCATCCCGTTTCCCCAACCTCGCGGCAATCCCACCTTCCAGGCACTCCCTGTGGCCTCTCAGCCTTTTCCCAGTTGGCGGTGAGGGGACTGCCCCATCCCTCGCTCCTCCTCCCTCGAACCCAGACTGCCTGAGGTGCCCTAGCAAAAGCCTCAAGGCCGGGTGGGACGGGATTTGCGGTTGAAGCAAAGGAGCCTCGGGTTCCCCCTTTCCCCAAACTCACTGCCCGCGATGCTGCCGCAGCTGAATGGGTTACGCCCGAGGAGGGAGCTCGGGCAGCTGGTCGCGGAGTCCCGATCCCCGAGAAGCTAGTGGCTCAGAGCCCCGGGCGGCAGGCGCTTCCCTCCCGGCGCCTGGGGACCCCTCCCACTTCCCCCGATGGGACTGCCCGGCCCCTTCCCGTGCAGAGTCGAGTCGGACTCCGCAGGCCTCCTCCCTCCCTCATTGTCTCCCCTAACACCGTCACCTTCCCCCTTCTGCCGTCTCAAGAAGGGAATGCAGACCGTGGGAGATGCGAAGGGGTGGCGTAGGCCGGGCTGAAGAGCAAGTGTGGAAATCGGAGTGGAACCCTTGGACGTGGGGAGAATGCAGGACAGCTGGAGTGAAAGCCGGCAAGAATGTAAGGAAGAATGTGGGGGCGAATGGGGGGTAGGATTCACGTCAGGATGGAAGGGTGTTCCCATTCTCCTCTCCTCCTGCCTGTATGAGCTGCTGTGGTGGAGTCTGAACTGTCCATGCTCCCATGGAGTCCAGCTCCATGGGAGGAGGCACGTCTGTGTGTAGCTTTGTGGAGTCGTGGCTTTCTACTCCTGACACCAGCTGGGAGTCAAAGGGCTCGGAAGCAAGGAGCAGGTGAGTGTAGGTGGTGAGTAATTGTGGTGGAGGCAAATAAGTAGGGTGGCTGACCTCCAAGAGGCTGGGGGTTTCTTGCAGGGCAAGAGATGTGCCTGGGTCTGCGGATGCCCGTAGAGAGCCCTCTTCCCAAGACCCCACTGCGGAGTCTCCAAAGCCCAGAAGAAAAGTAGGCAGGGAGACTATCACCAGAATTTTGGTTTAGGGTGGGCGCTTGCCTGATGTAGAGGAAGTGCTCCACCCAGAGATTAGAGCAGCCCCAGGAGCCAGGCGACCGGGATTCCTTCCTGCCACCAGCTGGGCCCTGACCTTGTGTGCCATGACACTGCCCACCCCCAGCCCTGAGCATCCCGCTTCTGGCCTCTGCTAGACAGCAGTGCCTTGGGTTCCCTCTCTGTCAACTCCCGGATCTCCCAGCCACATTTCAGCTGCCAGGGCCTGGCCTAAGCATTAGCCTCCCAAGTATGACGCTTTGGTTAAAAATCCATCATGCGTGGGGGTGCCTGGCTGGTTCAGTTGGTTAAGCTTCTGATTCTTGATTGCTGCTCAGGTCATGACCTTGTGAGATGGAGCACCCCCCTCAGCGCGGACAGCACAGAGCCTGCTTGGGATTCTCTCTCTCCTTCTGTCTCTGCCCCTCCCCTCCTCATGTGTTCTCTCTCTTAAAATAAATAAACTTAAAAAAAATTCACCACGTTTATTGACTCTTCTTTGCACAAAGTCAGTTTGGCTGCAGGCCAGATGGCCCTTAAAGAAAGTCTCAGTTAATTGCTTCAAGTCCAAGAGGTAGCTCAGAACCTGCTTTGTACTGGCCCTGCAGCCCACTCCAGGGCAGTTCCTCCTTGTATAATCAAGTAGTTGTTGTCTCCCACCTGTACCGCATGGCTGTCACTTATGATAACAGATGGCGGCCCTTTAAGAGAAATTTGCAGGGTTAGTGGAAGGGTTAAGTAGTGAGGACCTCAAAATTAGGAGGAGCAGCAGGGTGGAGGGGCAGCGGCACCTTGTGTCCATCCTGGGGAATTGCAAGTATGGGGTCTCTAGGCTGGCCTGTGGCTGGGTCAAGGCATGCCTTGGCCTTCCCCTTCCTGCTGCCCCTTCAGAACCCATTTGCAGAAGTTCAAAAGGAGTGGCAACTAATGTCTGAGACCCTGATATTTGGGTCTTTTCTTCCAGGAGCCCCTCTGGACCAGTATAGCAACAACGGAAGATAGGGGTTCACAGAGCTGGTGCTGGGGAAAGTCAGGAAGCTCAGGGCAAATCCAGGCTTTGCTGTGTAACCTCAGTGGGATCTAGTCCCAGTGGGTGTCAGTTTCTTCATTTTATGAAACGAGAAGTTTGGGGTAGTTGGCCACTAGCCCTTTCTCTCCCCTGCTACCCAAGGTACCCTGGATCTATATATGGTCTTGAGGAAGAAGCCAGGGGAAGAATTAAGCAGGAGAAAGGAAGGAGTGGGGAGTGGGTACCTGGTATTGGATTTAGCCCTGGTGCCCTGGTTGGCCGGTTGGTGCCATGTCTCTTAGCCCCCTGCGAACAACACAGCTCTCTTAGGCTCCCTGTCCTGGGGCCTATTCCCCTGCTGCATCCCCTTCAGCCCCAAATTTTCCCTGGCGAGGGGGACAGGATTCACAGGATTCCTAGTGCATCCTCTAGTTCTGCCAGGGTCTCACCTGATTCCCTTTGGGCCCAGGACCTGGGGTCCAAGCCAACTTGGGGCTGGGGGTATGATTTCTGAAAGGTGAGGTCTCTGGAGTTTGGGGAGATGGGGCTGTTGAGGCTGAAGGTAACCCTGCTCTCCAGGAAGGCTGAACCTTGTCTCCCTGTGTCCTGATCCTCTCAGGAAGATTTGTACATTTCTTAGGAACACAGCCGGGGGCCTCCTTCAGATTTAGTTTGTTCAACATTTCAGAGGCTATAGAATCATGGCTTCCTGTGGTTCCCCTAGGCTCATCCGTTTCTGTCCCTCCTGGGCCTGGCTTGGGGGCAGACAACATCCTGTTGCTACCCCTGTGCTCAGACAGGAACTTCTTCACCTGCAAGGATAAAAGGAGCGTTCTGGGCATGGAAGTGGGAGAGCCAGTGTAAACCCAAGGAAAGAATCTCTTGGTCCATAATCCATTACCTGGGAACTCAGTGGTGAGGTGGGGAGAGTGGGGCCAAAGATTAAGGCATGCATAAAGAACAGTGGTCAGTGGGGAGTCATTGGGTGGCCAAGAGAGCCATGTTGTGCCATCCTTGCTCCGCTCTGGGGTTGGGGATGGCATTGGACACTCACCATGGAGACTGCGGCATCCATCTCCTTGTTTACCAGATTGAGGGTTTCCTCGGTATTTGGTCGGCATTCTGGAAACAAGCAGAGTGGGGTGGCAGTTGAGCCAAACCTTCCCAGGGAGAAGCCCCCTGCTGACAGATCCAGGCCTACCCTGGCTGACAGCTAAATGGCCAGTTCACCTTGGAAGGAGGGCCTGTCCTTGGGCTCATGGCTCCAGCAGTGCTGCATTAACCTCTTCAGTCCTTCCAAACCAGGAGTCTCTGGGCCGGGCTGAGGCAGCTTGGTCAATGGGGGCCGGATCTGCCTCTCACACACTGCTTCCTGTACTGCTGATTTCTGGGCCACTACTGGAGTGGGGGTGGAGGATGTGAAGAAAAGACATTCAGGGTATAAAGGGCCACTTGCTCCACCATGGGAAGGGGAAAGGAGTGTAGTCCAAGGCAAGGTGAGGAGAAAGTCAGGCAGTCTGAGCAGGTAAGCTGGAAGAAGAGGGTTTGGAGGCTTGCAGGAGGAGGGCACCTGGAGTTAAGGATCCCAGTGTGTGCCTAGAGTCTTACTCTCAGCTTCTCTTCCAGCTAGCACTGCCCACATTAGGATCCCGAAGCTGCAGGAGACACAAAGCTGAGACCTGAGCAAACTGCTGGCAAGACTACTTTCCCATATACCGGCCCCTAGAAGGGTCCAGAGAGGTATAGAAATTTGGAATGTGTGTTTAGAGTGGGTACCTTACCTGTAGACATCGCTAGCCATGGAGGCTCTCCGGTTTACATCAGCCAACAGTTCTGGGGCCAAGTAGGCTAGGGCTAACTCCTCAGATCTTGCCAGTGACGTTGAGCCTCCTTGAAATGTGAATAGGCCAAAATCTGCCAGCTGGAAAGGGAGGGAGGAAGGGAAGGTTGGGGATGGACAGGTAAGGCAACTTTCAGAATTCCCTCTCCCACCACAAGGTGCAGGTCCAGCTTTGTAAAGGGGGTTTTGAGGGTTAGGGGAATGGGAGGACCAGTAGGGCCCTTGGGTTGGAGGTCTGGGTACCCTCTCATGGGGCTGGGTCAAAGTCTGAGTCTCCTCAGCTAGGTCAGCCATGAGGTTTTTGAGGGACTGGTGGGTGGGCCTGTGGAACTGACCGTGTTGGTCAGGGTCTCAAACACATGGTATGGTAGGGGCCATGGCTCCTGGGTGGGCGTTGACACCTGTGTCCCAAGGGAAATGCTGAGAGTATGCAGCAGACAGAGCTGAAGCAGTTTCTGTGTCTAGTGGGTGGGGCTAGAACAGTTCTGGGACAGGACTGTGTCCAGAGGCTGGGCTGTGCTATGGGTGGGCTGACCTTGGCGTGCAGGTCTGAGTCCAGCAGGACGTTGGAGGGCTTGAGGTTCCGGTGCAGAAGCACTGGATTCTGGCTATGCAGGTAACACATCCCCAGCACCAACTGCTGCAGCAGGCGACAGAGGAACGGCCAGGGCCGAGGACAGTGGGGCTGCAGCAGCCCCACCAGTGAACCGTTTTCCATGAACTGAGTCACCAGAGCCGGCCCACGCACATGTTCCCATTCTAGCTTCCCGGTGACCCCCAGCAGGTGCAGTACATGCTGGCCCCGCAGACTTGCCATGGCCTTCACCTCCCTGGATATCGTCTCCCTACATTCCAGGAAAGAGTTGGAGTGGGGTTCTGCTCTTGGAAGATCCCTATTTTACCCAATTAGGCCCACAGCACAGCGGCCCCTCCTTCTGGGCCAGACCCCAGGAAGCCCCAGCCCCGCTGCTCAGGTCACTCACCTGTTCATGATCTTGACTGCCACATCTAAATCCCACGTCCTGTGTCGCGCCCAGAACACCGCCCCGAACCCACCTTCACCAATGAACTTCAGGTTCTCCAACTCCTCAAGAGGAACCAGGGAGGCTGGGGTACCGCTGGGCCTGAAAGAGGGGGCCTGGTCTTCCAGACCGCACCCCCTCCCCTGCCCCGTGACACCGGTGACTCTGCACGTTCACTTCAAATCCCAGCTCCCACCCCTGCCCACCCCCAGGGTCCCACTGTGCTCCGGCCTCAGTAAGGGGCTCAATGGCATTCCCGGAGCTAGTCTGCGGAGGGGAGGGGAGGGGAGGGGAGGGGAGGGGAGGGCTGCGTGGCTGCGTGTGTCAGGCTGCATATCCGTATCCGTATCCTGCTCTCCACTGACCATAACTTGACGCCAACATCAGACATCAGGCTGGAAGGTGCGAGTCCACACGGATGGAGTGACTTCTGGGAGTGGGGGGGGGGGGGGGGGGGGTGTTTGTAGCAGAGAGAGACAGGGGGTCGCGAGAGGGGTCACTGCAAGGATTCCACTTCCCGGTTTGCTCCTCCTCTACCCGGAGTGACTAAACCACTTCCTTCATTCGCTGGTACATCTAGGGTCCCGCCCCAGGGGCGCGTGTCTAGGGTGCCGCCCCAAGGAGGCAGGGAGGCAGAACCGAAAGTTAGTCTTTTTCCTTCCTATCTCATATTTCCTGAGCACCTGCGGCGTGTCACAACCAGGTTAGGTGTCACTGAGAACTTAGGGTGCCACACAAGTAATCCTCATCTTTCAGGGACCCACAATCCACTCCTGCAGCCTGTGTCTCTCCCTTCTCCCACAGGATTTCCATCTCCACCACCTACCAGGCCTGCTGTAGGGAGGGGATGAGGCTGAGGAGGATTTTATGGTCCAAGCATTTAGCCCTCCCCCAAATGCCCTACGATCACCGCTAACAATTCTGTAAAGCTCGAATGTGCCAGGTATGTATTAGCTTATTTAATTCTCACATCCACCCTAGGGGGATTGGTACTACTTTTATTACTTCTTTGTGGATGAGGAAACAGGCACAGGTAGCTTAAATACCTTGCCCAAGCCAGTATGGAGCTGACTTAGGCCTAGCTCAGAACCATCAGGTTTGACGGACTGACTGAACCATCAGTCTGTACCTCTTAACTGGTTGTGAATGTGGCTAAAGGTGTGAAGCATCTAATAGCGTAGTGAAGGGTCCCTGTCTGTTTTTCTGCCCAGTCCCTGACAGCTGCTCTTGCTGAGGCAAGCCCTTGGCATTGGTAGTGATTTGACTCTCAGGGCGTGGTGGTCAGCTAGATGAATTGGCCCAGCCAAGGGCAACTGACATTGTGGCGGACATTGGAGGGGAAACACATCCTTGCCCTCTCCCCGCCACACCAATACCTCCACACAAATTCCCTGGTTAACACATGTGCCCAGCAAGCATGTATTCTGGACGAAGGCCTTTGGAAATGCAGGAATTTGTGGAGCCTTAAGGATTTAGGGTAGACAAAAGGTGTCTATGAAGACATACCCACTCCTTACTCTCCACTCTTAAGCTGGATACCGAAGGCCTCACCGTGGCTGGAGGCTGTGGAAACTATATGTGGCCAGTCCTAGCACTCAGTCCTTTATGGGGAGACCTGACTCTCACTGGAAGGTGCTCACCTTGGTATGCACTTTCCATTCTGTCCAGTGGTCCATGCACTCTGCTGGATGGAACAAACATGGCCAGCAGTTAACTGTGATTTTTATTTCTTTTTAAAATTTTTTTTTTTTAGCATTTATTTATTTTTGAGACAGAGAGAGACAGAGCATGAACAGGGGAGGGTCAGAGAGAGAGGGAGACACAGAATCTGAAACAGGCTCCAGGCTCTGAGCTGTCAGCACAGAGCCCGATGCGGGGCTCGAACTCATGGACTGCGAGATCGTGACCTGAGCCGAAGTCGGCCGCTTAACCGACTGAGCCACCCAGGTGCCCCAACTGTGATTTTTAGATCCATACCATGAATTCTGGTAGAGTCAGTTTGTGCTTTTTTTGAGCTATTTAGGGAATTCTAGGACTGTAGTCTCTTTATTTTTTTTTCAAGTTTATTCATTTTGAGAGACAGAGAGAGAGAGTGTGTGTGTGCGTGTGTGTGTGTGCTCTGATGTGGTGCACACATGCAAGGAGCAGAGAGAGAGGGAGAGAGAGAATCCCAAACAGGCTCCATGCTGTCAGTGCAGAGCCCAATAAGAGGCTTAAACTCATGAACCGTGAGATCATGACCTGAGCTGAAATCAAGAGTCAGATGCTTGGGGTGCCTGGGTGGCTCAGTTGACTTCGGCTCAGGTCATGATCTCATGGTTCATGAGTTCAAGCCCCGCATCGGGCTCTGTGCTGACAGCTCAGAGCCTGGAGCCTGCTTCAGATTCTGTCTGTCTGTCTGTCTGTCTCTCTCTCTCTCTTTCTGCGCCCCTCCCCCACTCACCCTCCATCTCTCAAAAATAAATAAACATTAGAAAAAAAAAAAAAGTCAGATGCTTAAAAGACAGAGCCACCCAGGTGCCCCTGTAGTCTCTTTAAAAACCAGTACATGGTAGGCACCCAGTAAATATTTGTTGAATTGAATTAAGTGAACAATGAAGACTTTTGGGGATTCCTTACAACTTTGATCACTCCTGCTGAGCTCCAAACTCACTGGGAGGAAAAAAGGAGTTTGCACTTTGTTAAGGTTTGGGGGCTCCCACCTGCACCTTCATGGCTGACAGAACCCACGTGAAATCGACTTTATTGTTGAGACAGGATGGCATTTCACAGAATATAAAGGCAAGTGCAGCAGGTCCTCAAAAAAGTCTAGTCAGGAGTCAAGAGCCACCAGAGAGGGCAGCCATCTTGTTCATGAGTCTTTTGGGAGAAGACCCCAGGCAAGGGGAAGCAGGCAGAAAGGCATTAGAAGGGTGCTTAAAGACCTTTTTATGGCCGAATATGTTTAGATTGGGCTAAGGCCCTGAGACTCAGGGGTAAGCCACTATAAAGTGTGGATTTGGGGATAGTGTCATAGCCTGTACTACTTTTTGACTCAAAACAAACCAAACCCCTTTAAAAGAAGGAGGAGCAGGAAGAGGAGCCTGGAGTGAGTGCCTGAGAAGACCCTCTGCTTCTAGGTGGGGGGACCTGGCAAAACAGAGCTGATCCCTAGATTTTGGAGCTGTGGCCTTTCCTGAGGCCTAGTGCTGCTGACCCCTACCAGAGCCTCTGCCCCTGTCCCAGGCTTTTGGAGAATTTGGGTGTTTCTCATCTCTTCAGTTTTTTGCTCCTGATGGTCTTTGGTCACCTTCAGCACATTCCTAGTACCTGCTCTGGTTCCCTATCCTTAGTTGTGGGGGTGGGAGGGCAGAGGGTGTGGTTTCTCTTCTTACATATTCTAGCCAGAACTAATTCTGATCTGTTGTTTGATGAAGAGATTCCAGTTATAGATCAAATGGTATTAATTGAGGGGATGGTAAAAAGGATTATGGAGAATTTTCGTTTTCCTTAGTGTTTGAACAGTTTATGTTAGCGTATATTACTTTTATAAACAGTTAAAGAAAGAAGAAGATCATGTGTATGCAATAACTCAGCTGTAAGGATATTCACTGAAGTGTTGTCTGACGTAGTGATGAAAACAGAACCCTAAATATCCCATAACACGAAAAGGTTATACATAAATAAATATATATTACAAAGATTATAAATAAATTATGCAGTGGATGACTATGTAGCCATTAAAATGGTGCTCTAGACCTATATTTATTATCATGGCAGGTGTCTATCATATATCAAGTGGGAAAAAAAGCAGCTTATAAGGCAATAGGTACCATACAATCACATTTTTGTTTGATTGTTTCGGAAATTCTATCTACTCCAGTAGTGTGACAGAGTTCCCATAACAGGATAGCTAAATGCTATGTAAAGCATAACGAACACATTTTTTTCTTTTAAAATGTTTATTTATTTTTGAGAGAAAGAGAGAGAGAGAGAGAGAGAAAGAGAGAGGCAGAGCATGAGCGTGGGTGGGACGGAGACAGAGGGAGACATAGAATCTAAAGCAGGCTCCAGGCTCCCAGATGTCAGCACAGAGTCTGATGCTCTGGGAACTCACGGACCTTGAGATCATGACCTGGGCTGAAGTCAGACCCTTAACCCACTGAGCCACCCAGGTGCCCCATAACGAACACATTTTAAAAATTCCTTAGTGAGCTCCCAAGAAAAGAAAGGTAACCTCCCAATGGCTTCCCCCAAGACTAATAAAATAAAACAATACAAATCAAAAAGTAAATAGTAAGTAAACAGAGAGTCAACTAACTTGAAGCCTAGAGTTTTGGGGACTGGGAAGGGGGTATGGAAGGTTGGGAGAGAACCACAGAGTGAGCCCTAAGGCCTAGGAAGATGAAAGCTAAAATGTGAGACACCCCTATTCCCCACAAAGGTAGGACCCTCAACTAGGCTGCATTCTCAGTGGAAAGGAAAAAATATTATCTGTTTACAGAGGGATCTTACAGGGAAAATTGTCTAGGCTGCAGATGTTAAAATTAATAAAAATGTTAATTTCCATGTGAGATCTGCTCTAACAAGGATCTATGGTTGGAATTTTTACTTTCCCTTTGATCAATAAACCATAAGCTGAAAATTTTAACTGCCCCCAGATTATTTTTAAAAATTTTTTTTTCAACGTTTATTTATTTTTGGGACAGAGAGAGACAGAGCATCAACGGGGGAGGGGCAGAGAGAGAGGGAGACACAGAATTGGAAACAGGCTCCAGGCTCTGAGCCATCAGCCCAGAACCTGATGCAGGGCTCGAACTCACGGACCGCGAGATCGTGACCTGGCTGAAGCCGGACGCTTAACCGACTGCGCCACCCAGGCGCCCCATGCCCCCAGATTATTAATGCCCTCTGGAATCCAACAGAAGGAAACTGAATCCTCCTTAGAGGAAAGCATCATCCACCCAAGCTTCTAGATTAAATTCTGCCAAATATAGACTTACACAAAAATAATTTTATTTTAATTTTTTTTAATTTTTATTTATTTTTGAGAAAGAGAGAGCACGAGCAGGGGAGGGGCAGAGAGAGAGGGAGACACAGAATCCAAAGCAGGCTCCAGGCTCTGAGCTGGCAGCACAGAGCCCGAAGTGGGGCTCCAGCCCACAAACTATGAGATCATGACTTAAGCCAAAGTCAGATGCCTAACCGACTAAGCTACCCAGGCACCCCTATTTTATTTTTTAGTGTTTATTTATTTTTGACAGAGAGACAGAGTGTGAGCAGAAGAGCGAGAATCTGAAGCAGGCTGCAGGCTCTGAGCTGTCAGCACAGAGCCTGACGCAGGGCTCGAACTCATGGACCTCAAAATCATGACCTGAGCCAAAGTTGAAGTCGCATGCTCAACCAACTGAGCCACCCAGGCACCCCACAAAAAGAATTTTAAATATGTAAGGATTCAAAGCACCATGAGAGAGAATCAGCAAGAACAAAAATCAACAGGTTTGTTGATTTTTTTTTAAGGACTTCAGAGTTTGGAATAATCATATGAAGGATCTAAAGGTGCTTCTGTGAACTGTTTAAAGAAATAAAAGATGGAATAGAAAAAAGTAAGCAAGGAATAAGTGATTATAAAAAATGCCCAGATAGATTTAGAAAAAAAAAAATAGAATATCAAGAGAGAAAAAAAGTATGTAACGTTTAAGTTGAAATTGCAATGCTTGGTTAAATAGAAAACACAGCTGAGGGGCTCCTGGGTGTCTCAGTCCATCGAGCATCTGACTCTCAATGTGGGTTCAGGTCATGATCTCATGGTTTGATTGAGTCTAAGATCCAGCCCTGCATCGGGCTCTGTGCTGACAGCATGGAGCCTGCTTGGGATTCTCTGTAGGGTGGGGAGGGAAGGGGGAGTTACCATTTAATGAGTACAGAGTTTTAGCTTGGGAAGATGAAAAAGTTCTGGAGATGGTGATGGTGGCACAGCAATGTGAATATACTTAATGCCATTGAACTGTACACTTGAAAATTATTAAAGTGGCAGATTTTATGTTATGTGTGTTTTACCACAACAAAGACCTGCTAAGATTATGATTCCATGTTTTAGATAGAGAGATGTGAAGGTTTATGTTAATAAACATTTAGTTATTTGATTTGAACATTAAATTTTACTGGGGAAAAAGAAAAATAAATATTTATATATAATATATATTTAGAGGGGCTCCTGGGTGGCTCAGTTTGTTAAGTGTCTGACTTCAGCTCAGGTCATGATCTCACAGTTTGAGAGTTCAAGCCCCTAGTGTTCAAGTCCACTTCTTATCCTCTGTCCCCCTTTCTCCCTGCCCTTCCCCTTCTTGCGCTCTCCCTCTCTCTCTCAAAAATAAATAAACACTAAAAAATATTTAATGTAGGGGTGCCTGGGTGGCTCAGTGGGCTAGGCATCTGACTTCTGCTCAGGTCGTGACCTCACAGTTCGTGGGTTCGAGCCCTGTGTTGGGCTCTGTATTAACAGTTCAGAGCTTGGAGCCTGCTTCAGATTCTGTGTCTCCCTCTCTCTCTGGCCCTCCCCTGGTCACACTCTGTCTCTCTCTTTCTCTCTCAGAAATGGATAAAAAAATTTTTTAATTAAAAAAATATTTAATGTATATTTAGAAAAATATAATATGTACACATTTTATATATTATAATATATAATACATATTTAGAAAAATACCGAAATGGACAAATAAAAAATTAATTTAAGTTATGGCTGGTAAGTTTACAGGTGATTTTTATTTTCTTATGTCTTATATTTGTATTTTTGGGGGCACCTGGGTGGCTGAGTCGGTTAGGCATCTGACTTTGGCTCAGGTCATAATCTCACAGTTTGTGGGTTCGAGCCCCATTCAGGCTCTGTGCTCTCAGAGCAGCCTGCTTCGGATCCTCTGTCTCTCTCTCTCTCTCTCTCTCTCTCTCTCTCTCTCTGCCCCTCCTTCGTTCACGCACTTTTTCTCTCCCCAAAATAAACATTTATATTTGTGTTATTTATCTGTAGTTCCTAATTTTCCTAAAATGAATTCCCAGATACTACATTTCGGTCTCTTTTCCCCTCAGGACATCAACCAGAGGTGCGGAGACTTCCCTCTGCCACCTGCCTCCTACCCTAACCCGGAAATCTACTCAGCTCGCAGCTCGCTCTTGGTTTCTTGAAGCTATTTTTTTTTTTAAATATCTTTCTTTTTTTTTTTTTTAATTTTTTTTAATGTTTATTCATTTTTTTGAGAGACAGAGCCCGAGCGGGGAGGGCTCCAACTCACGGACCAGATCGTGAGCTCATGACCTGAGCCGAAGTCGGACACTTAACCGACTGAGCCACCCAAGCGCCCCTCTTGAATCTTGGATAGCTGGTTGAAGTTAGCCCTTGGCAGTCCAATGATGAGCAGGATTTTGACAGACGTAAACCTGGGGAGAGCGGATTCCAGTCAGAGAGGATGTTGTGAGCAAAGGTGCAAAGTCATCAATGATGATAAAAGCTGATCTTTTTTACACTTGAGAGTACACAAAGCACTCACTGAAAGTCACCGCAATTCTGTGAGGTTCGACGTATTGTCAAGCTCTGCAGATGAAAGAAATTAAAAGGCTTCCTTTTTTGTCTGAATGTGAAAAACAAACATAAAGGGATCAGAAACCTTTTTACAGTGACAGTGCAGACCAGTCTCCCAGACACAAAGCTGCTCCAGCTCCTGGTTGGAGGGAGGGGACCCTTATCTCGGCTCCCAGCTGCTGAAAAACAAACCTTTACGGCAGGGTAAGCGTGAACTATGGGCAAGTGAACTTTTGGGGACTGGGCTGCACTCAGCTTGGAAAGGTCACAAGCAAACCCCAGGGTTTGAGCGGAGTTACGGGGAAAGTGTTCCACTTGGAAAGGGTCGTGATATTGTGATTTACAATAAGAAATATATTAAAATACATTCGACCCCATTCCTGGAACAGAGCTCCTAAAACCTTGGAATTTCCTGTGAGGAAAGCGGAAAAGGTGCCTTTTGTTATGTTAATGAGGTGACCTTCGGAAAGCCCTGAGATAACCTAAGGAGGGGAGCTAGTTGCCAACTGTAATTGAAGGATTGATTGAAACTTCCAGTCCCGCCCCTGACCTCTGTGGGAGGGGAGATGAGCTGGAGGTTGAATCAATTACCAGCTCCTGTTTAATTCAGTCATGACTCTGTAATGAAGCCCCATAAAACCTAAAAGGTTGGAGTTTGGAGAGCTTCTGCGTTGGGGAACAGGAGGTGCTGGGATAGTGGTGCTCTCACAGCACACGGAGGTTCTGTGCCCTTTTCCACATAACCTGCCCTATGTATCTCTTCTATCTGGCTGTTCTTGAGTTATATCCTTTATAATAAACCAGTAATCTAGGGGCGCCTGGGTGGCTCAGTCAGTTGACCATCTGACTCTGGATTTCAGCTCAAGTCATAATCCCAGGGTTGTGGAATCAAGCCCCATGTCGGGCTCTGCGCAGAGCATGGAGCCTGCTTAAAATTCTCTCTCCTTCTTCCCCTCTCCCCTGTTCGAGTGTGTGTACTCTTGAGTGGTCTCTCTCTTTAAAAAAACAAACAACAAAATAAACACGGTAATCTAGTAAGTAACCTGCTTCTCCATGCTCTGTGAACTGCTCAAGCAAATTAATTGAACCCAAGGTAGGGTGCACGGGAACCTCCAATCTATAGCTAGTCAGAAACACAAATGACAACCTGGATTTGTAATTGGTGTCTTGAAGGGTGTGTGTTGTGTGTCAGTCTTGTGGGACTGAGCCCGTAACCTGTGAGATCTGATACTGTCTCCAGGTAGATAGTGTCAGAATTGGGTTGAGTTGTAAGACACACTGTTGGTGTCCAAGAATTTCTTGGTGGTGTGGGAACCTCGTCTTGCTACACGCATGGTGGAAATGGGTCCAGAACTTTAGGATCCCACCTGCTGTGGCCCCAGCTTCCCTCTACCCTTGGGGTTCTTGTTTTGGGAGCCCCTTCCAGTGCCCAGGATGCGCTCTTCTTCTCTTTTAGCATTCCAAGCAGGTCAAAAGCCCCTTGTAACTTGTTTTTCCTTAACAAAGCTGAAAGAATGATGATTTCACAAAGAGCCATGCTGCCCCTAGGGCCATCTGCCCCAGCAAAATGGAATACCTGCTCATTTTTCATCTGTTTCTACTAGAGGGCATGGAATGGTGTCCCCTTGGCAGAATGTAAGTTGCTGTTCTGCACCCTCAAGGCAGGGGAGCCTTGGAAGGCAACTTCTTTTAATTCTTTCTACCTTAGTGAGATGGGGTGAAAAAGATTTTGAGCAGCCATCAATGATAAGTATCCACCCACATGCAACAATCATAACGCACCCGATCAGTGTGGAGTCCTTCTTTGCTTACCGTGTCTAGTTAATGCTTAAGATCTAATTTTGATACTCTCCCAGCCCCCCTCATCCCAGGCAGGGCAGGGGGGGCAGGCCACTGCTTCAAATTGCTTCTCTAGCTGGATGTTCTCCTTGTTTGTTTGTTTGTTTGTTTGTTTATTATGGGGAAATTGAGTATAGCCTAATGGTCAACAGTACAGGCTCTGAGGTCAGACTATGTGGGATTGAATTCTGGCTCTGAAAGTTACTGTTTGACATTCAGTGAGTTGCTCAATGTCTCTGAGCTTCAGTTAATTATAGTACTTACTGGATAGGATTGGCTGTGAGGATGAAGTGAAATAGGCATGAGAGAACACCACACATTTCCAAGCACATTATTATGTGCTTCATTAGTGATAGGCATTAGTGCAATAAACATTATTGTGTTTCCAACCTGAGGAACATTTCCAGTTCACAAGGTATTTGTAGAGCAGAGAAAAAAACGATTTAACTCATGCTCAGTGAAATAACTTTTCCTTCTTCGGGTAAATTCCCAGCCCCACCCTTTCCTCCCAGGGCCCCTTTAATGACTGACTCACCCTTGAGGTATTCTCTCTTCTGCCCAGACAAATGTCCTGAGGGAGTGATTGAGGAAGTCAGTTGTGTCCAGGCCTGTAGTCTTGGGGAGAGAGGACTTTAATCCTGGGTTTCTAGTTTCTGGTACTTGAGTTGTCTGCCTGGCACAGAGGTGCTCAACGAGGTTGAAAAATCTCACATTGTTGACCTGAGGATGGGCTTTGGGCCTGAGGCAGCTACTTTTGGTGCCCCATGCCACATGTCTTCAGGCCACCTTTGATTTGAGCTAAGGTTGTATGGATGGTTCCATGACCCTGCCAGTGCCTCAAGCAAGAGGTACTCTCTGTTTGCCTCCCTCAGTTGACAGAAGTCAAGGAGAGGAGAGGGGAGGAACTAGGAGAGGAACTAATGCTGAGGGCAGAGGTCATGCAGTAGAGGACATGGGCCAGTGCCCCAGCCTCCTGTCCTTGGGAGGGTCAATCCTGAGGTGCGTGTGTTCTACAGTTCTGCAGAGGGTCTCTGGCTGGACTGAGCTACATATCAGTAGCTAGAACAATATGTACCTTTCTCCTCTGACTCACATTTTCTGCTCCTTCCCTCCTGATCCCTGGGACCACCCTCCAGGAAGTCTCCGGTTCTGTCCTCAGGCATTGTTTTCAAGAGAACACAATCCAAGCCCTCTGCCCTGTTTCCTCCCCATTGTTTCTCTTCTGATTGTCTTTGAGACTAGGATCCCTCCCTGTCTGTAAGGAAAGAGGAAAGAAGGGGAAAGAAAGGGAACAGAAGGAATCTATTTACCTCAGAGATAAGGCCTAATTGTATTCTGGCACCTGGGATGTGCTAGGGATTCTCTGTCATCTCCCTCAGATTTAGGCAACAACCTGTGAGGCAGATTATTATTAGACCCATTTTATGGATGAAGAAGCTGAGGAGGCTGTGAGAATTTAAATAACCATCCTAAGGTCATACAACAACTTTATGGCTGTTAAACCCAGATTTGTGCTCTTTTAGCTACTTGCCTTATTGAGGGAGGTCCTTTGATAGAATCTGGAAGCAGAACTTTGAATCAAGTGAGACTATTAGTATATATATATATATATATATATATATATATACACACACACATATATATGTACATATATATGTATATATGTATATTATGTGTATATATATACACATATATGTGTATATATACATATATGTATATGTATATATGTGTGTATATATACATATATGTATATGTGTATATACATATATACATATATATGCATATATATGTATATATGTATATATACATATATATGCGTATATATGTATATATGTATATATACATATATATGTGTATATATATATACATATATACATATATATGTGTGTGTGTCTATATATATATACATATATATATATATGTATATATATATATATATATTTATATATTTGTTTTTTTTTAGTAGCAGAGCTTGAACTCAAAATCCGAGTTCAAGACCTGAGCTGAGATCAAGAGTTGGATGCTTAACCGACTGAGCCACCCAGGTGCCCAGAGACTATTAGTGTTTTTAAATTAAATATTTTAACAGCTTTATCAATGTAGAATTGACATTCAATAAACTGTACTTATTTAAGGTGTACAATGTGATGAATTTTGACATATGTATATGCCCATGAATCCATCCCCATAATTAGGATGGTGAACGTATTTATCACACCACAAAGTTCCTTTTCAATTTTTTCATTCCACTCTTCTATGCCATTCCCTATTTCCTGGCAACCACTCATCTCCTTTCTGTCACATTAGTTTGGTGTGCATTTTCTATCTATCTATCTATCTATCTATCTATCCAAGCTCTATGCCCAACATGGGTCTTGAACTCACAACCCCAAGATCAAGAGCTGCATGCTCTACCTACTGAGCCAGCAAGTCACCCTGCATTTTCTATTTTATATAAGTGGATCACATAATTTGCATTCATTTTTGTCTGGCTTTTCACTCAATGTGATTATTTTGAGATTCACCCATATTGTTGGGTGTACCAGTGGTTCATTCTTTTTTATTGCTTTGTAGTATTCCATTGTACCACAATTTCTTCATCCATCCACCTGTTCCTGGACAAAATTTCTGGCTATTACAAATAAAACCTCTATGAATATTAATGTAACAAGTCTTTGTATGGGTATATACTTTCACTTCTTTTGGATAAATACCCAGGAGTGGAATGACTCAGTCATATGGTAGTATACATTTAACTTCTGAAGAAATTGATAAATGGTTTTCCAGAGTGGTTGTACTGTTTTACATTCCCACTAGCAATGTGAGAGCTCCAGTTCTTCTGTATCTTTTCCAGCATTTGGTATATTGAAGTCTTTTTTGTTTCTTTCTCTCTTTTTTTTTTTTTTAAGTAGGTCACGCCCAGTGAGGAGCCCAATGCTGGGCTTGAACTAACAACCTTGAGATCAAGATCTGAGCTGAGATCAAGAGTCAGATGCCTAACCGACTGAGCTACCCAGCCATTTGGCTATATTGAAGCATTAAAACATTTTTTAAATGTTTATTTATTTATTTATTTATTTTTAATTAAAAAAATTTTTTTTAATGTTTATTTATTTTTGAGAGACAGAGAGAAACAGAGCACAAGAGGGGCAGGGGCAGAGAGAAAGAGACGCAGGCACTGAATCCAAAGCAGGCTCCAGGCTCTGAGCTGTCAGCACAGAGCCTGACAAGGGGCTCGAACCCACGAACCGCAAGATCATGACCTGAGCCATAGTCGGACGCTTATCTGACTGAGCCACCCAGGTGCCCCTTAAAATTTTTTTTAATGTTTATTATTATTATTATTTATTTTTTTAATTAAAAATTTTTCTTAATGTTTTTATTTATTTTTGAAGGAGAGAGAGAGAGAGAGACAGCGTGAGCAGGGGAGGAACAGAGACAGAGGGAGACAAAGAATTCGAAGCAGACTCCAGGCTGTAAGCTGTCAGCACAGAGCCTGACACAGGGCTTAAACTCACGAACTGCGAGCTCCTGACCTGAGCCGAAGTCGGACACTTAACTGACTGAGCCACCCAGGCGCCCCATTAAAAAAAAATTTTTTTTTAATGTTTTTATTATTTTTGAGAGAGAGAGACATACACACAGACAGAATGTGAGCAGGGGAGGGGCAGAGAGAGAGGGAGACACAGAATCCGAAGCAGGCTCCAGGCCCTGAGCTGTCAGCACAAAGCCCGCTACAAGTCTCAAACCCACAGCTGTGAGATCATGACCAGAGCCGAAGTGGGACACTTAACTAACTGAACCACCCAGGTGCTCCTGAAGTATTTTTAATACTAGCTATTCTGATGGTATCACAAAGCACAATGGATTTTAATTTCCATTTCCCTAATGAGTAATGATATTGAGCCTCTTTTCATGTACTTACTTGCCATTTGTAAATCTTCTTAGAGGAAGTATCTGTTAAAGTTTTTGTCTACCTTTTATTGGGTTGTTTGTTTTCTTATTATTGAGTTTTGAAATTTATGTATTCTGCTTTTTTGTTTCTCTAGTGGATTGTGCTTTTGGTGTCATCAATAAGAAATCTTTGCCTAATCCAAGGTCACAATGATTTTTCTCTTGTTTTCTTCTACAAGTTTTATAATTCAGGTTTTACATTTATATATGTTACTTTTGTTTTGTTCTGTTTTGTTTTAAAATAGATCTATTAATTTAAAAAAGTTCAGGGGTGCCTGTTTGGCTCAGTTGGTTAAGCATTGGACACTTTTTTTTTTCCTTTAATTTTTTTTTTTTTAAGTTCATTTATTTTGAGACACAGACATCACAAGTTGGGGAAGGGCAGAGAGAAAGGGAGAGAGAGAATCCCAAGCAGGCTGCACATGGTCAGCACAGAGCTCAACCCAGGGTCTTGAACCCACAAAACCATGAGATCACGACCTGAGCTGAAACCAAGAATAGAAGGCTTAACTGACTGAGCCACCCAGGCGTCCCATTTGTTGGACTCTTGGTTGCCCAGGTCATGATTTCAAGGTTCATGAGTTCAAGCCCTGCATTGGGCTCTGAACTGATAGTGCGGAGCCTGCTTGGGATTCTCTCTCTGCCTCTCTCTAACACCTCCCCTGCTCATGCGCTCTCTCTCTCTCTCTCTCTGTCTCTCTCCTCTCTAGAAATAAATGAATAAACTTAAAAAAAATAATAAAATAAATAAAATAAAAAAGTTCAGACATCCCTGGTTTGAGTTTGTGTGTGTGTTTCTTTTCTTTGACCTTTTCACTTATTTCTAAGGACATTCATTTAAAAAGTGTTAAGTTCAGGGCACCTGGGTGGCTCAGTCAGTTAAGTGTCTGACTCTTGGTTTCAGCTCAGGTTGTGATCTCACAGTTCATGGGATGTAGCCCTGCCTTGGGCTCCATGCTGACAGCACACAGCCTGCTTGGGATTCTCTAAGACCAGTGGCTGCTTGGGGCATAGGTTGAACTGGGAAGGCCTGGAGGCAGAGAAAACAGGAGATCACAGAGCAATTTAAGAGGTAGATGATGAGGACCTGAATGGAGATAATGCCAGTAGGGATGGAGAGGAGGGAAACCAGTCTGCAGATATTTTCTGAAGTATTAGTAGAAGGATCTGGGAGATGAGAGAAGGGATATTTGAAGTTTCTATTCTGGGACATTGAGAGAATTGTAATGCCATGAACTGAGATATGGAACATAAAAAGGACACAAATTGAGTGGGCATGGATTATGTTCAGCTGTGGGCACATTTGGGTGAGAGCCCTGTGCTTCAGACTCAGGGGATCCCCAGCAGGCAGGAGAAAACATGAGACTGAAGCAGGGAAGGTGGAAAGTACTAGGCTGAAATGGAAGGCATCAACTAGGAGAGTCGATGGAGGAAGAAAGAAAGGCAAAGGACAGCGAACCCTGCATAGTCAAGGTCAGGCCAACAGAAGAGAAATGGGTCAGAGAGGCAGAAGCAGAATCAGGAGAGAATCCGAATCCACTGCTTATTGAGAAGGCATCTAAATTTGGGGTTCCCCAGAAGAAGCCCCTGAGCATGGTTTTAGGTGCAGGTAGATTTTTGAGGAGGGATCACAGGAAGCAGGAGTGAGGGAACAGAGAGTGAGACAAGGAAGGGAAGAAAAGCCAACTGAAGGGTGTTTTATTGAGATTGCAGTTGAAGGTTGGGGCTCCTGGGTGGCTCAGTCAGTTGAGCATCCAACTTCAACTCAGGTCATGATCTCGCGGTTTGTGGGTTCGAGCCCCATGTCAGGCTCTGTGCTGACAGCTTGAGCCCGGATCCTGCTTCAGATTCTGTGTTTCCCTCTCTTTCTCTGTCCCCCTCCCACTTGTGCACTCATGCTCTCTCCCTCTCTATCTCAAAAGTAAGTAAATATTAAACATTAAAAACAAAACAAACAAACAAACAAAAAAAGACAGTGCAGTCGAAGGCAACGGAAGGTGAATTTCAGTAGAACCTGCAAATTTAAAGAATGCCTCTAGGATTGTCCACAGGAAAGATGGGAGGCTGGAATATTCATCCACCATCCACCAAGGTCTATAGCCATTGGTTGAAGATTGCACCTGGGGGCACTAATTACCTTGCATTTCCTGGCTGTGTTTGCATCAGAGTGGGCAAAGAGAGGGGTGACGAGCAAGCGCCCAGCCCATCGTGTGGAAAAATGACCAGTGATGGTTAATTTTATTGTCAACTTGGAGGGTGTTTTGGATGAGATTAACATTGAAGTCAGTGAATTTTGAGTAAGGCAGCCTTCATGATGTGGGTAGGTGTCATCTTATCAGTTGAAGCAATTACCCAACAGCAGGAATTCATCAGCACTCCTGGGTCTTCAGTCTGTTGGTCTTTGGGCTGAACTGGGATCTCAGCTCTCCTGGATCTCTACCTATTGGCCTCTGGACTGGCTCACACTGCAGATTCCGGACTTGGCAGTCTCCATAATTGTGTGAGCCACTTCCTTGTAATAAATCTCTAATAAAACCTATATTTACATACATACACACATGCACACACACCCTATTGGCTCTGTTTCTCTGGAGAACCATGACTAATATGGCCCTGAAGCAGAACGTAAGTCAGGGTTCAGACTCGAGATAGGATGCTGGCAGCGCAAAGTGAGTCTGGCCTCACATATGACTGTCCACCATAGCTGTGGCTGAACTCAGAGATGTGATGAGCACAACCAGAGGCATCTGCTGGAAATGATAAACAAGGTGGAAGACAGCCTGCGGGTTTGGTAGCAAAGAGGACTTTGGTGATCTTTGTGAGAGGAGTTTTAGGTTTCATTTTGAGTGAGTTAATGAGTGAAGGATCTGAGGAAGCAGAAGCAGAGAGCAGACATGACTGTTGAGAAGTTTGGTAGTGAAGGAAGGAAAAGAGGAGAAGATGTTAGATTAAGCAAGCAGAGTATCGGGGAATTCTTTTCTCTGTTTCAAGGCAGGGAGGACTTTGGGCTGTGGAGAAGAGAGAATGGCAGTAGGGAGGGAAGAGTCACAGGCCTAAGAGAGGGAACAAGGACCCTGAGTCGGGACTAAGTATGGATTTCAGGGGCTCAGGTAGAAGGATTAGGTTCACACAGGGATACAGATGTAATTTTATAAAAAGGAGAAATACCAAATAGGAATTAGGTAAAGATATTACATTGTGTTGAAGAGATAGAAAGGAAAGTAATTTCTATCTGCTCAGATAAGTAGGGAGGAGAGACATAGTGTAGAGTAGTGGGTAGAACACGGATTTGGAGTCAGACTGGTAGATCTGGGCTGGGATTTAAGCTTCACCATTTCCAAGTTGTTTGTCTTTGGGAGAACTCCTTAATCTGTATCAATTTCCTTATGCATAAAATGGGGAAACTAGTATTTACCTAGGTGAACAGGTGGATAGAAGTATATGATGCATATGTTACTGTACCTGACACATAATAGGCATTCAAAGATAATCATTGTTAAGTAAAGCAATTTTCTAAATGGGAAAAATTAAATGGGACTTGGTCATGGATCAGTTCCTGTGGGAAGTGAGAATAAAGGTGATCATTTATTGGATTTTTTCAGTTCTAGATTTTACATTTGGCTAATAGATTTCATTTCTCTGCTGAAAATTTCCATCCTAGCATCTATTTTCTCAAACTTATTGGTTGCAATTATTTCAAAATCCATGTCTTATAATTCTAATGTTATAATCCATGTCTTATAATTCTTGTTCAGCTGTGGGTCTGTTTCTGTTGAGGTTTTTTTTTTTCCTCTTTGTTTCCAGCCATTTGGTGATATCTTCTGGTATGCTTTGTTAAGTTTCGATTGAATGACAGGTATTTGTATGAAAAATTGTAGAGACAGTTTGTCTCCCGGGATAGTTCTTGTATTTCTGACAGGCAATTAGAATAGAGGAAAATCTCTTTCATCCAATGTAGGCTGTAGCTAGCTGATTTGAAACTGTGTTTCAGTCTTCCTCTGGGCTCTTCTATTTCTAAATTATCCTTTGTGCCAATGATCAATGAACTCTCAGCTCCAAACCCACGCTTCACTTCCTGTTTTGCAATATTGGAGCTAGATTTTGTAAATGTTTCTTTTGCCAGCTGGCACAGTGTTAAGCATTGTCAGTAGAGGGTGCTGGAGGAACACTGGAGGAGGAGGAAGTCTCTTCCTAGTTTTGGTGTTCCTTTGGCAAGGCTCTAGTGGCATGTACAACTTCTCCAGTGCAGGCTCCTGCAAAGTAAGGCAATCAGCGGTGCCCAGTGGCCAACAGCCTCGCCTGGCACCTTCTTGGGTGGCTTCTCGGTGAATTGCAGGTGATGAGGCACTTTCCCCTAAACGACTTCCCTTGGTGCCTCCTTGGACAGTTTTGCAGTGATTTCTGAGGTGCAGTATCTCAGTGACTCCTCCACCAGCCAGTGAGTCACAGGTCTCTTAAATTAGGTCAGAATCTCAGCTCTGGGAATTTGAGACAGGGTAGGTGGTCTTCCCTGACATTTTATTTTATTTATTTATTTTTTAAAGTTTATTTATTTGGGGGGGGGGGAGGAGAGAGAGAGAGAGAGAGAGAGAGAGAGAGA
>NW_024412396.1:3622185-3731471 GCF_014898765.1 Herpailurus yagouaroundi
TTAAATTAAGAGTCGCTTAACCGACTGAGCCACCCAGGTGCCCCTCTTCCTTGGTGTTTTATTTTAGCCTTGAGGTAGTGGTTTTTCTCGTATCTGTTATTCCTGTCTTCTTTAGAGTTCTCTTTTTTTCTTACAAGCCAATCTCTCAGTACTCTAATACCCCATTATAGTTGATATTTTATATTCAAGTTTCCTGGTTCAAATTCTTGTGTGATTTCTGTCTCTTGTGTGAACCCTTACTGATTACACCTTTAGTCTGAGAGTATAGTTCTTCAGGGGCCCTAACTGAAATCCAGGAGTGTTAATCAGGGCCCTCCTTCTCAACAGGTCTTGAACTCCAACATTTGTTTTCTTGGTACCATGAGACTGGTGAAATTTCTTCTCAGACCCTTACCTAATAATTGGGGACCATCACTCTGCCTACAACATCTTGTTTCTCAAAACCATCTATTCTGGTATTGGATGAACAATACCATATATTAGCCACCAGGTCAAAGTACAAAGAGCTCTTAACTTCAGTATGGTATCTCAGTAGTGGCGAATGAGATGATTGTTCAATAAGTCTTTTCATTAATCTATAGGTAGGACTGTATGCAGAGAATACGTGGGACATATGGAATTGAATATAGAGTAAAGACGGAGCAAAAGGAAATGAGGCTCCTTCCATATGCTATAGCAAAGCAAGCTAGATATGATTCTAAGGGGCCAGGTAGCAGTTCCTATAGAACAAGTTAAAGGTAATGAGAACAAGTTAAAGGTAAATGGTAATGAGGAATCCAATTTTAGGGTTGGATTTTGCTTCCTATGGTAGCTAAAGGGGGGATAGCTAAAGGTTGAAGAATAAAAATATCAGAATACAGAATATTCCATCTCAAAGCCCAGAAGAAAATACAGCACAGCTGTATGCATCTTTCCCTGTAGATGTCAGATGTAAACTGAATTCTGAAGCTGATCTTGCACGTTGTTGAACTGCAGATAAGTTTACAACCTCATCAAGATTATGCAGTGAAGGGGCGCCTGGGTGGCGCAGTCTGTTAAGCGTCCAACTTCAGCCAGGTCATGATCTCGCGGTCCGTGAGTTTGAGCCCCGCGTCGGGCTCTGGGCTGATGGCTCAGAGCCTGGAGCCTGTTTCCGATTCTGTGTCTCCCTCTCTCTCTGCCCCTCCCCCATTGATGCTCTGTCTCTCTCTGTCCCAAAAATAAATAAACGTTGAAAAAAAAAATTAAAAAAAAAAAAAGATTATGCAGTGAAAGTAAGAATAATGATCCGGAAAAAGATCAAGATCTTGACAATCCAAATATGGCCATAAGAAAAGAACTAGGGGTCTTGGGAAAAACCCAATCCCACAGACTCCTTTGAAACAGTTTTTCATTGTGTCCCTCTGACAGAGGGGAGAGTGCTTTACTATTTCCTACCCTACGCCTCATGTCCTTATACTCGTCCTGTGACCAGGATAAACCAGAGAGTGAGAAGCAATAACATACCAGAGTAAATAGGAATGATACTCATAAGAAGCTGCAGGAAATTTCTGGGGCAAAATCTGGGGGATTCCGTGTGATTATACAATTTAATGCGTGTGATCATGAATTTGTGAAAGACGACAGGGGGCACCTGGGTGGCTCAGTCGGTTAAGTGACTGACTCTTGGTTTCGTCTCAGGTCATGATCACAAGGTTCATGAGTCCCAGCCCTGCATCCGGCTCCGTGCTAACAGTGTGGAGCCTGCTTGGGATTCTGTCTCTGCCCCTCCCCAGCTTGCTCTCTCTGTCTCTCAAAAATAAAAATAAATAAATTTTTAAAAAATTAAAAAAAGAAAAATGGCAGAAGATAATTTTAGATTGGACCAAATTAATTGAAGTAATGATCTACAATGTATATTGTGAGTGCTTAGCAGCCCACAAAAAGCTCAGCATCTGCCATTTTTTTCTTATTTTAAATGTTTTGTTTATTTTTGAGAGAGCACAAGTGGGGGAGGGGCAGAGAGGAAGGGACAGAGGATCTGAAGCAGGCTCTGTGATGTGGGGCTTGAACTCATGCACCAGGAGATCATGACCTGAGCCAAAGTCAAGATGCTCAACCAACTGAGCCACCCAGGTGCCCCAGGATTGGCCATTTTAAATGTCTCTATGGTTTTGCCTTTTGCATGATGATTCAGGAGAAGCATAGTTGTTGTTGAGACTTGAGAGAACAGTGTCCCTGGTTGTAGAATGAGGGCTCTGTTGCTGTAAACAACATCATGGATAGCATCCCTAAAATAGGATAACCAGAAATCTCATAAAGTTGTTTCTTCTTAACTATAAAATGAACTTTATGTGTTCTGTATAATGCTTAATGAGGATAATTATGTGGTAAGTCAAGAAAATATCCTATATTATTTAAAATTTTTTTTAAATATTTATTTATTTTTGAGAGAGACAGAGTGTGAGCTGGGGGAGGGGCAGAGAGAGAGGGAGACACAGAATCTGAAGCAGGCTTCAGGCTCTGAGCTGTCAGTACAGAGCCTGATGTGGGGCTTGAATTCACAAGCTGTGAGATCATGACCTGAGCCGAAGTCAGATGCTTAACTGACTGAGCCACCCAGGCACCCCCAAAATATCTTATATTAGGGGAAAGAAAAAACATGTGTAACTGGAATTTCTGGATAATCCCCAAATCCATTTCTCTAGTTTGCAGAGGCTGCTAATTGGCCCCAGTAGTCTTTCTCCCTATCTTTCTTAGTAACAGAATATGACATTTTTAGCTAGACTTATGTCCACTTGGAATAAATACATTTCCCAGCCTCCCCCACAGCTGTATGTGGCCATATGACTAAATTCTGGCCAATTGGAATATATATGATGTGGGTAGGGAGAGGGTATGTATTCTTTGGCTTTTCTTTTTTCTTGTTTGTTTAAATATGGACATGATGGTTGGATCTTGAGCTGGATCCTTTATGGATCTTCTGTGAAGTGGAATGCTAGGGATGGTGAAACAGGAAGACAGAAGGAGCTTGGAAGCCAGATAGCTGTGGAGCTGCCATACTGAGACTTTGCATGCCTACCTGTAGAGCTTTTATATGAGAGAAAAATAAACCCCCATCTCATTTAAGCCACCATTATGTCAGGTTTTTATGTCATATACGGCCCATGCCTAATTCTAATGGATGCACCTAGTTATCTAAACACCATCTCTTACCAAGTCTTCAATTGGTCAACAACTATCTCCTATGAATCTATGTATCCTAGAGCTTAGCATGGTTTCTGACACATAATAGATGTTTGATAAAGGCTCCTATCTATCTGCTCCACAGTGTCTGGTGGGGGACTTGAAGGCTGGGAGCTAGAATCCTCACATGTGTAGCAGTTGATATTGACTGTTGGCTGAGACTTTAGCTAGGGCAACTGGCTGTACCACATACATGTGACTTCTCCATGTGTCTCGGGCTTCCTGGAAATATGGCAAGCATTGAGAAAGAGAGACAGAGAGAGAGAGAGAGAGAGAGAGAGAGAGAGAGAGAGGAAGAGAGCACACTCCAGACAGAATGTATATTCTTTTTATGACCTAGCCTCAAAAGTTATTGTATGCCATTGGTTAAGGCAGTCACAAGCCCCTGGTTACAATCAAGGGGGAGAACACAGACCTCCCGTCTCTGGGTGGCAGGACTAGCAGTTACACTGTAAGAAGGGCATGTTGAATGGGATAAATACCTACATCTTTAGAAGATAAAGTCTATCACAGTCTGCCTACTGGTCATAGCAATTCACATCCCTCCCACACTCATCCCCTGCCCTTAAAATCTTCAAGTCTCATCCCATCATGGCACAAAGCTCAGGTGCAAGGGCCCAGATCTCATCCTAGCTCCTGGACCTCAAGCCTGAGCAAATGTTACATAACAAATCATCCCAAAACTTAGTAGCTCCTTCTGGGTATATATTATCTAATTGGGAGATAAGATGTAAACATGTGAAAAGTTATATACTAATAAAAGGGTTTAACAATAACCAATGAAATAATGTTTTTTCTAGCTATTGATATATCTCTTGCTTTGTATGAAGAAAAATTTCAAAATTAAAATTGACATTTAGCCATAAAAAAGAACAGGTCTTTTTTTTTTTTTTATTTTTTTTTTTAAACGTTTATTTATTTTTGGGACAGAGAGAGACAGAGCATGAATGGGCGAGGGGCAGAGAGAGAGGGAGACACAGAATCGGAAACAGGCTCCAGGCTCTGAGCCATCAGCCCAGAGCCCGACGCGGGGCTCGAACTCACGGACCGCGAGATCGTGACAGAACAGGTCTTTTTAATGATATCTACAACATGGATGAACCTTGAAAACATTATGCTAAGTAAAAGAAGACAGGCACAAAAGTTGACGTATTATGTTATTCCATTTATATGAAATGTCCAGAATAGGCAATCTATGGAGACAGGAAGTTGATTAGTGGTTTCCAGCAATTACGGGAACGGGGGAATAGAGAATGGCTACTAACCGCCCTTTTGGGGTGTTGGAAATAGCCTGGAATTAGATATATATGGTGAAGGCTGCACGACTCTGTGAATATACTAAAATCTACCGAGTTGTGTGCTTTCAAAGAGTGAATTTTGTGGTAAGTGAATTATGTTTCAAAAACATGTAAAATTATTAAAAAATTTTCTTTGATCAATCATGAATGAAATAGAAGAAGAAATTTGGCTCTATTGTCTATATGGGAAGATCAATTTTTACAAAGTCATTGACAAATTTGTAAAAATTAAGACCTGGAACAGAAATTGTCGTGTCATAATTCATTCCTATGGCAGATCAATATGTAAATATGTTTTTCCTTTTTTATTTAAGATAAAAAATATATGTATATAATTATAATTATTAACCCATTGCTTTTTCTTTTCTTGTTCTGTAACATATATATGTTACTGGCATTATTATGAACATATAAGGTCAGTAAAAGAAAATTTGTACTCTGTATTTCTTTTCTGGTCATGATTATGTTTCATATCATCATTAATACTGAAAATAATCTTTTGTTACAGAAGAGATGGGCTTTGAAAATCATATACTTCAGTTGTCAAATATGTAAGGTATTTGTTGTTACTGACAGTCTCAGTCAGGAAAAATCAGTCAGGAAAAAATCAAGGTCTAAACCGGGGTAGCAATGAAGGGAATAAAAAGGAGGTAGATACTACATGAATAACACATACTTTTCTATGGGGTACCTGAGTGGCTCGGTTGGTTGGGTGTCTGACTTCAGCACAGGTCATGATCTCGCCATCTCATGGTTCATGGGTTTGAGCCCCGCATCGGGCTCTGTGCTGACAGAGTCTGGAGCCTGCTTCAGATTCTGTGTCTCCTTCTCTCTCTGCCTCTCCCCTGCTCACACTCTGTCTCTCAAAAATGAATAAACGTTAAAAAAATTAAAAAACAAAAACATACTTTTCTATGGTTATTGGAGCAAAGAAGAGGGAGATGTCAAGTACGAAATATATTTCCAGCTTGACAATAACTGGAAATCTTGGGGGCTTGGTTTATAAGTATAGGTACCCAATGCCTAGAACTGCCTCTGAACATAAAGGTACTTACTTCAAAACATATTTTTTGTTTGAATGAATGATCTTGTACAGGCACATCTTAGCTGCCTCAAATACTCTCCACCCATCTTTTTACTGTAGCTATTACTGCGGCAACTAACTGCTTGCAGGCATCACCTGACAGTATCTGCTCCCAACTACAGCACCTAGCTTTTGCCTTTTCCCTGGAGAATTCTTCACTGCAGCCTTGTGGGACACCTATCATTTCTGACACTTGTGTAAACTTGGAAGGGTGAGGGAATTAACAATTCAAGGGGCAACTTTTGACCATTGGGGGTAAGAGTCAGTGGGTAAATATTCCTCTCTTTGTCTCTTGACTCATATTCTATGTGGCTCCACAGAAAGTCCCAGTGGGATAATGTTCCAGTTGCTCAGAGCAGTGACCAGCTTAGTACCACATCCTTGGACCTGCTTTCCCTCGTTCCCACTTTCCCTCTTCCCATTCCTCACTTGCCTTTTCCCTTGTGATTGATTTCCACAATAAACTACCTGCATGTCATTCTTGTCTCAGCCTCAGCTTTTGGGGGGAGTTCAGCCTAACACGGATTCCTATGTAAAATATGGCATGGGCCATATTAGCACTGGTAAAGGACCCACAGACCTAGCTGTGTCACTAACCTCACATGAAGAGATGGACACTTTTGTCACCATTTTCAGATGCACATGTACCGACAGGAAAAGATCTCCAAGCCATTTGTTAAAATGAGGGGGAAAAAAAAAGAGCAAGTCATGAAAAATGCTTGCAGCATGGGCTCATGTTCCTGAAAAGAGCAGGTGTGTGTACATGTTAGGAAATGTACACAAAAAGGTGGACTGTCACGGTTTACTATATAGTTTTCTACGGCTTGAGTCATTTACAAGGAGAATGTATCTGTGATTAAAAAAATAATAACGTCCACCTCCAAGGCCGTTCAATCAAGGTTGTGAAAGTGCAGAGCACTAGGCAAAAGGTTCCACTAACACAAGGTGAAAGAGAGCCGAACGGCGCTCAGGTTTGCCCGCTAGGGGGCAGCGGAGCGAGGACAAAGGTTAGGCGCGCGAGAAACCTGGGACTGCCGGAGCGAGGGAGGCTGGGTCTTTATGGGCGCCGGGGAGCAGAAGTGTACAGCAACCTAAACCTACAAATACTCGCTCTTCCCCAGGCGGGACGTTGCAGAAGTCATAAAGTCCATCCCTCTGCTGTAGCCCAGGCAGATCGGAGGGTTTTCAGAATCTAGGGGATGCCCCGCTCCACTCCCCCCAGAGAAGCTTGGCACTCTGAACAGTCTTCAGGCTCGCTCGTACTACTTCTGCTCTCAACAACTCTCCCCTCTGTTCCCCGCCCCCGCCCCCCCTCCCCGCCCGACACCCGCAGAGGGGAAATTGAGTCACTGGAAGGCGAGGCCAGAGTCGCTGGGGGAATGTGCGCCGACGCCAGCCTCGAGGGCCTTCCAGATGCTTGGAGGAGGGGAAGAGTTCTCCAGGAAAATATACAAAGGGGGGTGAGAGGGGGAGGTGGCTGGCTGGGCAGGAGCTGAGCCAGACACATGGAGAAACGCTGCCCAGGATCAAAGGAAATATGACATTTGAAAAGAATGTGCGCGTCTGCGTGTGTAGCAGAGGGGTGGGGGGCGCGGGGGCGACGTGTGGGGAAGCAGGGGCTGGGTTGGGGTCTCTTCCCCTGCCCTTCTAGCCTCCGCTTCCCTCCTCTCTCTGCAGCCCCCTCGGGTGGAAGCTGGTCGCGCGAGTCTCAGGGTGTTCCTCGCTCTCCCTCCCTGTAGGTCTCTCCTTCTTTTATTTCCGAGATGAAGCTGGAAGGGAAATGTAATTTGAGGAGACCAACCAAAGGGGGAGGAAAAAAAAAAAAAAAAAAGGAAAAGAAAAAGAAAAAGAAAAATCAAACCAGGCCGCCTCCCTGCTCGGCCTCGGAACATTCTTCTCTCCCCGCCGGCCCAGCCTCTTATCCCCGCCCCTCCAACGTCGCGGTCCTGGGCTCGGAGCCGGAGCAGCTCCGCACGTCACTGGGGTCCCCGGGGGCTGGAGGGGGGGGGTCCCCAGGGCGGGCCAGCGGGAGGACGGGAGGGAAGGGAGGGAAGCCGCCTGCGCCGCTGCGGAGCTCCGGCCCGCCTGGCCAGCCCTCCCCTCTTCCCCAGCCCCGCAGAGCCTGTTTCTCATTAGAGTAACGGGCGCGGTCCCCGCCCGGCTCCCGAGTGTTTGTAAACGTCTGACCCGAGGGGCGTCGCTTAACCCTTTAGGTGCGGAGCTGGGGCGCCGCTGAGGGCGCAGCCCTGAGCTGGAGGGATTTAGATGAAAAATCGCTGCGGCCTGTTAGAGAACTTTGAAGTACACATTCTTGCTTGGGGGTCGGGGGCGGGGATGGTACCCCGGCCGCCTTCTGAATCAAGAATCTCTGATCTAACTCCCTCTCACCCAACCAGGCCCCACCATACCTGCCCTTCCTTGAAACTCCAGTCCGAGTCTTCCTTCCTCCCCCCCGCCCAGGTGACAGGTGTCCAACCCCGGGGCCCACAAGGTCGCCCGGCTCTGGGCTCCTAGAAAATCTGGCCAGGGTTTTCAGGCGAGCCGGAGCGGGATGCCATCGGATCCGAGATTCATTCCAGACTGCATTTCTAGGGAGGAGGGAGCCGACTTCCCGCGGAGGCTAATTAATGGCCCCTCTGGGTGGCTGGGACAAGGGCAGCAGTAAAGTCCGGCCTGGATCACCGCCCGTCAGAGGCTGTGGACCTTTGAACAGTTCCCCAAGACGGCTAAAAGTTCTTCACCTTTGAGGGTTGGGCAGAGACGGTAGCTGGAAGGGCTGATTCTGCAGGGCAAAGGCTTCCAGGCACGGCGGCCTCAGACGATGGAAGACCTTTTCCTTTTCAGAGCAGGCTGTAGCTGCTCTGCACCCCAGAGCCCGCTGGGCCTGAAGGCTTGGAGGCGAAGGAGAGAGGAGGTGTCCTTGCTTGAGAGTTGCTGGCTGCACAACTCTTCAGAACTTAAGAAAGGGTCTGCCTGGGCTCTCTACACGGTGGACCCAGGATATGGCCCCTTTAAGGCTCTCGAACCCGGAGCCCCAACTTAGACTAACAAGTGGGTGGTGGTGGTGGTGGAAATGCTCCCGGAGGGATATGATTGTCTCCAATGCGGGCCTACAGGCTTCAGTGAGGTCGCACCAAGCCTGAGGGACCGTTTTCCAATTAAGTTTTGTTCCTTTTTTTTTTTTTTTTTTTTTTTTGAGGAGGAGGGACTGGAGAGAGGACAGAGGGAGGGAGGGTGGGGGAGGACGAGGGGCGCGTGGTTTTCTCATCTCATCCCTGGAGGAGGGGCTGGAGCATCCCGGGCAGCCAATCAGGGACAGGCTGGGGGGGCGCTTTGAAGAAGTTTGGGGGAAAAAAGTTTGGAAAAGTTTCTATAATAACGAGGGGGCGTCCGGAGGGAGGAGGCAGCGGCGGAGGAGGGGGCGTCACGGAGAAGGGGAGGGAGGGAGCCACGGGTGAAGATACGGCAGCCTCCTGAGCTTCCCCCCCTCCCACCGAGACCGGGACCTGGGGGCTCTGTCCGGCTCCATGGGGGCAGCGAGCTGCGAGGATGAGGAGCTGGAATTTAAGCTGGTGTTCGGGGAGGAAAAGGAGACCCCCCCGCTGGGCGCGGGGGGGTCGGGGGAAGGTTAGTGCGGGGCTGGGAAGTGGTCTTGGGGTCAAGAAAGGAAGGGCCCGGAGATCCCGAGACTGGGGATTTTAGGACAGCGAGCCTGGGGTGGAGGATGAGGGGCTCAGAGGTGGGGGGAAGTCGCAGAGGCTGAGGGGTCTGCGGAGGTGAGGCTGGGGGCCGGGCACCACTTTCTCCTTTTTAGGTCGTGACTGGGGTGGGGGTGGGGGTGCCGTTGGCCGCGCGCCGCCTCTCGGCTGGGCCGTCTGTCACCGGGCTGGGGGGCGGGCGGGAACAGCGGCCCCGGGAGCCCCGGGCGCTGCCAGGGGAAGGGGAAGGGGGCCCCGGAGCGTGTCCGTCGCGGTCCCGGCCCTGGGCCGGCGGACCCGACGCCCGGGGCTGGGGGAGCTCTCCGGGCCCGCCAGGGCGCCCCTCCCCTCCCCCTCCCCCGCCGGCCGCAATGAGAGGCAGATGGCGGGGACTGAGCCGGGGGCGGTGGCCGCCGCTCTCACGGAATTCGCGCTGCCCGCGGCCCCCTCCCCCGGGCCGGGCCCGGCACGCAGCATCCCCTCGGCTGTACCCCCGCCCCCAGATGGGGGGAGCGAGGGAGGAGCCACCTCCCCTCGTTGCCACAGCCCTGGAGCCCCCCCTCCCTTGGCCACTGTTGCGATGGCAACTGGGGCTCCTGCCAGCACCGTTTGGGGGTTTGGGAGCCGCTGCTAATTGGGTTCATGTGTGAGTCGCCCCCAGCCCAGCCCTGCGCTTCCCTAAACACGCCTCCAGGCCCAAATCCAGCTCCTCTCGAGTCGCCTTCCTCACCTTAAGACCCGCCCCGTCTGGTACCCCTGGTTCCAGGGCCAGGGGCTCAGGTTATCCCAGTGGGAAAAGGCCTGGGACGTCTGGATCTGTGCACTCCACCTTCTGAGGTCCAACTTTGCCTTTGTCTTCGTGGCTCTGAAGGGCATCTCAGGACCCAGCCCCCTTATACTGAGGAGGGGGTGGCATACGGGGCGTGGAGGGCTGGCCACTCGAGGAACCCAGACATCTCACCTGCTTCTCTTTGTCCCCATCTCCTGTGGCATCCCTCTCTCTGTTCCCCTCCCTTCCCATTTCGACAGAACTGGACTCAGAGGACGCCCCGCCATGCTGCCGTCTGGCCCTGGGGGAGCCCCCTCCCTATGGCGCTGCCCCTATTGGCATTCCTCGGCCTCCACCCCCTCGGCCTGGCATGCATTCGCCACCACCCCGCCCGGCCCCCTCACCTGGCACTTGGGAGAGCCAGCCCGCCCGGTCAGTGAGGCTGGGGGGGCCGGGAGGGGCTTCCGGGGGGGTTGGGGGAGGCCGTGTTCTTGAGTGCCCTAGCATCCGCATCACCTCCATCTCTCCCACGCCCGACCCGCCGGCCACGCTGGAGGACAACCCTGATGCCTGGGGGGACGGCTCCCCCAGGGATTACCCGCCACCAGAAGGCTTTGGGGGCTACCGAGAGACCGGGGGCCAGGGCGGGGGCCCCTTCTTCAGCCCCAGCCCTGGCAGCAGCAGCCTGTCCTCGTGGAGCTTCTTCTCCGACGCTTCAGACGAGGCAGCCCTGTATGCGGCCTGCGACGAGGTGGAGTCTGAGCTAAATGAGGCGGCCTCCCGCTTTGGCCTGGGCTCCCCCCTGCCGTCGCCTAGGGCCTCCCCTAGGCCGTGGACCCCCGACGATCCCTGGAACCTGTATGGTCCGAGCCCCGGAGGTCGGGGGCCAGAGGATAGCTGGCTACTCCTCAGCGCTCCTGGGCCCACCCCAGCCTCCCCGAGGCCCGCCTCTCCCTGTGGCAAGCGGCGCTATTCCAGCTCTGGGACCCCGTCTTCGGCCTCCCCAGCTCTGTCCCGCCGTGGCAGCCTGGGGGAGGAGGGGCCCGAGCCACCTCCACCACCCCCATTGCCTCTGGCCCGTGACCCTGGCTCCCCTGGCCCTTTTGACTACGTGGGAGCCCCACCGGCGGAGAGCATCCCGCAGAAGACCCGGCGGACCTCCAGCGAGCAGGCAGTGGCTCTGCCTCGGCCTGAGGAGCCTGCCCCGTGCAATGGAAAGCTGCAGTCAGGAGCAGAGGAGGCTGTGGCTCCTCCCGGGGGTCCTCGGAAGGAGGTGGCGGGCATGGACTACCTGGCAGTGCCCTCCCCACTGGCTTGGTCCAAGGCCCGGATTGGGGGACACAGCCCCATCTTCAGGTGAGGATTGTGCCTAGCACCGCCTGTGTCTCCAGCCATCTCACTTAGAGCAGGAGGGTGACGGGATGGGTTTGAAGAAAGGTCCTAGTTCTGTGTCCTTGGCATTTCAGAAGAGAATCTGCAACCAGCTTGGCTGCTGCCATCTACCCAGTTTTGGAGAGCATTAAAAAACAAAACAAAACAAAATAAAACAAAACAAAATAAAAACCCCACCCCCTCCAGACAATTTACAAAAGGACACTGGGGACCAATAAGGAAAAACCTCTCCCCCACCCCCACCAAGAGAACCACTTAGGTAAAGAAGGAGCATCTCTAGGGTGTTCCCCACCCTTAGCTCTATGCTGGCACTGGCTGGGCATGGAACCTGGCTGGATTTCTGCCCTACACCCGGTAGCAGGGAGTCTCCCTTCTCTTAATTTCTAGGGCCCTGACTTACTGATTAAAAGTGTAGCTGCTAATTTGAATAAAATAGCTTGCAAGTCAAGGAATTCATACTGAAACAAGCAGTTCTTGAAGTTCTCCCACCCCTTTCACTCAAGAACCCTGCACATTTCAGTAATCCTAAATCTTGGGATGTCAGATTGAGTTGGCTCTATGCAGAAAAGTTTCCTGGGGAAAGAAACCTTTACACCTGCTCTCATGGGTTCCTGCAGGGCAGGGTTTCACTTCCGCAGCATGGTTGATATTTTGAGCAGGATGATGGTTGTATGGGGCTGTGGTGGGCGCTGTAGGATAGTTTAGCAACATCCCTGGCCTCTACTTTCTGGATGGTAGCCTCTCCCCTAGTTTCGACTACTCAGAGTGTCTCTAGACGATGCCAGCCACCACCTGGGGGGGGGGGTATCTTTGAGTTCAGGACAGGAAAGTTGCCCATCTGTAACCCCCAGCTTTCTGGAACTGACCTGTCCAGCCCCAACTAGTAGAGAGGGTGCTGGCTTGGAAACAATCCTGGCTTCTGTCAGTCACTGGCTTGCTTGGCTTGCTGGATTCTACTTCCTGGGCCTCAGTTTCTTTATCTGAAAAACAAAGGGGTAACCTCTGAGGACTTTTCTGGCCTGAAGAATTTCTTTACTTGACTCTTCCCATCCAGGTCTGGGGATTAGGATTAGGTCTGGGTTCACCTCTGCCTCCCCATGAAGGAACCCTCGCCACCCCAAACCCTGTGCTCAGAACTGGAAAGAAAGGAGTCTCAGGCCTTGTGTCATCTTCCACACCCTCATCTCAAGGGGCTCTGAGAGGGCTATCTCCTATCTCCCTTGCTTTGGGGCTGGTGGACTGTTTTATTTCTGCTGTGACTTCCTTTCTCCCACACTCACACCCCCTCCTCCCTCACATCCCGGGGAGCTGGGCCCAGCGCTGCTCCGACTGAGGTCTGAGACTGCATATGATCAGTGCTTTTCTCTCCTACCCAGGACCTCTGCCTTACCCCCACTGGACTGGCCTCTGCCCAGCCAGTATGAGCAGCTGGAGCTGAGGATTGAGGTGCAGCCTAGAGCCCACCACCGGGCCCATTACGAGACCGAGGGCAGCCGAGGGGCTGTCAAAGCTGCCCCTGGTGGTCACCCTGTAGTCAAGGTAAGGGGCAGAGGGCAGTCCTGATAGCCTTTCTCTTCTCCAGTCCCAGATCCCTGCAGATGGGCTCCAGCTGTGCAGACCCATGGCACTGCCCTTTCCCACACTCCCTCTCAGCAATGACCCTGCAGGCAGCCTGGGGGAGGGGCTGGAGTTAAGGGAGGAAGGGTGCACTTCCAGGACCCGGATATACTCTCTCCTTCTCTGTCCCTCCACCCCCGCTCCGCTCTTCCCATGGGACACCCGCCTCATGTCTACTCTGGAAAATGGTAGCCTGCCAGATATGGGGGAGGGGTTAGGCTGAGGCCAAAGTTCACTGGGGGTTAGGTTGTCTGTTGAGTTGGGCCAGTCTCTCTTGGAAGATTTCCCCCTTTGCCCAGCTCAGTTTGGGCCTTATTCCAAGAGTAACACTGTAAACTCCAGGCCACGTTTTCTCCACAGCTGGTGCCCAATTCCCCCTGGGAATCCCTTTCAGGATATCCTTTATCTTTCACCATCCTCATCCCCTGGCGGACTGAAAGCCCAGGGATGGATGAAGGATGAGACAGTGGGGGTTTCAGTTCGGTGGCCTCTCTTTCCGTCTGCCAGCTCCTAGGCTACAGTGAGAAGCCACTGACCCTACAGATGTTCATTGGCACTGCAGATGAAAGGAACCTGCGGCCTCATGCCTTCTATCAGGTGCACCGTATCACAGGCAAGATGGTGGCCACAGCTAGCTATGAAGCTGTAGTCAGTGGTACCAAAGTGTTGGAGATGACCCTGCTTCCTGAGAACAACATGGCAGCCAAGTAGGTCCCTACTTCACTTCCCCTCAGTCTTCAGGCTTTAGGACCAGCCTTTTCCATGAGGTCTAAGCTAGGCCCACTCTTCCTCTTCCCAGAAGAGCTAGCTGGACATCACCTCTAGGAACAGGTTCCAGGCCTTCTCATGATCTAGAAGAGGACTTGGGGCCTAGGGAGCACCTTGGAGAGACCACCTGTGATTAGAAAATACCCCCCCCCCCAGGTTCCCAGAGAAAGTCATTCAGGGCTTTGGATGAAGTGTGGGGGCTTCCTCCTTACAGGGGCCTCGCCATTTGGCTTCAGCTGGGTGGGGGCTTGCCTTCCATTCTCTGCCTTCAGCATTGACTGTGCTGGAATCCTGAAGCTCCGGAACTCAGACATTGAGCTGCGGAAGGGGGAGACAGACATTGGGCGCAAGAACACACGTGTGCGGCTCGTCTTCCGGGTGCACGTGCCCCAGGGCAGCGGGAAGGTCGTCTCAGTGCAGACAGCATCAGTGCCCATTGAGTGCTGTGAGCAAAGAGGCCCTGTGCCATCTCTATGTCTCTTGCCACTCCCTGTTTGCGTGTATGTCTGGCTTCCCATCTCTTCTGCATAGTGTCTTGTGTCCTGTCCTAGGTAGCCCTATAAAGGACTCAGCACTTATTTCTATTATGGAGGGGTTGGGGGCAGTGTTCTAATTTGTCCCTGCCACAGACTCTGTCTCTGGGCTGGACTGTCTCTGGCCTGTCCTCCATCTGTCTCTGGGTGGCCCTGTGTACTTGTTTGGGTAGCTCTGCCCTTAGGTGACGCTGTTCATCTCTGTCTCTGCCCAAGCTCCTCACCTGGTGTGTGTGACCCCAGGGATACTGTTGATTTACTTGTATGTCTGCTACCGAGGAGGACTCCTCCAGGGTCCTGTGGCAGTTATTCCAAGAAGGGTGGGGTCCTCTTGGACTCAGCCCAGCCAGCCTCCTTCCTGCACTGCTCTGCAGCCCAGCGCTCGGCCCAGGAGCTGCCCCAGGTAGAGGCCTACAGCCCCAGTGCCTGTTCTGTGAGAGGAGGAGAGGAACTAGTGCTCACTGGCTCCAACTTCCTGCCAGACTCCAAGGTGGTGTTCATCGAGAGGGGCCCTGGTGAGCACTCATGGGGGCGGGGGGCAGGCAGGAGGAGTTTGGAACGGGCAAGTGAGAGATCTCTGGCACTGTCAATAAACTAGCAAGTTGAACCTCAGTTTCCTTATCTGTGAAAGGGAACAGATGGACTGCCCTTCCTATTGTCCTGTCTGCTTCCCATGGGGAGATGGGTGTGACAGCAATCTGAAATGCTCAAGATGATGAACAGATGTGAGAAATCACATTCATTTTATCAAAGAGGAGTCAGCTTTGACACAGTTTACTCCCATGCAGATAGTCCATAGAGGAGAGAGGAAGAGGGGACTTATATCCTCCCAGACCCCAAGCCCCTCCTGAGTTATGGACCTGGTAGCACAACTGTGATTACAAAGCCTGTGAGGGGCCTCGGGTCAGTTGCGGGGCTGGAGAAGGGGACATTTAGGGGTCCAAGTAAACCCACCAACCTGAGCCCTTTGCCCTCCCCCCACCCCTGCCCACCAAGAGCCCCAGCACCTACACTCAAATGGAGCACCCTGGGACCATGTCAGAGAAGGTTCAGAGATTCTGGATCTTGAGATCAGGGTCTCATTGCCTTCCTTCAAGCTAGGACCTTTCTTACTCTTGAACTTCCTCCCAGCACTGTCATGGCAGGGGATGTTTGGAACTGAATGGGAGGGTTCCAGAGTCACCTCTGTCATGAACTCTCTCTGGTTCCCTGGGCTGGCCCTGCCACTTCTCTTGTTTCAGTTTGCTGCCTCTTCCATCCAATTGAGTAAACACGCAATGGGCTCCCCTGTGAGCCAGGCCTTGTAGGGGCCTTCTGAGTGTGGCCCTGACTCTAGCAGGAGGGGAAGTGGCAGGGGACTGGGCAAGGGGCATGGGCCCTGGAATTGGGCTGGAGCTCTCTGTTCCTCCTGCACAGATGGAAAGCTGCAGTGGGAGGAGGAGGCCACAGTGAACCGGTTGCAGAGCAATGAGGTACCAGTGTCACCTAGGGCACCCACCCTGGGCGGGTGGTGGGAGAAGTCAGGAAATTCACAGCTATGTCCCTTGCCCATGGGAATGGACTCCAGAAACTACCTCTTTTTTTCTGGAGGAGGCAGTCTGGTCACTCTGGGAGCAGGTTCATCTCTAGGAAATGAAGTTTGCTGTCTAGCAAATGGAAAAAGCCAGGAGGTGGAGTTTGGGTCCTTGAAAGGGCTATGCCAAGCTGGATCCCTGAGGGCTCCCTGCCTCATCCTGTGTTCTTCCCCAGGTGACGCTGACCCTGACTGTCCCTGAGTACAGCAACAAGCGGGTGTCCCGGCCAGTCCAGGTCTACTTTTATGTCTCCAATGGGCGGAGGAAGCGCAGTCCTACCCAGAGTTTCAAGTTCCTGCCTGGTACATTCTGGGACAGCCCACGGTGGGGGTGTGGGGATACGGGGAGCTGAGGCAGGGGCAGAGGGATGCGGTGCCCCATCGTGAGGATCCAAGGGACGGATGGAGCCTGGGGACAGAGAAGTGGGCAGAGGCTGTGCAGTGGGGAGACTGCCAGCCCTCTCACCAGTGTGTCCTGCTTTCTCATCTACCCAGTGATCTTCAAGGAGGAGCCTTTACCGGACTCCTCTCTCCGCGGCTTCCCTTCAGCACCTGGCCCCCCCTTTGGCACTGACATGGACTTCTCACCACCCAGGCCCCCATACCCCTCCTATCCCCACGAAGACCCTGCTTACGAAGCTCCTTACCTGTCAGAAGGCTTCAGCTATGGCACACCCCCTCTGTACCCCCAGACGGGGCCCCCACCATCCTACAGAGCTGGCCTACGGATGTTCCCTGAGACTGGGGGTACCGCAGGTTGTGCCCGCCCGCCTCCAGTCTCCTTCCTTCCCCGGCCCTTCCCTAGTGACCCCTATGGAGGACGGGGCTCCCCATTTCCCTTGGGGCTGCCGTTCCCTCCTCCAGCCCCCTTTCGACCTCCACTGCCTTCATCCCCACCGCTCGAAGGCCCCTTCCCTCCCCAGAGTGGTGTTCATCCCCCACCTGCTGAGGGATACAATGAGGTAGGGCCGAGCTATGGCCCTGGGGAGGGGGCTCCGGAGCAGGAGAAATCCAGGGGTGGCTACAGCAGCGGCTTCCGAGACAGTGTCCCTATCCAGGGTATCACGCTGGAGGAAGGTGGGTGTGGGGCTGGGGGTTGTGAGTGTGAGTGTGTGCAAGAGATTGCTCTGCATGTTTGCTGAGGGCTGGAGTTTGGCTTCCCAGAGATGGGGCATCCCCGGGCCCTCAGGGCCAATTGGAGGGTCTCAGGAGGCAAGTGTTTGGTGCATGTGGCCACCTAAATCTGGTTAAACTCAGTTCTGAAGGGTGCAGAGAGTTCCTGCCCCAGCCCTTCTCCTGCCTCTGCCCTCTGTCCCAGATCACAGAATTTCCGGGCTAGAAGTACTTTGAAGACCATTCAGCCCAGCTCCCTCAATTGTCAGAGTCACGCACTGAATTTCAGAGCAGGGCAGGGGCTTGCTGAGGTCCCAGTCAGGCACATTTTCCCTTGCCTCAGCGTCCCCCCACACATGGTGACTGTGGTCAAGTTTGGTGATGAGGAGCCTTCGTATTTTGCATCTCCTTCCTCCCACTGGCTGCACCCACCTCTGGCCCCGATGACAGTGACTGCCCAAACACCCCAGGCCGAGCCAGCAGGAAAGGGCTAAGATGGGGGCCTGGGAGCCCACATGGATGGAATTGAGTGAGATTTGATTGGGGACAGGTATCAAGACACATTGGGGAAACTGAGGCCCTGTGGAAGAGAAGCCAGTGGAGGAGGAGCCTAGAAGCATCCTAGACTGAGGCCTGCCTGGAATGGATTGGGAATTTCTGGAAAAGGTGGGGACCAGTCCCTAGCCCAATCTTTCAACTGCACCTCCTTTACAGTGAGTGAGATCATTGGCCGAGACCTGAGTGGCTTCCCTGCACCTCCTGGAGAAGAGCCTCCTGCCTGAAGCATCACCTGGCAACCCCAGCCCCCCTGCCCAAGCCCTGCCCACTTTCCCTTCATCCTGGGGTGGCGGTTCCAGAAGCTTGGGGCCAATCTGGATCCTCTTTCTCCAGCTTTTGCCTCCTCTCCCCTGCCCTTAGCTGAGGTGTGGCCCCTGGGCCTGGTGCTGCCTTGGAGGGGCTAAGATGGGGGTGGGGACCAAGGCTGGGTATGAGGAAAGACTGGAGTGAAGGCTGTGTCTAGTTGTGTACAGGCCACGGTGCTGGGAGGCTGGGGACAGCTTGATGGATAATAAACTGCTCACTGACTAGTGCTTCAGGCTCCAGAAGTCTTTGGACAGAGAGATGGGGCAGCTTACTCTAGCCCTGTATCCCAAAGAGTTTCTCAGTGGAGGGGTGCTGGGGAGGGTTTGAAGGGACTCCAGAGGCTCCCCAGCTGGAGTGAGGTTGGGGGCTTGAGTAGGCCTCTCCTCCCTGGGGATTCAGATTCCTTTAGGAGCTTTGGGATGGGGCCTAGGAATCTGTGTATTTTCAAGTTTCTTTCTCTTACCGCCACTCAGATGATTCGGATTCATAGCCAAGGTCACGAAAACCAGTCTGATCCCTTTTCCCCATTTATAAAGGAGAAATCCCAGGCTCAGAGAGGGAAAAGGGCTTGTCCAAGGTCACACAGCTAATCAACTAACAGGTTGAATGCCAGCCACACTCCTGGCCTCCTGCCCAACCCACCCTCAGATACCTTTGGGCTCGGGCCTGAGGCTTATCTCCCTCAAGTATGGTTAGGGGTGAGGAAGGGCTGGCATGGACCCATCCACACCGGATTCTCCCACCTTTGAGGACTGTGAAGACGTTCTGGAAACATCTGTGCTTCAGAGGTAGACTATAGGAAACCATCCACACCGGATTCTCCCACCTTTGAGGACTGTGAAGACGTTCTGGAAACATCTGTGCTTCAGAGGTAGACTATAGGAAACCAAGCAGCTCCCCACAGCTCTGGTCATCACTTGCCCGGGTTCAGGGCATTGTATGATCTCCTGGTCTATCCTGCAGGTACAGCCACATGTCCCCACTGACAGGCCGGGGTTGGAAACCTGGTTTGCCCCAGTTAACAGGCCATGGGAGGGACCAAGTCTCCACTGGGCTGGGGAAAGTCAGACCTTATCTGCCCTGCTCACCTGGCGCCTGGTACACAGTAGGCACTGGGTACCGCCAAGCTGAGTTGGAGAGGCCTGGCTGCAGGCGGCCATACTCAAAAGATATTCAGGGAATTCATACTTGGGAAACTTGCCTCACCTAAGGCTGGTGGGGCCTCTCTATGCCCAGTGGGTCCAGACAGGCCTGGCAAGTACCTGTGTGTTCCAGGGCAGGTGTGACAGAAGCTGGCTCTAGATTGGGGGCCCAGGAAATGGGGATAATACCTTCCCCCACCCACCCCTCTCCGTCTGGTTGCTGCTCTGCAATGAATTTCCTTTGTCTTCCTGAATTCAAATTTTTGTGAACCAAACTGACCTCAAGTGATCAGATCACTGGGCTTTGGCTGCTCTTTTAAAGATACCCTCAGGGTGCCTGGCTAGCTCAGTTGGTAGAGCTTGCAACTCTTGATCTTGGGGTTGTAACTTTGAGCTCCACATTGGGTGTAGAGATTACTTAAAAATAAAATCTTAAAAAAAAAAAAAAAGTATCCTCCAGCAGGGGCCAGAGTCATTGCCCTGTAATCTCAATGTCAGGAGGGACCCTGGGGCACATGAGTCACAGGGAGCATTCTTTGGCTCCATCCCCAAGATCTCTCTCTGACAAGGGGTAGGTCAGCCTCTGTGAATGGAAAACTGCAGATGGCGGGCACTCACTGCCTCCCAAGGCAGACCATTTCATTTTCTGTCAGGGCACTGCTATTCATTCATTGCCACACATTTCTTGAGCAGCTATAACTGCCAGCCAGTGGGTCCTGGAGGACTTCTTAGCCTCAGGGCAACAGTAAGGAAAGAGCTCACTATAAAAATTCAAACAGTTCAACTCCGTAAATATTTCTTATACAGACAGTATGTTGGATCTTGTTGTGGGAGAGGGCGGTGAGTAGTTTTAATATGGGGTGTAGAAGGAGCAGAGATCAGGGGCATGTCATCCAGTTGTGGGGGTGAGAGGGAACTAACTTCAGGGTGAAAGAATTGCCCAGGCTGATTAGGGGAAGGGCAGGTTAGGCAGAGCTACCAGCATGGGAGAGAGACCCTGGAGAGAGGCAAACAAGGAAGGCTAACAGATGGAAGGCTTGGCATTCTTGGAGGAGCAGGAGAGGTTCTGTTTGGTGGGGATGGGGTACAGGTTAAATTCTGGAAGTAGGGGGCTGTGAGGAGGGTTTGGAGAAGGCAGCAGTGGCTAAGTTCTGAGGGCCCTTGTAGCTGTGCCAGGGAATTTAGTTATTCGAGGATTGTGGGAGCTTTCCTACTAGATGGTAGGCCTTAAGCCTGGGGTGATACAATCGATCTGCCATGAAGGTCTTCCTGGAGTTGAGCTGACATCTGCCTCCCTGTGACTTGCTCTGCCAGGGCCTGTTCCGCCTTTTGGGCCCATTCTTTGTACGCCTAACCCCTCTTCCTACTGGAATCCTGTTGTGAGTCAGCCTCCCAGGGTCACTGTCTCTTCCCAGGATCCCTACAGACATCTAGGTCCCTGAGGCTGGGGTTGAGAGAGGGGGGGGGGAGGAGGCCAGATCTTCAGCTGGTGCCAGAAAAGACTTTCTTGGCCAGGGTTTCTCCAAGTGTGGTCTGAGGATTTCTTGTATTTGAATCACTGGGGAGAGTTTTTTTGTTTTGTTTTGTTTAAAGGTTTTATTTTTAAGTAATCTCTACATCCAATGTGGGCTTCAAACCCACAACCCTGAGATACAGTTGCAAGCTCTGACTTAGCCAGCCAGGTCCCCCTGTTTTGGTTTTTAATGTAGATTCCTAGGCAACCCTTGACCTACTCAATTATATTCTTTGGGGCCAGGGCCTAGTATCTGCATTTTAAGGAGTGCCCTAGGTGATTATTCAGCACAAGAATGCTTGAGATCTAGAGTCATTTGTCAATTAAGTGTCACTCCTTCCCACTCCAGACTCTAAAATAGCTCCCTTCTCCCAGATCTTGCCTGGGCTGTCCTGGGTGGAGCCTCATCTGGAAAAGTGTTCTTAAGGGGAGGGGAAGGGCACACACATTCATGACATTGCAACTCATCTCTCTCTATACCTGGCTCCATCTTGCTGTGCAGATAATCTCAGTTGTCTTGAAGGTTGCAAAACAAACAAACAAACAAACAAACAAAAAAACTGCAACACAGGGCACTTCCTCGAAGTTCCAGATGTAGGAAGTGCAAAGGGGTTTGGCTGCTTTTTTTGGGAGCTGGTTTTACTGGCCTCAGTGTCTGGTTGCTCACTTAGCCAATGGTCCACAAAGTCCTCCAGGACCCCTGGTCTGTGCTGAGTTCTGTGCTAGGCACATAGGATATGGGAATCACACCGGGGCCTTGCTGTGGAGGAGCTGACAATCCAGGCACTAGAAGCAGACACTTTCCTGCCTGGAGACAGGGTGAGGTGATTTTATCTGAGCTGTCCAAGAGGCAGAAATGGTACGTTGCTATGGAAACACAGGACCAGAGCTTGAGAGGGAGGGTCAAAGAACATTTTACAGAGGTGGGTGATTTTGAGCTAGGTCTTCAAGGAGAAGTGGGAGTTTTCTGGATAAACAAGATAAGCATGCGAGAGGGGGTCATGCCTGAGAGTTAAAACATATGAGGTCAAGACCACACTGGGGGGAAGGAATCAGACTTTCGATGCTTTAATAGGTCATGCGAAGGAGTGTGGATAATAGGCAGTCTTTTACTCATTTGGTCAGAGGGTCTACAAGCATGAGTGTGGGTGTGTGAGCACATGTGATTTAGGATTTAGAAACTGTTTCAAGAAATAGTGGCAGGGAGACCAGAATGGGTAGTAGTTTTGCAGTAGTTGAGGCAAGAGAAGTCTGGGCTCTATCTACTGCTTAGCTTAGCTAAACAGGCTCAGCTAGGGTGGGGGGTCAGGGAAAAGAAAAGGTCCTGGCCTGGGGTCCTAACACAGCCATCAACTCTCCGTGTAATCTCTAGCACGTCCCTGGCCTAACTGGGCTCTAGCTGCCTCATCTGTACATGTTTACTGACGTCCTTCTCTGTAGCAGCCTCTGTGATAGCTCGTGGGGATAGAACAATGAGTGAGACAAACACAGTTCCTTCTCTCACAGAACTCAAAGTTTATGATAAGCAGTTGCAGAACAAAGTGTAATGGTGGAGAAGTACTGGGGGCTATGGGATCTTTCAGAAAGGTCACTGAACCTGTCCTCTCCCACGTTTGCATATCTCTTAGAGTAATGATGGACAACTATATTTTGAGAGCATCTATTGAATCTGTCCCTTTTGGGGGGGAACAAGACATTCCCTGAAAGGAATGGATATTCAGTGATTGCACCCTGGGTCAGGAAATGTGGATTTGTCACTCAGGCCTTGGGTAGAGTGAGAAGGAGCATCTCTTTATGCTTTTCTCTCTTAGACCTCAACTCTGAGAGACCTAGTTAGAGCAGAGTGTGTCCCAGTCGTCTCTACCACAGTGAGGCAGGATCCTGGCAGGGCAGGAAGTCAGGGGCCAAGGTTGGGCAAGGTGGAAGCTCTGTGGTAGGTAGTACTACGTTTTATCTTCCTGAGCAATTCCTTTTGGCCCCCTCACCTTTTCTCAAGTTTATTTTGCTTTCTCTCTTCTAACAAATATATATATATATATATATATATTTTAAAAATATTTATTTTTGGGGCACCTGGGTGGCTCAGTCGGTTAGGCGTCCGACTTCAGCTCAGGTCACGATCTCACGGTCAGTGAGTTCGATCCCAGTGTCGGGCTCTGGGCTGATGGCTCAGAGCCTGGAGCCTGCTTCCAGTTCTGTGTCTCCCTCTCTCTCTGCCCCTCCCCCGTTCATGCTCTGTCTCTCTCTGTCTCAAAAATAAATAAACGTTAAAAAAAAAAAATTATTTTTGAGAGAGACAGAGTGCGAGTGGGGGAGGGGCAGAGAGAGAGAGAGAGAGGCAGACACAGAATCCGAAGCAGCCTCCAGGCAGACAGCTCCAGGCAGCTCTGAGCTGTCAGCACAGAGCCCGACACGGGGCTCGAACTCACAAACCAGAAGATCATGACCTAAGCTGAAGTCGGATGCTTAACTGACTTAGCCATCCAGGAGTCCCTTCCTTCCTTCCTTCCTTCTCTTTCTTTTTATTTATTTATTTATTTATTTATTTAAAAAATTTTTAAACATTTATTTATTTTTGAGACAGAGAGAGACAGAGGACGAACGGGGGAGGGGCAGAGAGAGAGGGAGACACAGAATCTGAAACAGGCTCCAGGCTCTGAGCAGTCAGCACAGAGCCCAACGCGGGGCTCGAACCCACGGACAGTGAGATCGTGACCTGAAGCGAAGTCAGACGCTTAACCGACTGAGCCACCCAGGCGCCCCATCTTTCTTTTTAAAGATGTATTTGTTTATTTAAATAAATCTGTACACCCAACATTGGGCTCGAACTCACGACCCTGAGGTCAAGAGTCACACACTCTTCCTACTGAGCCAGTCAGTTGCCCCTCCTTTTAGGTCTTTTTTAATGTATCAGTTTCCTAGGGGTTGTCATAACAAAGCACCACTAACTAGGTGGCTTAAAACAATAGAAACTTCTCTCATAATTCAAGAGGCCAGAAGTCTGAAATCAAGTTGTTAGCAGAGTTGGTTCCTTCTGGAAGCTCTGAGGGAGAATCTATTCTAGTCTTTTCTCCTAGTTTCTCATGGTTGCTGGCAATCTTTGGTGTTCCTTAACTTGTAGAAACATCATTCCAGTCTCTGTCTCTATCATTACATGGAATTCTTCCCCGTGTCTCCTCTGTGTCTCTGTGTCCAAATTTCTCTTTTAAAGATACCAGGCATTGAATTTAGGTCCCACCCTAATCCAGTATGACCATATCTGCAAAGACCCTATTTCCAAATAAGATCACATTCAAAGTGCCAGAGGTTAGGACAGCATATCTCTTTTGGTGACCCAGTCCAATCTACTACACTGAATTTCATGTAAAGTTTTGTCAATCATTCTGATCTCAGTTGTGTTATGGCAAGTTAAGCAAAAATGTCCACTTTGGGCCCCAGCAGTGCAAGGGAGAGCAGTGTCCTTTGATGCCAGCTTGGTGGAGGCAGCCATGAAGTGTGGGAGTCCCAAAGGAAAGGTGATTTTGAAGTAGCTTCTTGACGTAGTGAAGAGCAGGCATTTTAAGGCCAGCTCCCTCAATCCTCAGGAGATTCTCCTTTTCCTGCTGTTCTTGGACAATCTCCATTTTACTTGGGATGCTGAGAGATTATGTGGATTTACTTACAACTACGCTTCCAAACTGGAAAGGGTTAACAAAATGAACAAAGAGTAACCAGCTAAATGAGAATGGAAATTCTCAATGAGCTTTTAGCATATTAAAAGCTCTGAAGATTCCTCCTGTATATGAATTCCTTTAACTGTATAATCCAATGTTTCCTAAATGCAGTTGATCATGAAGATCTTTTTTAAAAAATATTTATTTATTTTTGAGAGAGAGACACACACAGTGAGAGTGGGGGAGGGGCATAGAGCCGGAGACATGGAATCCAAAGCAGACTCCAGGTTCCCAGCCTCAGAGCCTGACACGAGGCTCTAACTCACAAACTGTGAGATCATGACTTGAGCTGAAGTTGGACGCTCAACCAACTGAGCCACCCAGGCACCCTGATCATGAAGCTCTTTTATTTAGGACAATACTATATTAGTTATCTATTCCTGTGTAACATATTATTCCAAAACTTTGTGGCTTAACAAATAATAAGTTATCTTTCACAGTTTCCAAGGGTCAGAGATTTGGGAGTGGCTTGCCTGAGCAGTTTTGGCTTGGAGTTTTTCCTGAAGCTGCAGTCATGTGAAGGCTTTGTTGGAACTAGTGGAAGGTCTCAGTTCCACATTTCATGGGCCTCCCCACTGGGCTGCTTGAGTGTTCTCATGACATGGCAGCTGGCTTTCCCCAGCATCAGCAACCCAAGAAGCCAAGGTGGAAACTTTATAACCTAGCTTTGGACGTCTCACACTGTCATCTCCATCATACTCTATTGGTTACACAAACCAGCTGATTTACTGTGGGAAGAGCAGGAGGTGAGGGTCATATGGGCCATCTGGGAGGCTGGTACCACAAATATGAATATTCATTTATTCATTCATTCAGCAAATATTTACTGGTGCCTGCTATATGCCAGACACTGCTCTAGACACCAAAAAATACATCCTCAAACACAACAGACACATCCCTATCCTCATGGAGCTCACATTCTAGTGACACCTCACTCAACATCTGCTTGAGAAATTTGGGAAATATTGCTTCACAGGGACACAGAAGAGTGAGAAGTGTGAATACAGAATATTTAATGCCAAGGTAGGGGGAAACTCATAACACCATGGAAACTGAGGCTCCTGACCTCGGTTTGACATTCTGGAAAAGGCAAAATGATAGGGACAGAAAACAGATCAGTGGTTGCCAGGGGAAATAATTGGAGAACAAGGAGTGGTTGACTATAAAGGGGCAGCACACAGGAATTTTTAGCGTGATGGAACCGTTCTGTATGGTATGGTGGTCAATATATGACTATGCCATTGTCAAAGTCCATAGAACTCTACAAAGACCAAACTTAATTGTATACAAATAAAAAAACCCATATGTAACATATGAATTTAACTGTATTACAAATATATATGAAAAAGGTAGTGCGGGTGGGGGTGGGGGTGGGGGGAAAGCTAAAATAAGTAAATTTGGAAAACAATGTTTTGACTGGATGCTATAAGGCTATAGACAAAAGGAACCATAGGTTAAAAAAAAAAAAAGAAACAATAGGTCAATATTACAGTTGGTAAATTTGTTATAGTTTAACAATTCTGAGACTATTTAACATATATTAGTTTTGAACAAATAAGTAAATGGAACATAAGTTAGATGAATTGTAGCTATGGGATAGAAGTTTCTTATTGTCAGAGAAAGTGGGGAGAAAAGCTAAACAGAATAAACACTGTAGTGCTGGATTTGAATTGGGGGTACCAGTATGAACTCATGCTTATTTTCTATACATATTTACATGGTATTATAGAATATATGTAATAGATCTATATATGTAGATATCATTCTATATAGAGCCATAAGCTACAGATATCTGTATAATATACATATGTATGTATGTGTATAGACATACAAATAATACAGAGATAAAGTGTGTATATGTGAGCTAATACACATACATGTATTTGCTAGTTTTGCCTGCTAAGAATCCCGAAAGAAGGGGGCACCACATTAGCAATGAGCACACCTAACAACCAGATGTTAGGTTTCTAAATACCATTCTTCAATAAAAGGAACCAGGGTTCCTTGGAAAAATGACAAATTCTAGGGTTGGGGAAGGCATAACGCAAGACAATCCTGGAGCAAATTGCATTTCTAGAAAGTTAGGGCAAAAAAAAAAAAGGAGGGGATATCAAAAGGATGCAGGAGCCAAATCAAAAATGTCCCAATGGCCAGGGTGCCTGGGTGACTCAGTCAGTTAAGTGTCTGACTTCAGGTCATGATCTTGCAGTTCATGAGTTCGAGCCCTTTGTTGGGCTCTGTGCTAACAGGTCAGAGCCTGGAGCCTGCTTCACATTTGTCTTCCAATCTCTCTCTGCCCCTCCCCCACTCATGCTCTGTCTCTCATTCTCAAAAATGAATAAATGTTAAAAAAACCATTAAAAAATGTCCTAATGGCCAAAGTTGAAACAATTTGAGCAAATTAATAAATAAGAATATTAGATTATAACACAAGGAATAAAATAGGAGCACCTGGGTGGCTCAGACAGTTAAGCATCCAACTCCTGATTTTGGCTCAGGTCATGATCTCACAGTTGTGAGACTGAGCCCAGCATCAAGCTCTATGCTGAGCATGAAGCCCTCTTGAAATTCTCTCTCTCTTCCTCTCTCTCTCAAAAACAAAACAAAACACAACACACACACACACACACACACACACACACACACACACCCCTGTAATGGTTGAATAAGTAACTCACTGGAGGAGAAGGGACAAGTTTCCTTTAAAGAGAATTTCAATTAATAAATGTATAAGGAGGGGTGCCTGACTGGCTCAGTGGGTAGAGCATGCAACTCCTGATCACGGGGTTGTAAGTTCAAGCCCCATATTGGGTGGAGAGTTTACTAGGGGCACCTGGTGGCTCAGTCAGTTGGGCATCTGACTCTTGATTTTGGCTCAGGTCATGATCTTGCAGTTCATGGGATCGGGTTCTGTGCTGATGGCCAGAGTCTGCTTGGGATCTCTCTTTCTGCCACTCCTGCACCCATGCTCTCTCTCTCTCAAAATAAAGAAACATTTAAAATAAATAAAAAAGTCTTTAAAAAAGTAAATGTAGATGGACTAAGTTGTAATAGAAAATCACCATTAGACCATCACAGTAATAATTGCTACAGGCAAGATCCATTGATGAATGCTAAAATCAACAGGTAAAACTTCAAGGAAGGACAAGATATTTGCAGGCCTCAAAGTATCTGTTCCAAAATGTACTAATTACTGTGAGAGTTTTAAAATACAGTCCTGGGGCGCCTGGGTGACTCAGTCGGTTAAGCTTCCAACTTCGGCTCAGGTCACAATCTCACAGTTTGTGAGTTCTAGCCCCGTGTCGGGCTCTGTGTTGACAGCTCAGAGCCTACTTTGGATTCTGTGTCTCCCATTCTCTCTCTGCCCCTCCCCCACTTGTGCTCCCATGTGCGCTCTCTCTCTGTCTCTCTCAAAAATAAGTAAATAAACATTAAGAAAAATACAGTCCCAAATTCTTTGATACCCCTTGCTCTAGGAAATAGAGCTGATTTAATTCCTCTGAGCTGAGAGGAATTAAAAAAAATGTTTATTTATTTATTTTGAGAGAATGAGAGAGTGGGAATGGGGAAGGGACAGAGAGAGAGGGAGAGAGAGAGAATCCCAGGTAGGCTCTGCACTGTCAGCGTAGAGCCAGACATAGGGCTTGATCCCATGAACTGTGAGATCATGACTTGAGCCAAAATCAAGAGTCAGACGCTTAACCGGCTAAGCCACTCAGGGGCCCCAGCTTGTATTCTGGACTTAGCAACTTGTTCTAACAAATAGAGTATGAAGGGAAAAATAGCCACTTAACGGTAGAGAAACCAAGCAAACACCACTGTAACCGAGCAATCAAGGTTAACCTCATGGGCAATAATTTATGTTGATATCTGAGGCCCCTGATATGATACATTGAGAAGCACACATTACCTTTGTGATATTCTTTCCCAAGGCCCATAACCTTAGTCTAACCTAAACTGTGCAACATTGTACGAAAGACCTAATCACAAATCTTGAGAGGGGTTGAGATGTCAGGTTTTGTTTTGGGGAAAAACACATGCATATTTACATATTGGTGCCAGCAAGGGCAGGGAGGGGCAGTGCGTTTTAAAGTTTTGTGATTCTGTAACTTGTGGAGATGCAGCCCACGTACGTGCAATGCTCAGACCCTGAATCCATTCAAATGTGTCACAGGCATTCCACTGTCCACTGGACAGTAATCCTTGTTTTTTCCCTTGCCTCCACCTCCGCAGTTGCTGTTTGTGTCCTGGTCCAGGCTGGAGAATCTGCAGAAGAGACCTCCTTTCTTCCCAGTGGGACCCGGCTGAGCTTCAAGTCCTTTCCGGCTGTGCCCTGGGTGGGTGTCTGCCTCCTCTTCCAGACTGCCCCAGAGGTGAACAGTGTCCAGACTGCCGCGCAGGATTTCTGGGAAGGCGACTGACACCAGGGGGCAGCAGCAACAAAGTGGAAGGTGGGGTGGGCAGGAGGGAGGAGGAAAAAGCTTAGAAAAACAGGGCCCCTGTTCCTTTGTGAACTTCACATCTGATTCTCTTGTACATTTATTTATTTATTTTTTATTTTTTTAACGTTTATTTTTGAGAGAGAGAGACAGAGAGAGAGAGAGAGAGAGAGACAGAGTGTGAGCAGGGGAGGGGCAGAGAAAGAGGGAGACACAGAATCGGAAGCAGGCTCTAGGCTCCAAGCTGTCAGCACATAGCCGGACGCCGGGCTCAAACCCGTGGACTGCGAGATCGTGACCTGAGCTGAAGTGAGACACTAACCAACTGAGCCACCCAGGTGCCCCTCTTGTGCATTTTCTCAGACCACCGTTCACCAATTGGCTCCCACTTCTCAGAATCGTCAGTCATTTGGCCCTTAGTAATCATAGATTTGCCTTGTTAACTGTATTTTTAGGGTGCTTTCCCTGTTTCCCCGGCCAGATTGTAAGGTCCTGAAGAGCAGATTCCGTGTTTGTATTTATAACTCTTCGTGCCTCCTTGTCCAGTGAATAATAAGAGCTGCAATTTTGTGATGCTTATTAGGGGAGGGCTTGATGTGTTTTAACTCCAGGTTTGCTGCAATCCCAAACCAAGGCTCAGAGATGTTCACTGAGGATAGCAGCGACAGAAATAGATAACAGGGGTGCTCACTCTGTTCTGAGCACCTCGTCAAGCAAGCCCTTCACATAGCTCATCTCATTTAATCTTCTCCCAACAGTCCTGGCAAGTTGTTCCTATTATTATCCCTATTTCATAGATGAGGAAACTGAGGCACAGAGGGCTTACATAATGTCTACAGTCACAGCCTCCCACGGACAACATGGGGATTGTCCTGGGGGGGACCCACCTCTAGGTCCAGTGACCTTTCCCACCATACTACAGCCAATTCCCTATCACATGGGTGAAATCAGATAAAAAATAAACATCCAGGTGGGGTGCCTGGGTGACTCAATTGATTAAGTGTCTGACTCTTTATCTCAGCTCAGGTCTTGATATCAGGGTTGTGAGAGTTCAGTCCCTGTGTTGGTCTCCCTGCTGGGCATGAAGCCTACTAAAAAAAAAAAAAAAAAAGCTGTGGTTTGGAGCATCTGGGTGGCTCAGTCAGTTAAGCATCTGACTTCGGCCCAGGTCATGATCTCACAGTTCGTGAGTTCGAGCCCTGTGTCAGGCTCTGAACTGTCAGCACAGAGCCGGGAGCCTGCCTTGGATTCTGTGTCTTCCTCTCTCTCTGCCCCTCCCTAGCTCATGCTCGCACTCTCTTTCTCTCTGTCAAAATAAACAAACTTAAAAAAAAAAAAGTAAATATCCAGGGCTCCCTTTGAATGAGGCAGCCAGACAGTCCAGAGATTGAACTTCAGACTTTTAATCAAAGGCCTTGGGTTTCATGCTCCCTTTTGGATGTCATTCACTTCTTCTTCTTCCTCCTCTTTTTTTTTTTCTTCTCCTCCTCCTTCTTCTTTTTAAATATTTATTTATTTTTGAGAGAGACAGAGTGAGCGGGGCAGGGGCAGAGAGAGAGAGGGAGACACAGAATCCAAGGCAGGATCCAGGCTCCAAGCTGTCAGCACAGAGCCCAACACGGAGCTCAAACTCACGAATGGTGAGATCATGACCTGAGCTGAAGTCGGACACTTAACCGACCGAGCCACCTAGGCGCCCTGGATATTGGTCACTTTGTAAGTAGTAAAATGCAGGAGTTGGACTGGTCCAAGCAGTGCCTGAAACCTCTTCTGATTCTAACACTCCAGGAGTTTATGTTGCAAATGGCAGTGTGCGGAGGGGAGCCTGCAGAAGGAGACCACTCACTTAGGGTTGTTGAATAAATGACCAGACTTCCTTGCTCCTCTGAAGGGGTGGGGAGGGGAAGGGGTATACAGGCTGGTGTATGTAGAGATGAGACACAGAATTTGTTCTGAGCCCCCCATTGAGCCCTTTCCCCTCCATTCTTTAAGTCCTTTTAGGATGTTGCTCGGCCTCAGGGAGAGGTCTTCTTCATTCTTTGTCCCCCTGGGGGCAAAGGGCAGAGGAAGAAAGCTGCCAATGCCTTTGCCTGTGTGGGTGTCTGAACAGCCCCACACCCTGGCTGTGGTGACAAAGCCGTGGTACTTAGATTCAACCAGGTGTTGGCATGCTTTATGACCTCTAGCATGAGTGATGCTATAGAGCATAAAAGGTTTTTCTAAGGCAAAGAAAGTTAAGTTTCTATCCCATTTTGGATTATTTTTGTATTATTTTCACCATCCTGAAAATCCCAGCTCCTCCTAACTTAGCACCCCATTGGCAGCTGACCATAACCTTGCCTAGTTTTGCGGTCTCCCGGTTTTGGGTGGCCCTGGCTCCACTCTGTTTCCTGCCTCCGTCAAGACTCCCCATGATTTCTTTGAGGTTGTGGTTGGTCAGGGACCTTCTCTTGCTCTCCCAAGATATAACACACTATCACCAAAATTCTCGTTGGTTTAACTGTTCCTTAGCCACCCAAAATTCCATCCTAAGTATGCAGTTTACACTACTAATCCATCATCTAGCAAACATTGTTTTTACAAGGAATATAGAACTGAGGGAGAAGTGTTGGTCTCCGCAGGGATTTAAAAGGCATATGTAAGGGCGCCTGGGTGGCTCAATCAGTTAAGCGTCCAACTCTTGATTTTAGCTCAGGTCATGATCTCATAGTTTGTGAGATAAGAGCCCTGAGTTGGGCCCCACAATGACTGCGTGGAGCCTGCTTAGGATTCTGTGTCTCCCTCCCTCTCTGTCCCTCCCCCTGCTTGAGGTCTCTCTCTCTCTCAAAATGAATAAATAAACATTAAAAAAAACTAAAGACAGAGGCTACCAAGATATTTTGCATTTATTATTATTTAAAAAAAATTTTTTTTTTTCAATGTTTATTTATTTTTGGGACAGAGAGAGACAGAGCATGAACGGGGGAGGGGCAGAGAGAGAGGGAGACACAGAATCGGAAACAGGCTCCAGGCTCTGAGCCATCAGCCCAGAGCCTGACGCGGGGCTCGAACTCACGGACCGCGAGATCGTGACCTGGCTGAAGTCGGACGCTTAACCGACTGCGCCACCCAGGCGCCCCTTTGCATTTATTTTTAATTTTTGATACAAAACATAGAAAACTCAAACTAAACTACACATTTTAAAAAGCTGACAACCACAAACACTCCAAAACCCAGAAAAATAGCACCGTATTAAATAAATCATTAACTGCTTAATGTACAGTCTGTATGACTTTATAGCTTTGTGTGGCCATCCCAGGTGAGGTAAAAGGAAAATTTTTGAAAGCCCTTTCGGCACAGGGATAGCAAACAATAACTCAATTCGGTGTGGAAGTTACCGCAAGCCACATAAATCTATCACAATTAATGTATCTCCAACCCACCTTCCCTTTTGCTAGACCCCAAAACTGCCCTTAGGCAGTCATCTGCCACAACGTCACCAATGTCACCTGCCACAAGCGGAAGGGTGACAGAGGGAAGTCTGAAGGAAAAGACACAGTAGTCTTACACACTGGGGTTAAAATATCTTTTGCACATTTTACAAAAACCTAAGACCGTCTGAATACACGACAGGGGTCTGTGCTCTGGAGCACCCCCTCCAGCCTCAGCTCCCTTAGACACACAGCACATGTGCCTCTGGTGGGTGGTGGGTGCTGGCTGGTCCGCAGGGGCAATCAACAACTGGATGGTTCACCCCAGCCTTCCCTCTCTTCCACTAGGCTTTATAAAGTTCCCTTTTATATGTCTTGGACCTAGTTCCATATTAGGACAATTCTATCCCCTACTTCTTTTGAATGATAGCATTCCACTGCATGAATGAACATCCACATTTAGATGATTTCTTTTTTTTTTTTTTTTTTGATTTTTTTTTTTTTCAACGTTTATTTATTTTTGGGACAGAGAGAGACAGAGCATGAACGGGGGAGGGGCAGAGAGAGAGGGAGACACAGAATCGGAAACAGGCTCCAGGCTCTGAGCCATCAGCCCAGAGCCCGACGCGGGGCTCGAACTCACGGACCGCGAGATCGTGACCTGGCTGAAGTCGGGCGCTTAACCGACTGCGCCACCCAGGCGCACCTAGATGATTTCTAATGTGCTGTGACAAATGATGCTGCAAAGAATACTCATTTTTTTTATGCGCTCCTATTTTTTTATGCGCATGTGAGAATATATTTGTAAAACAGATTCTTAGAGTGTGATTGCTGGGCTCCAGAGCATATCCAATCACAATTTAATGGACACTGCTAATTGCTGTCCTTGGAGGTTGTGAGGATATGCCAGCAGGGTCCAAGCATGGCCAACACTGTGTGTTAGCAAACATTGCTAATTCTTGCCACTCTGTAGGTGAAAAATCTTGCTATAGTTTTAATTTGCATTTCTCTTATTAAGAATGAAAGGGGGGGCGCCTGGGTGGCGCAGTCGGTTAAGCGTCCGACTTCAGCCAGGTCACGATCTCGCGGTCCGTGAGTTCGAGCCCCGCGTCGGGCTCTGGGCTGATGGCTCGGAGCCTGGAGCCTGTTTCCGATTCTGTGTCTCCCTCTCTCTGCCCCTCCCCCGTTCATGCTCTGTCTCTCTCTGTCCCAAAAATAAATAAACGTTGAAAAAAAAAAAAAAAAGAATGAAAGGGAGGGGCGCCTGGGTGGCTCAGTCAGTTGAGTAGCAGACTTCAGCTCTGTCATGATCTCCCAGTCTGTGAGTTTGAGCCCCACATTGGGCTCTCTGCTGTCAGCACAGAGCCTGCTTAGGATCTTCTACCCCTTCTATGCCCCTCCCTGCTTACATGCTCTCTCTCTCTCTCTCTCTAAATAAAACATTAAAAAAAAAAAAAAAGAAAGGGAGCATCTTTTCATGTATTTGAGAACCATTTATATTTCTTCTTTTGTGAATTGTTTATATCTTTGTCCATTTTTCGGTTGAGTCGATCTTTTTCTTATTGGTTTAAAAGAGCTGTTTGAATATGAAGGAAATCAGGGGCGTCTGGGTGGCTCAGTTGGTTAAGCAACTTCAGCTCAGGTCATGATCTCATGGTTCGTAAGTTTGAGCCCCACATGGGGCTCTGCTGACAGCTCGGAGCCAGGAACCTGCTTGGATTCTGTGTTTCTCTCTCTGCCTCTCCCCCACTCGTGTGTGTGTGTGTGTGTGTTTGTGTGTGTTCTCTCTCTCTCTCTCTCTCTCTCTCTCTCTCTCTCTCTCTTTCTCTAAAAATAAATAAACCTTAAGAAAGAAATTTTAAAAAATACGGGTGCCTGGGTGGCTCAGTTGGTTGAGTGTCTGACTTCGGCTTAGGTCATGATCCCAAGGTTTGTGGGTTCGAGCCCCACATTGGGCTTACTGCTGTGAGCGCAGAGCCTGCTTCTGATCATCTGACCCCTTCCCCTCTCTGCCCTTCCCCTGTTTCTGCTCTCTCTCTCTCAAAAATAAATAAAATGTTTTTAAAAATTAAAAAAAAAAAAAAAACTATGAAGGAAATCAGTTCTTGGTTTGAGATGATTGGCAAATCAATTTTCTCAGCTTTTCATTTGTCTATTGACTCTGCTTATGGGGTTTACATTCCAATGGAAAAAAATTCTGTATTTATGCAACTGAATATATATATATATATATATATATATATATATATATATATATATATATGATTTTCTTTTTAAATAATCTCTACATCCAACTTGGGACTTGAACTCACAAACCTGAGTTCAAGAGCTATACGCTCAGGGCGCCTGGGTGGCTCAGGCAGTTAAGCGGCTGACTTCAGCTCAGGTCATGATCTGGCGGTCCGTGAGTTCGAGCCCCGCGTCGGGCTCTGTGCTGACAGCTCGGAGCCTGAAGCCTGTTTCAGATTCTGTGTCTCCCTCTCTCTGACCCTCCCCTGTTTATGCTCTGTCTCTCTTTGTCTCAAAAATAAATAAACATTAAAAAAATTAAAAAAAAAAAAAAAAAAGAGCTGTACGCTCCACCAACTAAGCTGGCCAGGCATCCCTATGTGACTGAATGTATTAAACAAGTTTTTTTTTTTTTTTAATGTTTATTTATTTTTGAGAGAGAGAGAAACAGACTGTGAGCAGGGAGGGGCAGAGAGAGAGGGAGACACCAATTCTGAAGCAGGCTCCAGGCTCTAAGCTGTCAGCACAGAGCCCAATATGGGACTCCAACTCACAAAGCATGAGATCATGACCTGAGCCAAAGTTGGATGCTTAACCAATTGAGCCACCCAGATGCCCCTAAACAAGTTTTTAATGACTTCTGATCTGGTGTCATTCTTAGAAAGGCCTGCTTCTTCCAAATACAATATTTAAAAAATTCTCCCATGGTTGTGATATTTTTATGATTTCATTTTTAATATTTAAATATTTGATTTTTCAGGACTTTATTTTGCTGTATGAGGTGAGGTGTGGATATTTTATTTTATCTCAGAAGGCTACCCCATTGTCCCAAGACCTTTATTGAAAAATACATCCTAGGGGTGCCTGGGTAGCTCAGCTGGTTAAGCGTTTGACTCTAGATTTCAGCTCAAGTCATGATCTTGTGGTCATGGAATCGAACCCCCGGTTGGGCTCTGAGTTGACAGTGTGAGCCCTGCTTGGGATTCTCTCTCTCCCTCTCCCTGTCCTTCTCCTGCTTGTGCAAAGGAGCTCTCTCTCCTTCAAAATAAATAAATAAACAAACATTAAAAAAAAGAGAGAAACATACATCTTATCTTCACTGAAAAGCTATCTTTGTCATATACTAAATTTCTGTATGTAGTTGCTCTTCTTTTCTACATTTTTGGTCTGTTCCACTCAACAGTTTGTCTATTCATGTGCCAAGTTGCTAATAGTAGCTTTATATGTTTTGATTTCAGACTTCTAGTTTCCGGAACTGTGAAAGAATACACGTCCGTTGTTTTAAGCCACTCCCTGGCTCCATTCCCTGCTCCCCCCATTGGTGGCAACTTGCTGATACAGTGACAGAGCTGGGATTTGAAGGAGAGTCTAAGTGTGCGCCGGAGCCTGAGTGCTGTGTTCTGAATGGGAGTGCACAGGTATTCAGCCCTGTTCCTGTGAGAGTGTGTGAGGGGAAAAGTAGGGGAAATTAGTGAATCCCCAATTTCCTTGGGCCTTATCAGCCTGTGGGTATAGGTATGGGATGAAGGGGCATGCTGGCCATTCTGTGTCCCTTCCAGTTCTCCTCTTTGCTCTCCAGTACCCTGCTCTGTGTCCAGGAGGCTGACCTCAATGCCCTGCCTCAACCCTACTTCCCTGCCCTTTGGTTTCTGATTGGGTGTGGCCAATGCCAGGCACTGGCAGCAGGTTGGAAGTCTGCTCCCTCCGTCCTGGGTCGCAGCTTGTCAGTGGCTGTGTATCTTCATCTGGGGCCACAGCTCCTTCTGGTGGCCCTCTACAGCTCCAGCTCTGGTCCATTAGTTGGTTCCAGTAATCACATCTTTCCCTTTCCCTTTCAGGCCTCTGGTGGTAATGGCTTTCCCCACACTAGCCCTAGAGTCTCTTACTGGTTTTCCTTAACCCTGCCCACATCCCATAAAGATCCATTCTTTAGACGTCCTTCAGCCATCCCTTTTGAAAGGACCACGTGCTTCCTACTGAGATCCTGACCAATATGGGGAGCCATCACTCTCTCCCGGAGTAACTCCAGTTTCTTTGGCTCCTGCCTCTACTTGCTTGTTTGGAACAGGCCCGACCATTCTTGGTGCCTCTGGGAAGCCACTTCTATTCCAATGGGAGCCCACCAGGCCAAGCTGCTCTGGATTCTGGCAAAGTCAGGGAGGTGCCTGTCTCCCCACTGGGTTATTCCCACAAGCAGATCCCAAGCAGGCTGCCTGGGTCCCAGGGCTCCCCACCCCCCATCTCCAGAAACTGGAATAGGCCTGTCTGTCAAGCTTACAGGGCAGGCCCCTCCTTTAATCTCCAAGAGCTTTCTCTGGAGGCTTCTCATTCTTTATGCAAACAGACTCCAGGCTCCAGGGTCCCCTGTTGCCAGACATGCCGAGACATATCGCATTCTCCTTAGACTTGAGCTGGGATCCTTCCATACAAGGTTGGGAAGGTAAGTTTGGGCCAGGGCAAGGAAAGCCTCCAACACAACTGAACAAATTTTATCCTAATGTTACAGGCAAGGAATCACCAAACATATTCATGCTGGGAGAGGCTTGGATCAAAAATTAAGAACTTTGCACATTGCCATCCCCATGCTCTTCCTGTTCTCCCTCTAGCTGAAATATCACCTTGCCAGAGAGTCCCCATCAAGGCACTCTACATCACCACACCTTGCTTTATTTCCAGTACAATATTTGTCATTCCCTGAAATCACAGCTGTTTTCTTCTTTCTTCACCCATTCCGCGAGGGCCAGGAGTCATGTTAGTCAATGCTATACTGCCAAGGCCTGGCTTATAGTAAACACTTAATAAATGTGTGTGGAATTTGTTGAATGAATGAATGAATGTGGCCAAGTGAATGAATTTAGATGAGGAAGCCCAGAGAGGTCAAGGACTTAGCTACCTGCTTAATCATGCACAACTCATCACTGGCAAAGTCGGGACTAGAGCCAGGCTATTTAACTAAATCCGTTACATCCAGGAGGAGAGGGGGGAGGAGGAGGGCACTGGTTAGCAGGGAGGGTGAGGAGAGCCTGGTCTAGGAGCCAGGCTGGTGGCAATGGGAAAGAGGGCGTCTCTGGGAAGGTATGGTGACATTGGCCAGAGGTGATGTGGGGACGAGAGACAAGATCTAGGAAGGGAAAATTAAAATGTATAGGATATCTCTTCTGTGCCATAACATGTGCTAGGCATGGTACCTGTATCTGTGCATCTGTGTGGTCTGATTTACAACCTGTGCGGTCTGATTTACGACCTGTGCTGTAGGTATTATCAGCCCCATTTTTATGAGCTGAAGAAATGGAGGCACAAGAGTTTAAATAAATTACCCTCTTTTATCCATTTATCAAGTACCTGACTCTTCCGCCCTCTTTCCATCCTCCTTTGAATTTAGGATTAAACCAGAGTTTTCCTTGAAGATGCCACTGTGTGTGGGGTCCACAGTCCCTTAGAAAAGGGCAACAAGAGTTATGTATTTATTCAGGGAAGAGCAGGAAACAGGGGTAGTGGCTCTCACCTTGCTTCAGAGGAGAAACTGAAACACAAGAAGGCAGGAGCCTCTTCTGATACGGGGAGGGCAGACAGAGGTGGCAAGAGGGGAGAGGACCTGAAGTTCGCCCTGAGGGTCTTTTGCTTCAAGGTACTATAAAGAGTCAGGACCGGGACACAGATGGGGCAGAGCAGAAGATTGTGGAGCCAGAGATGACACAGATCACCTTTTCCTTTTCTGGATTCCAGTCTAGGGAGAAACAGGGGTGGGACAGGATGGGCTGGATTCCAGTCTAGGAATAGTATGAGGATACTGGGAGTAGTATGAGAGTATGAGCCCCCTCCTCTCCCCAGTTGGGCCTCTTGGGGTGCTCTTGGCCCCTTGCCTGCCTGGACACAAACACACCATGGCCCGACAGCCCAGATGTTCCTGGGCAGGCTTAAATTACAGTCCACTGCCCTTTGTCCCCGTAGGTACTACACTTGTGCCTGTCAGAATGCGGGGCTCATTTTGGGTTTGTAAAATAAAGGGCACTGGAGCCCAGGACCCAGACTGTGCCCTCTACAGAGCCAGGTTCTGTTCAGGCCCCAGGGCTGCATAAGGTGTTCTTTGTGCCGGGGATGCCTCCGGGGCCGGGTGTTGGAGGCGGGCCCCCAGCCCAGAGCTAGTCCCTGACCACTGATGCCAAGCGGTTGGCTGTGGATCAAGGGTTGAGGGAACCCTCAAAGCCTGCGTTTCGGACCAGACCCTCACTCCCATCCTGAAGCCCCGCCCCCCCCCCCCGCCCCGGCATTACTCAAACTTGCTAAAAGGGGCTTTCATTAACCACGCCAGTCTGAAAATTCAGGCGGCTCTCCCCGCCCCTCCAGCCCTGGGGGCTTCAGGAGGGTCTGGGCTGCCTGCCAGCTTCGGCAGTCCCCAGACTTGGGGGTGGGGTGGGGAGGCGGTGCTGTTACCCTCTGCTTCCTGCTAGGTTTCCAGCCCGTAGTTTCCTCAGGCCCCGGCCTCCCGCTCCCCACCCTGCTCTTCCTTAACCCTTTCCTCCGGGGGAGGAGTGGCACAGGTCCGGTTCTCTGCCTCTTCGGGGAGGGCTGGGAGGGGCGCGGTGGGAGGAGCTGGGAGAAAGTCCCCGAAACCGAGCCCCCTCTCCCCCACCGGAACGCCCCTCCTTCCCCTTCCTCTTCCTTCCACCCAGGAAAGGGGAACGTGGAAGGAAATTAACTTTGACCCCTGATTCTGGCTTCGGGCCTAAAACTTGGGTGGAAGGCGGAGGTTTCCAGGACCCTCTCGCGCCCTCCCCCCCGCCCTGTCGCCCCCTCCTTCGGCCCTCCGCGCCCCTTCAAGCCACCAGGCAGACGGAGAAAGGGTTCATCCTGCAGGGGCTGGCGCAGTGGTGAAGGGGGAAGGCTGGGGGCGGAGGGAAGGGCGGCGGGAGCCCGAGTGGTCCCACCCCCAGCTGCAGCCCCTGGCAGGAAGAGATTGTCGCGGGAGCCGCCGCCAAAAGCGACGGAACTCGGGCGGACGGGCGCCGTGGCTGTGACTGGTGGGTCCGTAAGCCGGGAGGACCAGGCTGAGGCGGGGGGCGCGCCGCTCGGCGGAGGGGGCGTGGCCTGTACTCCTCCCGCACCCTGCTGGGGCGCCTCCCGCGCTGGGACCCGGTTGACACCGTCGGCGCCCTTCTTCCAGGGGCGCCGGGGCAGCCATGCTCCTGTCCGGGGGCGACCCTCCGGCGCAGGAATGGTTCATGGTGCAGACCAAATCGAAGCCCCGGGTGCAGCGGCAGCGGCTGCAAGTGCAGCGCATCTTCAGGGTCAAGCTGAACGCCTTCCAGAGCCGCCCAGACACCCCCTACTTCTGGCTGCAGCTGGAGGGGCCCAAGGAGAACATGAGCAAAGCCAAGGTAAACAGCTTGTCCCCACCCCCACCCGCCCCTTCCAGCCAGAGCCCTCTCGCTCTCCCCTGCCCTGGGGAGACAGGGGTCCCCAGAGATCCCTCGACCTGGATTCGGCACTATGGCGGGCAGGTAGTGGGCCAACGTCCTGCCTTTCCAGATCTGCAGGCTTGACTCCTTCCCTCTGGTTCCTTTTTTCTTTTCTGCCTCACCCCTCTTTGGCGTGTCACTTCTGTCCCTCAAGTGCGCTGCGAGACCCTCCATGGTACGTGTTCCCTCATAAGCCTTCCAGCATCCACAGCCTGCTCCTCCATCTGGGGAACAGCTTAAGGTCCTTCTATGGCCTCTGCAACACCTCTTTGTTCTCCACCAAGACACTGGAAGGCCCAGGTCCTTCTGTCTCTTTTTACGTCTCTTTAAATCCTAGGTTGCCCCTTGGAGGCTCTCAGAGTGCTGGACTGGAGGGGCCCTTAGAGATGCTTCTAGAGCAATGCAGGCATTTTACAAATCAGGCATTGGGGATTGGAGAGGGTAAGAGGCTTGCCTGAGCACACAGTGTCAGGTAGGCAGGAGGGTGGCAGGTGCTGGGACCAGAACCCAGGGCTCTGGGCTCCCTGCTCCACACTCTTGATGCCCTAGGTAGCCTCTTGCAGGGGCTGGTGCTGGCGCGCGCGAGTGTGTGCGCGCCCGCGTCCATGCACAGCTGCTCTGGAAGGCAGCCGTCCCTGGGGATGGGTGGGAATCTTGGAGGAGGGTTGTGGGCTTTCAGATGAAAGGGCCTGCTGTGTGGGGCTGGGCACTGGACAGGCCAGGTCACAGTGTACCTCTCTTGCATACTCCCTGGCTTCTCTTAACAAGGTTCTCTCTGGCCTCCAGTCATGGCCAAGGTCTCCCTCTTCCCCCAGATTCCCTTATCTTTTCCTAGTAGGAATGCTACAGTTTCTTCCCTGGGCCCCAGGCCATTCGCTTCCTGTGTATCTCTCACCCCTGCACCCTGCCCAACACACACCCCTTCCCCAGCTGGGTCTATACCAATATCCTAATTGGTCAAGGCCATGGGTGGGGGAGCCCAGAGTACACTGGCGAGTGGTAGGCAGGCAGGCAGGCAGGCTGGAAAGTTCCTCCCTCAGCCCCTCCACTGAGTTGCTTGGTCAACAGTTTTTCCAGTTCTGACAGAGGTGCTGGGGGGTGGGGGTGGGGGGAGGGGTGCCTGCCCAAAGAATGGATTGGCAGGCACCCCTCAGATTCAGACTTTTCAGTAGCTGGAATAGGGTTGGTTAACAACAGCAACCTTTGGGGGTGTTTTGGGTTCTTAATCTTTTTAATAATTTGAAACACAACAACTCACGCTTTTATGGGATTTGCACTTTCAGAGGTGCCCAGCTCCCCTGCCCCCTGCTTAGATCCCAGATCAGATTCTCTAGGCCTGTCTGCTCCTGCTCCTACTGCTGCCTCAGGGTTCCTTGGGCCACTGATCGCTCCCTTACACTCCAGGCCCTGCTAAGGTAACCAGTGGTTCCTTCAATTCCCCCACCCTGTCACCTCAATCGTCTTTGTCTTCCTTTGGGGAAAGGCCCTGTTTAAAATGGAGACAAGGTGAGGGGCTTCTGGGTAACTCCCTCTCTTATTGCACAGAATTTGCAGAAAGAAGAGATAGTTGGAGGTTTGGAGCAGGGGAGCAGGGTAGGTGGGAAGATAAGGCTCTGTCCCAGGAGTCAGGAGATCCGGGCTTAACCTGCTGTCACCAAGCTATGTCTGGGACAGAGGGGTGTGGCAGAGAGAGTTTGAGATTGAGGTTTGCTACTCTCTAACTGGGTGACCTGGGGCAAATAATTTACTCTCTCTTGAGCTTATTTCCTCATCTATAAAATAATATAACACCCACATCACAGAGGGATTGTGAGTCAGCTGAAATAATGCATGCTTAAGCACGTTTGCAGATGTGGAGAGCTATGGGGGATAGATGTCAGTTATTATTGTATAACTTTGAACGAGTGCTTTTGTTTCTGATTCTGGGTCTCCTTGTTTGTAAAATGAAAAGCTTAAATTAGAGTAAGAAGATTAAATGCTCTCTAAATTCCAGCAATCTGATACGTGACAATTTCTCAAGTATAAGGATGTCTTGTGGCTTCCATGGGGAGATGCTGTGGCTGACCCCAATCCCAGCTGCAGGGACATAGAGTCCTGCACTTTGATAATGTCGTACTATACACAGGCCACCTGGCAGAGAAGACCTAGCGAGATCGGAGACTGAAGGATGGGAAAGGGGTGAGCATGGGGATGGCTGGCTTGTGAGGGGAGGGGAGGTGAAGGACACAGGCTTATGTGGAGAAGGAACTGGGTATGTTTCTAAATTATATGCACTGGTTTTTCAGGAAAATCTCTGTAGAACTCAAGTGCTTTTATTTTATTTATTTAAAAAAATTTTTAATGTTTTTTTTTTAATGTTTATTTTTGAGAGAGAGATAGAGAGACAGAGAGACAGAGTGTAAGCAGGGGAGGGGCAGAGAGAGAGGGAGACACAGAATCTAAAGAGAGAGAGAGAGCAGACTCCAGGCTCTGAGCTGTCAGCACAGAACCTGATGCGGGGCTCAAACTCATAAGCTGTGAGATCATTACCTGAGACGAAGTTGGACACTTAGCCGACTGAACCACCCAAGCGCCCCTCAAGAGTGCTTTTAATTGTTATCTTGTAGTGGGATTTAAGAAATAATGAGGACAGGGGCACTTGGGGTGGCTCGGTTGGTTAAGTGTTCGACTCTTGATTTCGGCCGAGGTCATGATCTCATGGCTTGGTTCTTTTTTTTTTTTTTTTTTAAATTTTTTTTTTTTAAAGTTTATTTATTTTTTGAACAAAAAAAGACAAAGCATTAACGGGGGAGGGGCAGAGAGAGAGGGAGACACAGAATTGGAAACAGGCTCCAGGCTCCGAGCCATCAGCCCAGAGCCTGACGCAGGGCTCGAACTCACGGACTGCAAGATCGTGACCTGGCTGAAGTCGGATGCTTAACCGACTGCGCCACCCAGGCGCCCCTCATGGCTTGGTTCTTGAGAACGAGCACCACATTGGGCTCTGTGCTGACAGTGCAGATCCTGCTTGGGATTCTCTGTCTCTGTCTTTCTCTGTCTCTGCCCCTCCCCTGCTTGCATTCTCTCTCCCTCTCTCAAAATAAATAAATAAACATTAAAAAAAGAAATAATAAAGACACTGCTGGAAATCACCTTCCCAGGCAGCAAAAACAAACACTGGGGTAGCCTCACCTCTCTAAGGTGAAATCAACAAGTGGAAAGGAGGGTTTTAATAGTGACAGAGTTGCCCAGGGACAAGCCCTGCTCAGTGCTCTGTTCTTGGCAACAATGTGAGGAAGGGTTGAGCACAGAGAGGAGAGGTGACATTTCACTTTTCCCCTTTTTGGAGATGATGGAGGGAGATGAGGGGGAGCCAGAGACTGGGTTCAGGGAGCTGTGGGACAGGGCGTGATTTGCTGACTTTTGGTTTGGCTTGTCAGATGGAAGCCGATCTGTCCCTGCTCCACACTGAGCAGTAACATGTAAGTTGGTGGCCAGGGGCATGCTGGAGCTGGCTGCTACTTAACCCACTGTTAAAATTTCAGGAAGTTTGGAAGCCAGTGGAGTCCCACTGGTAATTTGAAATTAGCCTTGGTGGGAATATTTATGCCACAGAAACTGTCAAATGCTACAAATCATGTCTATCCCCCTACCTGGCTGATTGCTAAACACTTCCTGGCACATCTAATTGTGTTTTGGGCAACGGATACTTCTCCCTTTTAAATTTTTATTTAAAAAAGTTTTTGTTTAAAAATGTGTTTGAGAGAGAGAGAGAGAGAGCACTCGAGCAGGGGAAAGGGGCAGAGGGAGAGGGAGAGAGGATCTTAAGCAGGCTCCATGCTCAGTGCAGAGCCCAACTCGAGGCGTGATTCCACGACTATGGGATCATGACCTGAGCTGAAATCAAGAATCGGATGCTCAACCGACTGAGCCACCCAGGCACCCCTTCTCCTTTTTTTAAAAGTTAATTTTTTCTTTTATCAAAGTAATGCACAGTGTAAAAGTCTCATAGTTTTTAAAAAGCTCACACTAGGACACCATGATTGCCTGCCTTGTCCCTCCCAACTCCCTCTTTGGTGCTCTTCCTTGTAGGCAGTATTTCCTTTGGCATTTCCTCATCTCCACATTCCTAAAAACATATATAGGTACTGTTATATTTTGACTAATCAATTTTAGACATCTTTTATTTATTTATTTATTTATTTAAAAAAAATATTTTTTTTTAACGTTTATTTATTTTTGAGACAGAGAGAGACAGAGCATGAACAGGGGAGGGGCAGAGAGAGAGGGAGACACAGAATCGGAAGCAGGCTCCAGGCTCTGAGCCATCAGCCCAGAGCCCGACGCGGGGCTCGAACTTACGGACCGCAAGATCGTGACCTGAGCTGAAGTCGGACGCTTAACCGACTGCGCCACCCAGGCGCCCCTAGACATCTTTTAAAAAAGCTTGTATTTATGATTGATTGATTGATATTTTTATGTTTTACTTTTGTTTTTATTCTTTTAAATGTTTATTTATTTATTTTGGAGAGAGAGAGAGAGAGAGAGGGAGAAATTTAATCTCAAGCAGGCTCTGCATGGTCATCACAGAGCCTGACTCTGGGCTGGATTCCATGAACCGTGAGGTCATGACCCGAGCCAAAATCAAGAGTTGGTTGCTCAACCGGACTGAGCTACCCAGGAGCCCCTTATTTTTTATTTTGAGAGAGAGAGAGAGAGAGAGAGAGAGAGAGAGACTGAGAATTAGGGTGGAGGAGGGGGCAGAGGGAGAGAGGGAGGGAAGCTGACACAGCCTCCATGTTCCTCGTTAAGATTTTATTTTGATATAATCTCTACATCCAACATGGGGCTTGAACTCACAACCCTGAGATCAAGAGTCACATGTTCTACCGACTGAGCCAGCCAGGTGCCCCAGTTTTAGATACCTTTTGACATACCATTATTGTAGGTGAGCCTTTAGTCCCTTATATCACCATCCCTTCTTTTTTTCTCAGTATAGTTCTATTTCAGTTTTCTCTCAAACCTGTATTTACTGTTTGCGTCATTATGCCTGTGCAAGCATCACACGTATTTGAGCACTGCCATGTGCCCTGCTTATGTTTTCTTACTTTTATTTCAGTGACGTTAATAACTCCTTGTTTTTTTAATGTACTTGTTTTTCTTAGTACCTGTAGCCAATTCTAACAACTTCAGTGGCTTCTCACTACAGTTTTCTAGGAGGTCAGTCTATGGCTTCAGGATGTCCTTGCAGTTCTAGATGTTTTCCTGGAGACATCCTTCTTTCTGTCTAGTCAGGACTGCACAGTTGTCTTCCTAGACTTCAATTTGCTGTCATTCCTGGCAGCCCTTTGCGTTTTTTCTTTGTTAAATGCCTTATTTCCTGGACCGAATGCCTTTCTCTTTCTTGGGTTGGTGGAGCACGTCCACCAGTTGAGTCGTAAGTTAAAAAGATGGTGCAGTGCATGGGGCTCCTGGGTGGCTCAGTTGATTGAGCCTCCAACTCTTGGATCTCAGCTCAGGTCTTGATCTGAGGGTTGTGAGTTCAAGCCCCACATTGGCTCCATGCTGGGTGTGGAGCCTATTTAAAAAAAAAAAGAAAAATAAGTAAAAGATGGTGCAGTGCTGAAGAATATACTAGTAACATGCTTGCCTCTTGAGTCTTACCCTCCAGTCTGAACTAGTTGTCCCCCATGCCTGACGATGCTTTTGGTCCTAAAACAGTGCCTAGCAAATAGTGGGTGCTCAATGATGATTTGCTGAATGATGAATACATTCTGAGATTTCTCTTCACTGTCATCCTGGAGATTGTCTTTGTTTTCTTCCTCTATCGGATCTCCTTTCTTAGTTTCCATTGTTGATTCGCTGGAGAATGCTCTCCAGCAGCTTCCTGAGAAAGGGTTTACAGGAGGTAAAATGTTGGAGGAGGTAAAATGATATGCATATTTGCATATCTACATTGCATAGCTGAAGGTCGTTCGATTGACAGTTTGGTTGGTATTGAATCATAAATGGAAAATTATTGGTGAGATTGGGCCCTGTTTCGGGTGAGCACGAGCCTTGCATCGAGTGAACATGAGCCCCACTTTGGGTGAACTCTGCTTCTCTTTCTCTCTCTCTGTCTGCCCCTCTCTCACTTGCACCTTCTCTCTGTCTCAAATAAATAAATAAATAAATGGAAAATTATTTTCCTTCAGAAGTGTGGAGGCATTATGCCATTGATTTCTTGCTTTAGGACTTTGGAAGCTCTTTAGGTCCCAGGTCCTTTGTGTGTGAAGTGTTTTCTCTCTGGAAGTATGTTGTTTTCCCCACTGTTTTGAGGTTTCTCAGTGAGACTCCTCTGTGTGGGTCTGTCTTCATCCATCATTGCTTATTATTGCTATATTCTGGGGGCCCGTCTATCTGGACACTCGTGTTCTTCCGATCTAGACAATTTTCTAGATTGGTGACTAGATTGACTAGATTGGTGACTAGATTGGTGATTGGAAAGTTGGTGACTTTCCTCCTTGTGTTTTCTCTGTTCTTTTCTGGAACTCCTTTTTAGATATTAATGTCCCAATGTACTGGCCCAATGTACTTTTGCTTATTTTTTCTCCTGTTCTCCAATTCTGACTTTTTGCTCTGTTTTCTGGAGAATTCCTGAAGTTTATCGTCCAAACTTTTTATTGGGTCTTCCATTTCTGCCGTTTTATATATGTGTGTGTGTGTGTGTGTGTGTGTGTGTGTGTGTGTGTATAATATATATACATTATATATATTATAAATATATATTTATAATATACATATATATTAATGTTTATTTATTTTTGAGAGAGAGAGTGTGCACTTGTGCTCGTGCTAGTAGGGGAGGGGCAGAGAGAGAGGGAGACAGAGGATCCAAAGCGGGCTCTGCTGGGCTCTGCGATGACAGCAGACAGCCCCAATGCAGGGCTCAAACCCACAAGCCGCTAGATCATTACCCAAGCCGAAGTTGGACACCTAACTGATTGAGCCACCCAGGCGCCCCTGCCATCATATTTCTAATATCTAAAGTCATTTGTGGGGGTACCTGGCTGACTCATTCGGTGGAGCATGTGACTTATTCTCGGGGTTGTGGGTTCAAGCCCACATTTGGATATAGGGATTACTTAAGAATAAAGTCTTTTTTATTTTTTATTTTTTAAAAAAAATTTTTAATGTTTATTTTCGAGAGAGAAAGAGAGAGCGGGGGAAGGACAGAGAAAGATGGAGACACATAATCCAAAGCAGCCTCCAGGCTCTGAGCGTCAGCACAGAGCCTGATGTGGGGCTAGAACTCAGGAAATGTGGGATCATGACCTGAGCTGAAGTCAGTCACTTAACTGACTGAGCCACCCAGGTGCCTCAAGAATAAAGTATTTTTGTAAAAAGCCACTTATGTTTTTTGAATTCTCTTTTCAAAAATAACACCGTATTCTTGTTTAATGTGTGCAATGTTCTCTATCATCTCACTGAGACAGCAATGGTAGTAATGGTTTTTTTTTTTTTTTAAAGTAGATGCCATGTCCAGCATGGAGCTCAAGGCAGAGCTTGAATTGATGTCCCTGAGATCAAGACCTAAGCTGAGATCAAGAGTAGGAGGCTTAACTGACTGAGCCACCCAGGCGCCCCAATAGTAAACTTTTTAAAGTTTTCTTCTCCCTCCCGAGTGTCTCTTCCTTCAAATTGTTCCCCACCCGTTTCTGTATGTTTTCTGTATATTTATTTCACATTAGAAGTTTTCCTTATCTATCATGATAATCCTTGCTTGAGGCTGACACTTGTTGATTTAGAGCTTGGTTGTACAGAGATCTGAGGGCACTGTCTGTTAGGAAACTTGTTTGGTGATCTTTAGGTCTTGGCTCTCCAGCTGGCCAGATTTCCAGAATGTATTTCTCTTATTCTCTGTCCTGGCTGCTAAATCGCTGAATGGGAAGAATGAGTTTCTTGGCATTCAGCTTTCATTGTAGACTTCATTATTCATCTCTCCTCCCTTCCTTCATGTTTTTTGTATGATACCCACACCCAAGTATGGTGATCCACCTCTAATCCTGGGACCTTGTTTCCCGCCGTCTAGAGAACAAACCTCACAGCCTTTGTGTAGGGGGGCAGTTGGTCGCCCGTCTCGAGCTGCTCTTCAAACAACTTGACCTCAGTCTGCCTTTTTATTTATTGATTTTAGTTTAATTATTATTATCATTATTATTTTAGATCTTATTTTTAAGTAATCTACACCCAACGTGGGGCTCAAACTCACAATCCCAAGATCAAGAGTTGCATGCTTTACCGACAGAGCCAGCCAGGAGTCCCTCGGTCTGCCTTTTTAAAGGTTTCCCATCACTCTCAATTCCAGAGTTTCTTGGTGCTGCCATTTTCTGAGCCTTTTGACTACTCTGCAGGGTAATTTGGGGGTGGTTCTGGAAAGCAGACAATGAATCGTAACTGCCTTAGGAAAAAGGAGATTTCTAAGTCAGGTGTTAAATGCTAGAACACCTTGATCAAGTATAGACCAATATTAAACTGTTTCGTGTTACTGTTTTTATTTAACTTACTAATTGACAGAGGACCTGTGGACACTGCACAATGTATTTTGACAAATACACAACTCTTTTTCTGTGCTTATTTTGTTCCTGCCTCTTTTCTCCTTTTTTCCTTCTGGAGGAAAAAGATTGGGGTGGGCTTTAAGCAGGCAGATTGCTCCAGAATTTTCTGGATGTCATTGCCTGTTGTTTCTTTACATTTTCTTGCTGTAAGGTACAGATGGCACTATGGTTAAGACCCCAGACTTTGGAGTCAGAGTGCCTGAGTATCCCAGCCGACAATCTGTTTAACCTTGGACATGTGCCCTTCCTTGCTCGTCTAAAATGGGGATGATAGCAAATTCCTTATAGGACTGAGACGAATAAATGAGATCATGTGTCTAAAGAGCCTGACACAATAAGTATTCAATAAATATTAGTTCACACTTATTATTTGGAAAACGATTTTAGTTTTTATATACCTGTTAAAAAATATTGAACAGTGAATGGCACAATAAATATTTTCAGCTCTTTGCACAAAGAGAAAGAAACCACCGACAGACAATCTTCTTCCTCAGCACCTCTCTTCATTTCTACATGTTGTTTTCAAGTAATCGGAATATAGGGTGCTGGGGTGGGGATTTGTTAAGGTCTATGACAGTTATCCTGCGCCCGGTCAGATTCACCCTCGCCAGACAGTGGACCAGATGAGGTTCTTGGTGGGAGGGGTTGGCTTGGGGTGTCTGTCAGGTTTCGAGCTGGTTTTGGACTGATCGAAAAGGGGTTAGACCTGGGCCTAAGCCTAGGTGTATTTTAGACCCTTTGGGGAAGGGGCTGGAGGTCTGTGGCATGGTCCTGGTGGAAGAGGTAAACATAGGCCTGAATAGGATGGCTAGGGTACCGAGCAGAGGGGCTGGAGCCGTCTTCAGGATGGCTTTTGGTGATCTAAGAGGGAGCCTTTGTTCCCTGTTAGGGGGAAACAGGGAGAGGGGTGACCTTCAGAGACACGGGGATGTGAAGGGACAGGAGGGACATGAGGGCAAATACAATCGACATGGGTTGACTGATTAAGAGGGAGCGCCCCCGCTCCCTTGGAGCTCATGGGGGTCATGCTGGTGCAACTCAGCCATATTGGGGAGAAACCCAACCTCTTCCATCCCAGTGACTGCCAAAGACTGAGTGGTTGAGCCCTGTAAACATGAGGACTTGGTCTGCCCAGGGAGCCAGAGGCCTTCCTTTTGGTTCAGCCACTGTGCATGTCTGCGGGGTTCTCCTGGATGCTGGCCCAGTGACTTACCTCCTCCTCTGTTCCCTCTGGGCAACAGAGTTACCATGGTTACAGGTACAGGTTGTGCTAGAGACCTTCTGGAGGGGGATTAAGCCAGAATCCCACAGGATTACCCTGTAGTCACTCTGCAGTCTGAGGAGGTAGAAAGAACTCTGGTTTCGGAGTCAGACACATGTGGGCTGTGGTCCTGGCCCATCGCCCTCTAGCTGTGTGCCTTTGGGGACACAGCCCTCTAGCTGTGTGCCCTTGGGAATAGGATGGGCAGACGTCAGGCTAAGCGCTTCCTTCTTATTAACTCATTGAAGCTTCATAATAGCCTGATGAGGTGGGAAACTGTTGTCCCCATTTTACAGATGAGGAATCCAGGCACAAGGAAGGGTAAATAACTTGCCCCCTGGTCACATAAGTTCCTGGCACATGGAGGATTCTCAGTAGTATGCAATTCCCCTCCTCTAGCTGTCTCACAGTTCTAGAATGTCAGGGTAGGACTGGACCCTAGGTGTATGTCACTGTCACTTAACCTGCCATCTTACAGGGGAAAAGACAGAGGCCCTGAGAAGAAGGTAAATTTCCCACAGTTGACCTAACCTGTTGCAGTCAAGTTGGAACCAGAATCAGGTCCCTCGACTCCAAGCCTAGGTGCTTCCCCCTTCCCCCCCAGGCCTCCCTCATTCAGTCAGAGAGCTCCCTGAAAAGAAATGCGTGTGTGAGGAGGCAGGCCTAGAGAGAGGGGCTGGCTGTGTGTGTGTGTGTGTGTGTGTGTGGGCGGGGGGAGGGTGCAAGCCAGTGGCAGGCCCATAAAGGAATGACTTCCTTTGTGTTCTCCCCACTGTGACTTCAGGAGTATCTGAAGGGCCTGTGTAGCCCGGAGCTGTGGAAGGAGGTTCGCTACCCGCAGGCCCTGCACTGCGCCTTCCTTGGGGCCCAGGGCCTCTTCCTCGACTGCCTCTGCTGGAGCACCCTGGCCTACCTGGTGCCTGGTCCCCCCGGCTCCCTGATGGTGGGGGGACTGACCGAGTCTTTCATCATGACCCAGAACTGGCTGGAGGAGCTGGTGGGGCGGCTGCGCTGGGGCCCTGCTGCTCTGCTCACCCCCCGGGGAATCTGGGAAGCTGAGGTGACCAGGGCTTTTGGGGCCCTGGTCTGGATCCGTGGTGACCAGTATGCAGGGGATCTGCTGCAGCTGCCCCCAGCGGTCCAAGAGCTGCTGCTGAGCCTGGTGCGGGACGCTGCAGGCAAGGAAGACATCATCGAGTGGCTCGGCCGCATCGGCACCTCTGAGTCCTGCCCTGACCCCGAGGTGCTGATCTGCCCTCCCCACCAGCAGAAGGAAGGCCCGGCCATGGTGTCTGTGGGAGACGGTCCTGGGCCCTTCCTGGAGGTGGGGACTCTCCAGAACAGGAGCCCAGAACATTCAAAGAGATTAACCAACCTGGGACCCACCAGGGCCCTGGTCTCGGGCACCCCAGGCCAGAACACACAGCAGGAAACAACCAGCCAGCTGGTAAGGTAAGTTCTGAAGAATCAGTTCGGTTTCTCTAGACCCTGTCCCTGTTCCCCCCGCCCCACGGAAATGGTTTGGGATTTACCTGGCCTAACCACCTTTCCAACAAACTTGGATTTCCTCCAGGGTCGATTCCAACAGCCAAGGTAGTACCGACAGTGCTCGAGAGGAAGGGCCCGCGCAAGCCACCAGCAACCAGGACTCTGCAAACCACACACAAGCCCCGTCACAGCAAAGACAGGTCCAGAGAGTGGAAGATAAACGCCCCTTCCAGCCTCCCGTGTCAGCCCTGAGCATGTGCCCGCCCTGGAAGGCCTGGACCCCGGGGCCAGCGTTTGGGCCCTTGTGGCCAGGGGCTATCGCCGCAACCTTCTGGAGGATCAATGAACTGCACTCTCTCCACCTGGCCTGGCTCCTGTCCCAGGCGTGCTTCAGTTTTCCTTTCTGGCAGAGGCCCCTGGGCCCCATTCAGTTCAAGCTACCAGGGCAGAATCCTTTGCCTTTAAATCTAGAGTGGAAGCAGAAGGAGCTGGTTCCTTTGCCCAGCATGGAAAGCCCAGACTGCAGACCAGATGGGGGACCAGGAGGAGATGCAACCCTACAGAATTGCCCGAGGCCAGAGACCCCCCAAAAAGTCATGAGTTTATTGGTGGTCTCAGGGGGCTCGGGTGTAAAGGACAAGACTAGCCCAGGACTTCCACAGATAGGGCCCCCCTTGACCTCTGCGCCCCAACTGCAAGCTGGAAGCGAGCCAGGGGATCAAGGAAGTGTGCAGTGGGATTGTAAGGGGCCAGAAGAGGGCCCTTCTGTGCTGCCAACAGGGCAAGGCGTGCCTACAGCTCAGGGGGGGTCCGTGGCTCAAGAGGGGCTGACAGGTCAGTCAGCACCCGATGCTCAAACAGTGCCTGAAACTCTCGAAGTGCCCGTGGCTGCGGCAGTGCCCACAGCTCAAACCCCACCCACAGATCAGGGGCTGCCTGCAGTCCCCAAAGTGCCTACAGCGGAGGTGATGCTGGCAGTCCCCACAGAACCTGCAGCTCTCAAAGTGCCTTCGGTTCCGACAAAGCCAGCAGCTCAAGGGGGGCCTGCAGCTCAGAAGGCAGCCGTGGGTCAACTGGCATCAGCAGCTCAAATCGTACCTGCGACTCCCAAAACTGCCACAGCTCAGAAAACGCCTGCAGCAAAAACGTCACCTGCAGCAAAAACACCCAAAGCTCAAACTGGGCCTGCAGCTAAAACAGGGTCTATGGCCCCCAAGGGACCTGTGGCCCCCAAAGCACCTGCAGCTTCCAAAGCCTCCAGAGGCCCCAAAACACCTGCAGCTCAGAAGATGCCCACAGATCCAGGGCCAAGCCTGGATGCCGCCAAACTCCTGAGCGAGGTGCAGCCTTCGTCAAGGGGCAATGCCTCCTTGCCAAAGGGCCATGGGGAGTCCAGAAGGCAGGGTCCTCAGTCCAGCAGCACCTTGACTTCCGGTAGTCAGCACCAACCTCAGATGGAGGGGCTCCTGGGGGCTTGGGAGGGGTCCCCGAGGCAGCCGCCTCGTCACCCACAGGCAAACAGCACAGTGACCAGCTTCCAGAGGTACCACGAGGCCCTGAATACACCCTTCGAGCTGAACCTGTCGGGGGAACCCGGGAACCAGGGGTTACGGCGAGTGGTCATTGATGGCAGCAGTGTGGCCATGGTGTGAGTAGCTACAGGCATGGCATGGGCTGGGAAGTCTGGGGAGCTGGGGCAGGGCATCCCCGGGGGGGGACAGAGCGTGGGCATCCCCTCGGTATGTGGGTGACATGGGTTCAAATGGGGAAACGATAGGATGGAAGTGGCAATGGTGGGTGACTGGGGCATGGCAGGAATGTGCACGGAATCATGCAGACAGTCCTGCCAAGGGACGTTTCTTTCTCTCTCTTTGATAGAAACAGAAACAGGCTCACAGAGGTAAGGCATCTGGCCCAAGATTCCAGAGCCTCGTAAGGGACCTGGCTGGCCTTTGAGTTCAGATCTGCCCACTGCCAAGGCCCGTGCTCTTCCCACCACAGCCCGCCTGTCTCACATAGCACAGCGTCTGTCAACCCCAGGCCAGCTACCAATGTTTAGCCTGAACCTTAAGGCCCAGCCCAGGTGTCCTTTATGGAGCTTTTCCCGAGTGTGCCAATCAATCCTTAGAGACTGTCCTCCTGCATTGCGCTTACTGCTCTACACATGCTAGCATAAATGTGCGCAAGACCACTGAATTTGTCCCCACGGGACAGTAGTTATCTGTGCTGAGCACACTCCTGGCCCACAGTAGGTGGAGTGAATGTTTGTTTGCTTCTAGCCCTGACTTAAGTTCTTTGGGTGCAGAGGTTGCCGCCTTTTTCCTGTTGCCCTGGAGTTTCCCGCACACACACCCGCACACACGCATTCACCCCACACATGTGCACACAGCTGATCACGTGCACATAGCCCCCTGACATGTGTGCACACACATGCACACGCAGAGTAGGTGAGTGAGCCCAGTAGGTGCTTACAGAATGTTCGATGATGGAGGAGAGGGAGAAGGGCATTGCCGGTTGCTGACGCAGGCGTGTGGCGTTGTCTGAGGGAGGAGCAGAAAGGCAGGGCCACTCGTCAGGAGGAGGCTGCTCCCTCATTTCCCACCACCCCCCACAGGCACGGCCTCCAGCACTTCTTCTCCTGCCGTGGCATTGCCATGGCGGTGCAGTATTTCTGGAACCGGGGACACCGAGAGGTCACTGTGTTTGTACCCACCTGGCAGCTGAAGAAGAACCGGAGGGTGAGAGGTGAGCTGTCCACTGCCCACCCCCTCCGCCAGCCCCTGCAGCATCACCAAGTTTTGCCTTTCCCTGCCTCTCTGTCCCTGCCGTGGCCTCTTCCACTTCGCCCTTCCTCTGAGCATCTCTGTCTTCTGTCTTTCACCTCCAGAGAGCCACTTCCTGACGAAGCTGCACTCCCTCAAGATGCTTTCAATCACCCCCTCCCAGCTCGAGAACGGCAAGAAGATCACCACCTACGATTATAGGTGTGCCAGTCCCAGGCCTTTCTGGAGGGTTCCAGGGGCTGGGCTGGTGTGTCGGGTGGAGTCCAGCCTCACCTGCTCTGGGGAGATGGAGGCCACCATGTCAGAGGGTCATGTCAGAGAGGATGGCGTGGTGCACAGGCCCTCTGTAGGCAGAGGGAGGCACACAGTGAGGAGAGGGCTCCAGGATCGGCTCTACCCAAGGCTAAGGGGGATTCCTGACTTTGGGACTCTCCAGCTCCATTCCCTCAGTCTACAGGCTTTCTGACCTATGGGCTGGAACCCACTACTTTGGATAGGACCCGCCCAGGTGACTCCTGGTGTTTCCAGTGAGCTGCTTGCCCAAGTGACTGATTTGGGGCCTCGGTTTGGGCTAAAGTTCAAGTCTCCAGGAACTGCTTCAGTTTTTTTCCTCCCCCCAGCCCTGGCACTGGGAGGAGGTATGTGTATGGCTGTATGTGGTTAGACCCCTGGCAGGGCTCTGAAAATGGAGTTAGACTGGCCTTGTCTCCTTGCTAAAGCCCCAGTGCCTCCCTACTTCCCTACGTGTCAATCCTAAGCACCTAGTCCCCAACATGGCTGCAGGACCAATATGCACAGGGGGAGCCTGTGATGCTGCCTCTGTTGGGGCAGGGAAGGCCCTGCCATAGTCACTGGTCCCAGGCTGGAGTCTGTGCCCTGTCTCGGCTGCACTTAGGCACCTCCTATGCTGGCCAATGAGAAGTTCTGTTCTTCCCCACTTTTCTCAAGACCTGGCATCCATTCAGCTGGAGGGGCCAGGCATGGCAGCTCAGGCATCCCTCCTTCAAGAGCTAGGCCCCCTGGTCTTTAAGTGCCTCTAAAATTTCGGGTCTGGGTTTGAGGGAAGATGGTTGTTCTGCAAAGGTCCCCTGCTGGGCACTTGTGGAATAGCATGCTTGGGGCCGCCGGAATGGCAACCTTTCCGGGAATGCCGAGAAGTAGGTGGCCTTTGCTTTCTTTCCTGGTCACAGCCCTCTTTCAAGGAGAGGTGATCCTTGGAAAAGTGGATTTGTTTATTCAGGTATGTGATTTTTATATATGTTTTATATGTATATACATACATACATTACATACATATCGGTGTATGTATGTAGTGTGTATATGTACATATGGATGTATGTATGTATGTCTTGGCATGTATGGGAATGTGGTGCATTGGTGAAGAATAGTAATGGAACACGTGTGTGCATGCTGTGTGGCAGGCACCGAGGTAGGCACTTCAATGTACTGTTTGTCTCATTCCGTTTAATCCTCACAGCAATATAGGGTAGGTATTTTATGTCCATTTTACAGATGTGGAAACTGAGCTAGTAAAAATGCATGTGTGAATGTGGGCGAGTGTGCAGGTTTCAGCGTGTGTGTCTGTGCATGTGTATGTGAATGCCTGTGTGCTAGATAGGGGCGTGTGTTTGTATCTGTAGATGGGGGTGTGCATTCAAGTTCACCCTCCCGGGGGCTAGTGGTGATCCCGGATGGCTGCACAGACGGACGAGGAGATGGGCTCCTGAGCCCTGGCTCCCCGACCACCAAGGGCAGCATTTTTGTTCAGCACATCTCCACGTGAAACTGCAAGTTCGTTTTCCCCAAAGACCTGGGAAGTAAGGGTTTCTGGGTGGCTAGCAGCAACCCCTCTCCCTGCAGGTTCATGGTAAAGCTGGCAGAGGAGACAGACGGCATCATTGTCACCAATGAGCAGCTCCACATCCTGATGAATAATTCCAAGAAACTGATGGTCAAAGATCGGTGAGGTGATCCCAGGGACTTGAGCTGTTCCTTCCCCGTGGATGGATGTCAGCCAGCCCCTGGTATGGGGTGCTGGGCTTGGGAGAGGGCCCTTAGAACTGTGCTCACCAGACGTTGGTCTCAATTCCTGTTCAGACATCCAGGGGTTAACGGGCCGTATGAATCAAGGGCTCCTCTATGACCATATCTCCTCTCTCCCGGGTCCAGCCTACTGCCCTTCACCTTTGCGGGGAATCTCTTCATGGTGCCGGATGACCCCCTGGGCCGTGATGGCCCCACCCTGGACGAATTTCTGAAGAAGCCAAACAGGTAATGGGCCAAGCCTCTGCCGCCTCCCAGTTCCTCTTGGGACTGACCAGAAACTTCCCCTCGGCGCTAACCAACATTTGTCTAGTGCTTAACCATGAGCAGAGTGATTCGATTTTTCAGGTTTATGCTTTTACAACATATTTTTAAAAAATATTTATTGATTTTTGAGAGAGAGAGAATGCACGTGAGTGGGGGAGGCAGAGCAAGAGGGAGAGAGAATCTTAAGCAGGCTCTGTGCAGAGCCTGACGCGGGGCTGGAGCCCATGAACCGTGAGCTTGTGACCTGAGCCAAAACCAAGAGTCAGACACTCAGCTGACTGCGCCACCTAGGCGCCCTGACCTCTACCACATATCGATGCATCCATAAGCCACTTACAGTATGGTTTTGCAGCTTTACAGTTTTGCACATGTGCATATTTCCACAGTTGGCATTTGTACTCAGCATTTTATGGCTCCCCCCCGCCCCGCCCAGATACATGCCATGTTAATTCATGTGGCTCACTTTAATGGCTGCGCGGTATTCCATTCTAGAAGTACCCAGGGGATTTATCGAGTCTCTTGTCAAGGGCCGTTTGACATTTTCCATATTATGCTGTTGGCAGCAGTGCTCCAGGGGACAGCCTCATTCTTGCTGCTGTGGGAATAAAGGGAGCTGGGCTAGGGGACATACTGCTGAATTTTTTCCATATTTATTGTCTCCTTGGATTCTCACAACCTGGGTTAGACATACATGACTTCTGTCCTGGACCAGGTTTGCAGCAACTCAGACGCTCTGGCCTCCTCCCGCTCTGAGCTGCCTTACTGCCCCCCTCTTCCTAGTTCCCAGCAGAGGATGGTGGCAAGGACCTTATGGACAGGGCATTGCTTTCTGGACCGGGTCCCTCAGTTTCATTTCCCTGGTTTGAGAAAAAGTGCTGTGGAGGTTTGTCTGCTGTGCCCTCTCTCAAGTGCCTTGTCAGGCCGCCTTCCTTCTTGACCTCCCCCTGGCTTGCTCGTCCTAGGGACAGGTTGGAAGTGCCAGTCATCTAACTCGTACCAAGTCATTGGCTTAGAAGTGGTTGAAAATGTTGCTTGGTCAACAAGGGTTTGATTGGGTGAGGCTTTACATATGGATGAATCTCCAATATGGAGGCCTGGCACGTGCTGGAGATAGAGGAGGTACCTGCGGGCAGGGTCCTGGTGGAGGCTCTGGCGCTTGGCCCAGCCTCAGGGGGACTTAGCAGTGGGGTGAGGCTCTGCAGATGTGGTTTCCCCCTTGGGTGCCCCTCCCTCCTCCAGCAGGCCCCTGAGCCCCTCCGCTCTGCTTTTCTGGGGTAGGCTAGACACCGACATCGGCAACTTCCTGAAGGTGTGGAAGACGCTTCCTCCCAGCTCGGCCAGCGCCTCTGAGCCAAGTGATGGTGCTGACCCTGCACCTCCGGAGGGTCTGCGGAATATGGAAGAAGTCCGGGAGGAGAAGGAGGAGAGGCAGGACGATGAGCAGAGGGAGGGGAAAGGGGTGCAGGAGCCGCCTGAAGAAGATGCCCTGGACTCCTCACTGGCATCAGTGTTCAGGGCCGAGTGCCCTTCCCTTTCAGAGGAAATCCTCCGGTGCCTCAGCCTCCAGGACCCCCCTGACGGTGCCCTAGACATCGATCTCCTGCCGGCGCCGGCGTCTCCCTACCTGGGCATCCCCTGGGACGAGAAGGCTCCCTGCCAACAGGTTCTTGCCCACCTGGCCCAGCTGACCATCCCCAGCAACTTCACTGCACTCTCCTTCTTCGTGGGGTTCATGGACTCCCACCAGGATGTCATCCCTGACTATGAAGCCCTCGTGGGCCCCCTGCACAGCCTCCTCAAGCAGAAGCCGGACTGGCAGTGGGACTGGGAGCATGAGAAGGCCTTCTTGGCTCTGAAGCGAGCCCTGGTGTCTGCCCTCTGCCTGACGGCCCCCAACACCCAGCTGCCCTTCCGCCTGGAGGTGACAGTGAGCCAAGTGGCCCTCACGGCCGTTGTCTATCAGGAGCACTCGGGGAGGAAGCACCCCGTAGCCTATACCTCGAAGCCCCTCCTTCCCGATGAGGAGAGCGAGGGCCCCCAGTCAGGGGGAGACAGCCCCTATGCGGTGGCCTGGGCCCTCAAACATTTTTCCCGCTGCATTGGAGACACCCCAGTGGTCCTGGACCTTTCCTATGCCTCCCGGGCCACTGTGGACCCCGAGGCGCCAGAAGGCCGCAGACTTTCCAAAGCATGGTTGATCCGATGGTCCCTCTTGGTACAGGACAAAGGCAAAAGGGCCCTGGAATTGACCCTTCTCCAGGGCCTGCTGGGAGAAAACCGACTGCTGACGCCCGCGTCCTCGATGCCTCGTTTTTTCCAGGTTCTGCCTCCTTTTTCCGACCTGTCCACTTTTGTCTGCATCCACATGTCGGGCTATTGCTTTTACCGTGAGGACGAGTGGTGTGCTGGCTTTGGTCTCTATGTCCTGTCTCCCACCAGTGCCCCTGTCTCCCTTTCCTTCTCTTGCTCCCCGTACACACCAACCTATGCCCACCTGGCGGCCGTGGCCTGTGGCCTGGAGCGCTTCGGCCAGTCCCACCTCCCTGTGGTTTTCCTCACGCATTGCAACTGGATCTTCAGCCTCCTCTGGGAGCTCCTGCCCCTGTGGAGGGCTCGAGGCTTCCTCTCCTCGGACGGGGCCCCGCTACCTCACCCGAGCCTGCTGTCCTACATCATCTCGCTCACCTCTGACCTCTCGTCCCTTCCATTCATCTACCGAACCTCCTACCGGGGCTCCCTGTTTGCTGTCACAGTGGACACCCTGGCCAAGCAGGGAGCACAGGGGGGCGGGGAGTGGTGGAACTTGCCAAAGGACGTGCCGATCCCTGTAGTATCTCCTCACACCATGGGCAAGAGGCCCGACTTGCTGGCATTACAGCTGAGCGACAGCACTCTGGCCGATATCATCGCCAAGCTGCAGGCCGGGCAGAAATTGTCTGGCTCCTCACCCTTCAGTTCTGTCTTTAACTCACTCAGCCTCGACAAAGAGAGCGGCCTGCTTATGTTCAAGGGGGATAAGAGGCCCAAGGTCTGGGTAGTCCCGAGGCAACTCCGGAGGGACCTGATTTTCTCCGTGCATGACCTTCCCCTGGGCGCCCACCAGAGGCCCGAGGAGACCTACAAGAAGTTGCGTTTGCTGGGGTGGTGGCCCGGGATGCAGGAGCATGTGAGGGATTACTGCCGAAGCTGCCTGTTCTGCATCCCCCGAAATCTCATAGGCAGTGAGCTGAAGGTTATCGAGTCCGTGTGGCCCCTCAGGTCTACCGCCCCCTGGTCCAACCTGCAGATTGAGGTGGTGGGCCCAGTCACCATAAGTGAGGAGGGCCACAAGCACGTACTGATTGTGGCCGACCCCAACACCAGATGGGTGGAGGCGTTCCCCCTGAAGCCCTACACGCACACGGCAGTGGCCCAGGTGCTGCTCCAGCATGTGTTTGCCAGGTGGGGCGTTCCCGTGAGGCTGGAGGCTGCCCAGGGCCCCCAGTTTGCTCGGCATGTCCTGGTGAGCTGTGGGCTGGCCCTGGGAGCCCAGGCAGCCTCCCTGAGCAGGGACCTCCAGTTCCCCTGCCTGACCAGCTCAGACGCCTACTGGGAATTCAAGAGGGCCCTCAAGGAGTTCATCTTCCTGCACGGCAAGAAGTGGGCGGCTTCCCTGCCCCTGCTGCACCTGGCCTTCAGGGCCTCCTCCACCCAGGCCACGCCGGTCCAGATCCTGACGGGGGATGAAGTGAGGCTGAGCGAGCCGCTGTGGTGGGAGATGAGCAGTGCCAATATCGAAGGGCTCAAGATGGATGTCTTCTTGTTGCAGCTCATTGGGGAGCTGTTGGAGCTACACTGGCGGGTGACCGACAAGGCTAGCGAAAAGGCGGAGAATAGGCGTTTCAAGCGGGAGAGTCAGGAGAAGGAGTGGAATGTGGGCGACCAGGTCCTCTTGCTGTCGCTCCCCAGGAACGGCAGCAGTGCCAAATGGGTGGGCCCCTTCTATATCGGGGACCGGCTGAGCCTGTCTCTCTACAGGGTCTGGGGCTTCCCGACTCCAGAGAAGCTTGGGTGCATCTATCCCAGCAGCCTGATGAAGGCCTTTGCCAAGAGCGGCACACCCCTGTCCTTCAAGGTCTTAGAGCAATGACCGGGGTGCCGGGAAAACCCCCACTCCAGGGTCCTGGGCTTTTGCTGCTAGGCCTCCCCCAGCCTCGAGAAGTGGTCTCATAGCCCCATGGGGGCCTCGGTTGTGCCTTTTGCGGAGAAGTCAATTCACAAAGCTTTGCTGAATTGCCTTGAACTGGGGATCAGCGTCCCTATGGAAGCATCCCCAGTTTGGGATATCGGGAGAGTCTGTCAGGCTGTGAGATATGGGCCTCTGGCAGTTTTACCCTGGGGGGCAGAAAGTCCCCTTTTTAAGGTAGGCCAGGCTCGTTGTCTTTCCCCGGGTATCCCTATTGTCCTGTCACACGTGTGCAGGTACATACACACGTCCCCCCAGAATGTTACTCCTGCCTGTCCTAACGGTCAAACGGTGTTGGCTCTGGGCCTCAAAATCGGAACCACATTCCCTTATCAAACAGAAATCTCAAATATGGACTCTTCCCCTGAACTGTCCACCTGGGGACCCTTTGCTCTTCTCACTGTCACAGCTGACCCAAGTCCATGAGGGCTGTGGAGAGGCAGCCCATTCCCAGTCTCACAGCCACCTTCCTCAGGCCAGCCTAGGCCTGTCCAGTTGTCGAGGAGGGACTGGCAGTTCTGGGCCCAAGGCTCAGAGCTGGGGTAGAAGTACGGCCAGCCACATAGAGCATCCCGATTGTCAGCAGGGGAAGGGCAAGGAGAGACAGCCTACCTCAACTGGCTCTAGCCAACGAAGACAACCCGTCCCCTGCTTCAACGGCGTCAACCAGAACAGGAATCAAGGATCTCGATGCCGGGTGTGGCATCTCTACCTGACAAGCTACTTCAACTAGACCGAGGGGCCCAGGCCTCTGTTTGAAGGGGGCAGGGCGTCTGAAATGAGCAGTGCTGCATGCGGTGAGGTACTGGCACGGCTCTACTTTCCAACCCTGCCCCAAAGCCCACAGCCCTCTCTTCCCATGTCTACTGTACCCCGTATCCCCAGACCCCGCACAATGTGTGACTGCTTTGGTTGGATCGTCCCCTTCCCCTGCACCTGCCTTCTGCGTAGAGCAAAACCCAGCTCCCTCGCAGCCACTTCCTGCAAAGATCATCTTGTAGGGACAGTGAATTCCTCATAGGTGTGTGCACTTACACTCGTCCTCTGAGTGGCTGCTGCTTCTGCTGACTGTAGTTTCCTGGTGAAGGCTAGCACTGTGTCACTCTCCTCTAAGTAGTTTTATTTTTCCAAAGCCGAGCCAGACTCCTGGCCCAGCTCAGGTTGCCAAAGCGCTTGGCATTGCTAGAGCCAGAGTAGGACCCACCATCGAGTCCAGTTTGCTTGTTTCACAGCCAAGGTAAGAGGCCCGGAGGGGAAGTGACGTGCCCAAAGTCATACAGCTGGTTCGCTGGTGGCTGAGTTGGGACCAAGACTAAGCTTCCTAGCTCTCAGTTCACCCTAAACAGGTTTCTGGCGACAGGTTCAAGGGAGAGACTCCCTCAGAACCCTATCCCATCCCCCATCTCCCAGTTCTTGTAGACAAACTGCTTCGTTGTTGCCCTTAAATCATTTCCAGCTGTTAATCCTGTCCAGGAGAGAATGGTTGGGTGACAGCTGAAGAACTGAAAGGTGAGCTGTGGGATTGTTAGCAGACACCTTCTTTCCTCCTCTTTCCCCCTTTCTCCCCCTCTTCTCTGCTTCTCCCTTTAGTGGTATGCCCAGCCTCCTCCCTCCCCAGGCGGTACCCACATCCCAACTGCCCTCCTCCGCCTGCTCCACGTGTTAACCACACTTATGGTCTTCTATCCTTTTATATGATTGTTTTTCATTCGATTTGTCAATAAACGGATCCGAATGGAACCAAGGTCTAGTTCTCTTTAGCTGCAGGCTCACTTATGGGTGGGGAGGGTGGGGGGCAGTTGTGGGGTGCTGCTGCTGCTGCATGTTTCCCAGGCTGAGTTGAAGATTTGAAGGCCTGGGTAGTACCCTTTCAAGCTCACCTGACGCATGGTCTCATTTTGTAGATGAGGAGACTGGCACCCAGGTAGCGAGATACATCAGGCCCACGGCTGGTTTGTGGCAGGGCTGGGAGGGGAGCCCAGGCTATGGGCTCCCACGCAGCTGCTCTTTCCAGTCCCTGTCATGGAAGAACTGGGTGAATGAAGCCTGGCGTGAGAGAATGGCATCAGCGCTGACCCAGCTTAGTTGTATTGGAAACATGCCAGAATTGGGGCGCCGGGGTGGCTCGGTTGGTTAGGCAACACACTTCGGCTCAGGTCATGATCTCACAGTTTGTGGGTTCGAGCCGCACATCGGGCTCTGTGCTGACAGCTCAGAGCCTGGAGCCTGCTTTGGATTCTGTGTCTCCCCCTCTCTCTACCCCACCCCTGCTCATGCTCTGTGTCTGTCTCTCAATAATAAATAAACGTTAAAAAAATTAAAAAAAAAAAAAAGAAACATGACAGAATTAGGTTTGGATATTTACTCTATATCTGCTACCTGTGTGGCTTGTTTCTCGAGGCCTCGGTTTCCCCATCTGTGAGATGCAGGGTGATGACTCCCAAGTTACAGGATGGCACAAGGATTACATGAAATAATATGTGCAAAGAAGCTACTGTGGTGCTGAGTATGGTGTGAGCTTTCATCTCTGCCGTGGACTGTATGTTTGTGTCCCCACCAAATTCATATGCTAAAATCTTAAACCCCAGGAGGATGCTATTAGGAGGTATTAGGAAGGCCCTTGGGAGATAATCAGGTTTAGATGAGGTCATCAGGGTGGAGCCTCCATGGTGGGATGAATGTCTTTTAAGGGAAAGGGGCCACTCCTTGCTCTGTCTCCACCATGTGGGGTACAATGAAAAGATGGCCATCTGCAAGCCAGGAAGTGGGCTCTCACCAGACACTGGATCTGTCAGCACCTTGATCTTGAATGTTCAGCTCCAGAATTATGAGAAATAGGTGACTGTTGTTTAAGCCCCGCCCCGCCCCAGTCTATGGCATTTTGTTTATAGCAGCCCGAGCTGCCTGAGACAATCACATACTAGCTAACGTTTCTCTTCTTCCTGCCCCTGGAACTCTTGCCGTTTTTGATCCTCAGGTTCAGAGACCTTCCTAATGTTGGCCCAGCTTCCCGACTCTGGGCCTCTGCTTCTTGGTGCCTTCCTCACCTGCCCAAACTTCTGTTCAGCACTGGCAGGGGTATGGAGCAGCAGGAAGGAAACTTCTTTCCTGAGAACTCCCCAGTGTGTGTCATTCATTATTCATGGATTATTCAATCCATTATTCATGGATTCAACGCTGTCATTCATTATTCATGGAGCACCTACTATGTGCCGGGCCCTGTCTAGGTGTGGGCTGGGTAGCAGGTCATGTGAGTCATAAGGTCTCTGCCCCTTGGAATCCTCAGTTAGGTGAAGGAGACAATTCAACAAGCAAATGCAGTGCAGGGGAGTAAGAGAGAGAGAGAGAGAGAGCATGGTACATGAGCTTGGGGCTCAGGCACCTGGGATCTCAGCTCACATGCCATTCAGACAGGTCATGGTCTTCCCTGACCCCCTTCACCAGGAATAATGCACATGCCCTTAGTACAAGGCAGCAAGGGAAAGGCTCAGAACTCCTAAGTGGAAAGCCAAGCAGAACGCTGGCTCAGCAAAACCTCTAGTTTTTACTCAGGATGACTTTAAGCAATAATCAGATTTTACCCACATTGGCTTCTGAGCGCTGGGATGGTGAGATTTTTCTTCTTCACTGTTGAACAATTCTGAGCAGGATTTGAGATTCCTCCTACCTTTAGGGGAGGGCATAGTAAAAGTTTGTCTAGAGTTGACCATTATGGGCATCACAGCCTACCAGTCACTGCTTCTCTCGTTTATGCCCATCACGATTTTCCCTTCTCATATGGGGCACTGGAAGGTGGGCTTTCCCCAGAGAAATTACAAAGCAGCCAGTATGCAGATAGTTCTGTGATGTAACACAAGTCATAAAGACAAAGCATGTTCCACACTGTATCCTGTTCTCACGTTAAAACTTAACATAAACTAGCTGGTGAGATTAAGACCCATAAGCTTTGTGACACCACGCTTTCCCAGCAACCATTTACTAAGTTCTTGCATTCACAGGTAAAAGTGAACACATTTGAATGAAAGGAGCATTGTAACAGGTAAATGGCCACTATAAAACCAAATAAAAATCCTACATGCCTTTTAGTTTTTAATTTTTATAAGCTTATTTATTTAATTTGGCAGAGACAGAGACAGTGTAAGTGGGCGAGGGGCAGAGAGAAAGAGAGAGTCCCAAGCAGGCTGCTAGCACAGAGTCTGTTGCAGGGCTCGAATTCATGAAACTGTGAGATCATGACCTGAGCCAAAACTAAGAGTCAAACGCTTAACTGACTGAGCCACCCAGGTGCCCCCCTACATGCTTTAAAATTATTTTTCAGTTAATTTATTTATTTTGAGAGACAGAGAGACAGGGAACGAGAGAGAGAGAGAGAGAGAGAGTAGTACAAGCAGGGGAGGGGCAGAGAGAAGGAGAGACGTGTGCCAGTGCAGCCCCTGATGCGGGCTCGAAGTCACACACTGAGATCATGACCCGAGCTGAGCTCAAGAGTCAGATGTTTAACCAACAGCGCCACCCAGACGTCCCACCACCCCCTATATGCTTTTTAAAGATTGCCAGAGAATCCTTGGGACATGCACCCTTTTTAATTTATTTACCAATCCAAACAGTAACAGTAACTTACACATATTGAGTACTTGCTTTGTGCCAGGCACTGTTCTAAGTGTTTTCCAACCCTGTGGGGTAGATACAATTGTTTTCTCCATTTTATAGAGGAAGAAGATGGGGCACAGAGAGGTTCAGTCATGGAAGGTCATGTGCAGCCACTAAGTGAGAGGCTCCTGTGCCACCGTCTTAACCACTATGCTCACTGCTTCTCCTGTGAGCATATTCACTTCGTTGCTACGGTTACTCTGCCTTGCCCCCCTTCAATCTATGGCCTGTCTTTCCTTAACGTGTTACACCGTGTCGATTAAGATTTCTCCATTTCAGGTTGGTCTGGATCAGACTGCTGTACAAACTAAAACCCGTCCCAATTTGCCTTAGGTGGGTCCAAGAACGATTCCCTTGGCCTTGATAAATTTTGACTTGAAGGCCAGGCCTTCTCTTCTCTGAGGTGTGATGAGAAAACAATGATTTTGAGTTGCTGCCTGGGTATTTCACAGTATGATAACCCCCGCTCATGCCCAGAGGCTGGATGGTTTTCAAGGACCAGAGCTTAGGATACTCACCCCAAATTCCCACTTTGCTTTTCCTGGGGGCACCATTTAAAATAACCACTTGAGAGCTGAGCACACAAAATTTTAGTGACCTCTGTGCCAACCACCTTATGAATAGTAGGTGCTCGTTACCCTGCTCTCTACATCCTGTTCATTCACTCGTGACCGGGGACAAATGCCTGCCCTTCCCTTGGTTCATTGTGTGCACCCCCACCCCCGTTTCTGGGATCTGTAATAAATCTTGTGTCACTACTTCCTTTGTGTGCATGTACCGAAACTGCACCTTTAATGAAAACGGCCCTGAGGTGAGAGCTCGGTGGAGAGCGGGCTACCTGCCTACAGTGCCCTGTGTGAGTGGCTTGTGCCTCCTCATTATGACCTCCTCAGCAGGTCATGAGCCGCATATTCTTTTTTTTTTTTTAATGTTTATTTATTTTTGAGAGACAGAAGGACAGAGTATGAGCAGGGAAGGGGCAGAGAAAGAGGGATACACAGAATCCAAAGCAGGCTCCAGGCTCTGAGCTGTCAGCACAAAGCCCAACATGGGGCTCGAACTCATGGAGTGTGAGGTCATGACCTGAACCTAAATCGGATGCTTAACCGACTGAGCCACCCAGATGCCCCATAAACTGCATATTCTTGACTTAATACACCAGCTCTGGGTCCCCCAACACAGGATGGTGTCACTTTCCCTCATCTAGTACCTGGTGCTACTTTTACACTTCCACATTCTTGTAGATGGTCAACATGAAGCAGGAACTTGTAGTGGCTGGATTGCCAAGGATCTCAAAACCACACTAGGTAATGTCTCATTCTGAGACTCACCGATCCCTTAAAGGGCTATGCAAGGAAGTTCACTTATATAGATCAGTATGGCAGCCCCAGTGTGGAGAATGGACTGAGGGAGGCAAAACTGGAGGCCAAGGGGTCAGTTAGAAAGCTTCTGGAGAACTCTATCTAGGAGACTAGTAGTTTGAGTCAGGGGGGTGGAACACAATAGACAGGGCTCCTGGTTGTGATTGGCTATGGGGTATAAGGGAGAGGGAAGAATTGAGGACAACGGCTAGTGTTGGGTTGGGGAAACAGGGAGGTTTCATTCATGGAGGACAGAGACACACAGAGAGAGAACAGATGTAGGGAGGAAAGAGTATAGTTGACTATAAGGTGGGGCGTCCAATGTATGCATCAGGGATAGAGATAACAAGTGTGGAAGCTGTCAGCACATGGATGGAAATTCAAGCTTTTGAGAATGTATCGGGCCAGAAGGAATCCTAGGGCAGAACCTTGAGGAAAAACATTTAAGACTTGAACAAAGGGGTAGAGGAGCCCGAAAAAGAAACTGAAGCCTGGGCAGAGAGTGGAGGGCAAGCCCAGAAGGTGCACAGTCAGGGAAATTGGCACAGAGAGTTCTGGTAGGAAGATGTGGCCAACAGGGTCAAATGTTAGGGAGGAATTGAGTAACAGAAGGACTGGAAATGTGCATTGACTTTAGTGACACCAAAGTTGGGAGTGACCAGGCTGAGAGCAGTTTAGGTGGAGCAGTGGAGGCCACAGTTGACTTAGGAGGTGAGAAACTGGCGAACATAAATATTTGACTCTAAAGAGGAGGAGAGATGATGTGAACATAGAGCCGGGGACATATAGAGCTCTGTATCTACAACTATTTCCACACCTATCATTTTCTTTTTCAGAGTCAAGAGTCTTGAGTCTATTTAACTACTAAAGGGAAGGAGTAGAGAGGGAGAGGTTGAACCTTAAGAGAGAAGTGAGACTAAGGAAAGGGGATGTTTGGAGGAAGTGAGATCCGTGACTGGTGGATGCAGGTAGCTGCCTTGACAAGAAGAGGGACACGTCTTCTACTGAACCAGACAGGAGGGAGCAGAGATGAGAATGGTGAGTTTCCAGATGTGGTGGTGGGAAGGGTTCCTACCTGGTGTTTCTGCTTCTTCAGTCAGGTTGAGGGTGAGCCCGTTTGCTGCTGATGACAGGGGCAGACCTGGCGGTGTAAAAGGTTTAAGGAAAGAACAGAAAGCTTCAGTTGGATGCTGGGGAGGATGAAGAAAAAAGCTGGCAGAGGAAACCACAAAAGATTTGCACAGAGGATTGGGGACAGGGGTGACTGGACACCATGGGTTTAAAAAAATTTTTTTTAAATGTTTATTTATTTCTGAGAGAGAGAGAGACAGAGTGTGAGCGCAGGAGGGGCAGAGAGAGAGGGAGACGCAGAATCCAAAGCAGAGTCCAAGCTCTGAGCTGTCAGCACAGAACCCGACGAGGGGCTCAAACCCACGAGTTGTGAGATCATGACCTGAGTCAAAGTTGGATACTTAACTGACTGAGCCGCCCAGGTGCCCCTGGACACCAATGGGTTTAGATCCACAGTGCATCCTTCAGTAGCGGGACTTTCTCTGCTGAGATTGGCTGCCAGGGTGTGGGCACAGGGAGGCAGGACAGCTGCATTCTTTTTTTTTTTTTTCTTTTTAATGTTTCTTTTTGACACTGAGAGAGACAGAGCATGAGCGGAGAAGGGCAGACAGAGAGGGAGACACAGAATCCGAAGCAGGCTCCAGGCTCTGAGCTGTCAGCACAGAGCCTGATGCGGGGCTGGAACTCACGACCGCGAGATCATGACCTGAGCCGGAGTCGGATGCTCAGCTGACTGAGCCACCCAGACGCCCCAGGACAGCTGCATTCTAGTCTTAGGATTCTTAAAGTCTGAGGAGCTTATTGTTCCTGGAGAGGAACACTAACCACCATTGGTGTTTATTTATCGTTTAATCTATTTACCTCATAAACCTACTTAAGCAAAAGTGTTTAAACATTTAAACACAGTTTGTATACCCAATAAATCAAAACCTACCTATTTTACAAATCAAATTATTTAAACATTTCCTGTAAACTTAAAACCTCCTACATATTTTGATAGGATCACCAGTAATATATTAATTTCTCTAAAAGCATGATTTTGGTAAACCACACACATCTTACAAGGACCATGAAATTTATTACACCTATACTATGTGTATACACATTTTATAAAAATGGGTTTGTAGACCCAAGAGATGGACACTATCTCAGTTCAGACCAATTTCTGAATTTAGATAATCCCAAAGAACATTATCTCAGGGCAGATGAAGTTTTATATGATTAATCAATGAATGATTGGCTGGGACCTGGGAACTGGAGCATCTTCTGAAATGACTAAAATTTGGGGCGCCTGGGTGGCTCAGTCGGTTGAGCATCCGTCCAACTTTGGCTCAGGTCATGATCTCACGGTTCATGAGTTTGAGCCCTGCATGGGGCTCTGTGCTGACAGCTCGGAGCCTGGAGCCTACTTTGGGTTCTGTGTCTCCCTCTCTCTCTCTGACCCTCCCCCACTCTCACTCTGTGTCTGTGTCTCTCTCTCTCAAAAATAAACATTAAAAAAAATTTTTTTTAAATTAAATAAAGTGACTAAAATCTGAGCCAGTGTTTACCTTGTATACCATGGGAATTTCTTAAACCCATGCTTTTTCCATGTGATTTGTGTGTTGTAACTGGATGCCTTTATTTTATTTTTAAATTAAATTAAATTAAATTAAATTATTTTATTTTATAATACATTAAAAAAATCTTTTTTTAACATTTACTTATTTTGAGAGAGAGACAGAGTGCGAGTGGGGAAGGGGCAGAGAGAGAGGGAGACACAGAATGTGAAGCAGGCTGCAGGCTCTGAGCTGTCAGCACAGAGCTTGACATAGGCTCGGACTCACAAACCACGAGATTATGACCTGAGCCGAAATCGTGCGCTTAACCGACTGAGCCACTCAGGCGCCCCAATACATTTAGATGTTTATTTATCTTTGAGAGAGAGAGAGAGAGAGAGAGAGAGAGAGAGTGCAGAGGAGGGGCGGAGAGAGAGGGAGGCAGGAGACAGAGAATCCCAAGCAGGCTCTGTGATGTCAGTGCAGAGCCCAACACTGGGCTTGAACTCACAAATCTCCAAGTCATGACCTGAGCCGAAACCAAAAGTTGGCTGCTTAATCAATCGAACCACCCAGATGCCCCAGGATGCCTTTCCTTTAGATGATGCCATCTTTTTTTTTTTTTTCAACATTTATTTATTTTTGAGAGACAGAGACAGAGCATGAGCAGGGGAGGGGCAGAGAGAGAGGGAGTCACAGAAGCTGATGCAGGTTCCAGTCTCTGAGCTGTCAGCACAGAGCCTGATGTGGGGCTTGAACCCACAAACCGTGAGATCATGATCCGGGCTGAAGTCAGACACTTTACTGACTGAGCCACCCAGGCGCCCCTAGATGATGCCATCTTAAAACTTAATGACTAGGATATTTCAAAAATGTCCATGTTCCCTGCAGATGTTCCAAAAATGCCCATGCCCTGATCCCTGGAGCCTCTGAATTATGTTTCATAGCAAAAGGGACATTTTCATATGTAATTAAGGTTATTTATTTATTTATACTTTGAGAGAGAGAGAGTGAGCAAATGAGGGAGAGGGGCAGAGAGAGAATCTTTTTCTAAATTAAAAAAATTTTTTTTTTTAATTTTAGAGAGAGAGTGAGCAAGTGAGTGGGGAAGGGGCAGAGAAAGAGAGAGAGAGAGAGAGAGAGAGAGAGAGAGAGAGAGAGAGAATCTGCACTCAGCGCAGAGCCTGAGGCACAGGGCTTGATGCACAGGGCTCCAACCCAGGACCATGAGATCATGACCATGCGATCTTGACCTGAACTGAAATCAAGAGTCGGATGCTTAACTGACTGAGCCACCCAGATGTCTCATGTAATTAAGGTCAAAAGAGGAAGATTAGCCTGGATTATCTGGGCAGGCCCAATCGAATCACATGAGCACTTAAAATCAGAGAAATTTCTCCACTGAAGTCAGAGACTTCTGACTCTCAGAAGGATAGGTCAGAGAGATTCAAAGTGTGAGAAGGACTTGGCCTGACATTGCTGGCCTAAAGATGGTGGGTGCCAGGGATCTCAGTCCTACAGCCATAAGGAACTGAATTCTAAATGCTCTTGAAAGTGGATTCTTCCCCTTCAGCAGGGAAGGCAGCCCTTGCTTTCACCCTTATGAAACCCCAAGTAGAGAAGCCAGTCATGCTCTGCTGGACTCTGACCTACAGAAAACTGTGAGATAATAAATAGGTGTTGTGTCAAGCTGCTGAAGTTGTTATATAGCAATAGAAAACCAACACAGTAACTTCCCTGCCATTATTTACGAATTTATGTACCCCATTTGCACGTTCAAAAACATCTAGTTGTTTTTCCTCAATATCCAGTCTCCTCTTTTTCCACATTATAAAACTCATGATGTTTAGCTCAGCATGGCTGTCTGGAATAAAGACTCGATTTCCTAGCCTCTCTCCTTGGCCTGGTGTGGCCAGGTGTGCCTAAATTCTAGCCAATGAGATGTAATCAGCATGTCGGGGGCAACTTTCAGAAGGCTTCTATAAAGGAAGGTGGTGTGCTCTTTCTTCCTTTCTGCTTCCTGGGGGGCTGTAAGGCTAATGTAATGGCTGGCGTGCAAGGAGCCATCTTGGGCCATGATATGGCATGCTAACGATGGTAGAACAGCACGAAGGGAAACTTGGCTGCAATCATCATAAAACTGTGATCCAGCCCTACTCTTTATTTGTGAATTCTTCTATGTGAGACAGAAATAATCTTCTTTGTTGGTTAACCCGTTATTATTTTGGGTTTGCTGTTACTGCAATCTCATTGAAATTAGTTTGGTGACATAGAGGCTCCCTTTCCCAAGAAATGAAGGATCAAATTTGAGCTGTGAGCAGTTATCTTTTGGACGTTTGACTAATTCATCATCTTGCAACACACTGTTGGGCTCCCCTTCTTCCTGGTTGTGATATATGACCAGATGGTGCCAATCAGTCTCCTCCATTCTTGATACAGTTCCAACTTTTTCTGGAATCACTCACAGCTCTATGTGTCCACCCTTCCCTACTTATACAGATAAAGAAAAATAAGTATACTTTACGAAGAGATAAAATACTCACTATATTTACACTCTTCTACTTATCAGAATTAGCTAAATATATATGATTATATTTGTTCTTCTTCACTTGATAAATTAACTATCTTTTTGCACATTTTATAGTGACTTTTTCCCTTTTAAATATCACTACAGAGTCATGGATTTTAAAAATTCACCTTGTTCCAATTAACTGTATTATTTTCCTTTCGATGATCAAATGGTCACAGCATGTCAAGGGGTGGGAGAATTTGAAAATGGATTCCTTTGCCTTTTCGGCTCTACCCGATACAGTTTAAAAAGTATCCTTGCTTTTTGTCATTAACAACATGCTCCAGGCATAGAGTTATTTAAGAGATGGAGTTCTGTTCTTTTTATTTTATTTATTTATGTATTTATTTATGTATTTATTTATTTATGACTTTTATTTTTAAGTAATCTCTACACCCAATGTGGGGCTCTAAACTGCAACCCCTAGATCAAGGGTCACACGTTCTACCAACTGAGCAAGCCAGGCGCCCCGCCCCAAGTTCTTTTAAAAGTGAATCGTATTTGAGGCAAAGATCCAGGTGCTCAGAATGCATATCAGATTTTTTCTAATATTGTTTCTAGCTACTTTAGTGACAAATTTTGAAAAAGTTACTTCTTTTGAAAGCCACACATCCGCGTTGGTGCTTCCTATGTAATTTAAGCATTACTAATTTCCTTTTGTATTTGACTCAAATATACAATTTTACATTTCTCTTCTCTAAACATACCTGCTTGTATCCTGTAACCCCTGATCCAAATTGTAAATGGCATCTTGTCTCTTCAGGGCTCCTGTGGTTTCTCATTGACTGTCATTCTCTAGTTGCTTTACTGATAGGTTTATCCATGCTGGGAGAATGGGACAGCGTGCGGCAAGACATAGAGATTTTATAACACTGGCAGGAGAGTGGCTGAAGGGATGAATCATAGCATCTAAGACAATAGGAAGTTTAAGAAGGAGGACAAAACAGCACAAATCAGGAGAAAGAAGAGAGACCAGGACTAGTTTGGGACAGGTACAGTGAAGGTAGCTGAGAGAGCTGGGAGGGTGGCGGTCAGAATGTGGAGTCGTTGAAGTTCAGATCACAAAGGTTCTAGGAGGTGGCCGCGTCATTGACGTGTGTCATGCTTGGAGATCAGTACTTGCCCACGTGTGACTGTCTACCCCTACCTCCAGCTGTCCAAGGAAGCTCAGCACACCCACTCTTGGCTGCAGCAAACACACACGCCCCACGTCTTAGGTGGGGAGGTGAGGGCCAGAGTCCATCGGGGACCTTGCACAGATGGATGCCCAGATTCACTGTCTGCTGGCTGCCCCAGTGTACATGAAAAGTGTGTACCATGTTCAGTCTGGGCACATGGCCTTCCTGCCCCACCAGCCACAGGCTCTGGGCTGTCGTGTGGTCCTCCCCACACTTCTGCTGGTCGCTAAGCCTCCTGCCCTAGCCCACACTGTGCTGGCTCGGCTTCTGACTCTGCTGGCCAAGATCCGTGATGCTGGCACACCTCATAGGAAGGAGCCTGCAGGGTACACTGAGGCTGGTCCATCTGGGTCCCTGTGGGGGGGCCTGTCAGGCTCACCTGTGCCACCTGTCCCCAAATAGCACTGAGCAGAAGGCTGGGGGTGGAGGAACAGGAAGAACAGAGTCTGCAAAGTAGCACAGGCCTTGCCACCTGCCGTACCTTGCAGGCACAAAGAGACGCAGTGGGAGGATGGGGGTGGGAGGGTAGGTGAGGGGGGCCAAGTCCCCAGACACCACAGCTCTACTCTTCACCTTGGGTGTTAGGCACAGGGTTCCATGCAAGAAGGTGGAATACAGGCAGCCACAGGGAGCCTCTCTCCTACTCCAAAGATGCTGCTTCTGGGGCAGGAGAGGGCAGAGGGCAGAGGGCAGAAGGCAGGGGTTAGATTCCAGTCCTTGAAAGGCCTGAACCCTTAGAGTGGGAAAATGAGGAAGCCTGAGAAGCTTGAGTATTTCCAGCCCCCTAGTAGGTTCCCCCGACGCAGGCGCAGGGACACTCGGTCCCCAGGGTCCAGGGGCAGTAACACAGAGCTGGTGGCTGCCTCTCGGGTCACATCAGGGTCGTTGGCAAAGGCTGAGATGACGGGCCACGTGTTCAGCATCAGGCTCACCTGGTGAGATGAGCCCAGTTAGCACTTCTCCCTTTATCCCAAGATCCCCCACTTGCCCGAGGGCTTCTTCTTTTCTCCAGCTCCCAAGGGATACTCTGCAATCCTGGGAACTTGGGGCTCAGCACACGCTCAGTGGGGGGCTGAGGGATGGCCAGGGTTGGACTCAGTACCTCCTCCACACTCTCTGCTAGACAGGTCCTTTCCTCTCTTCCTCCTGCCAGCCGCACCACCCCCATCCCCCACCCCCACCCAAGGACACCGTCAAGGGAGGGACTGCCTAGGAGTCAGCAGGACTCTACTTATTCCCTCTCCCTTCCCTCCCCTCCTGAGCCAGGACAGGGCCCCAGTACACAGGTCACCTGGACAGTCTGGCGGTTGTACACCTTCACCACATGGAACCGGAAGCTATAGACACCACGAACAGGGGCCACAAAAGAGCCCGAGGCCCGGTCAAAGCCACCACCCTCATTCACCAGGACCTGTGGGAAGCAGACTCTGCTGAGTGGGGATTGAGGGAAACTACTGGCTTATGGGACAGGGCAGTGAGTAAGGAAAAGAAGGGGTGGCAGGTAGATAAGAATAGGAGGAATGCACAGATTCACAAGAAATGATGAGAACGGGCAAGGAGGAGTGTGGGTAGGGGTGTAGGGAAGGGAGACAGGCAGCAGGGCAGAGGAGCGGAGGAGCACCTAGTCACAGTAGGGGGATTTTCCTTAAGAGCCAAGTGGGTTTGAGTAGTTGATTTCAGGTCATTACACGTCCCCTGGATAAGGGTAGGGGGATTACCTGGTCAAAGTAGATGGCCCCACTGGTGCCATTGCTGATCTCCCCTGCTGGCTCGTGGTGGTGGCTTCGGACTGCAGCAAATGCCACTCTTCCTGGGGGGGCCTCTCCCAGGGCTGCTCCCCCAGGCCCCCCTGCAGCAGCTCGGCCAGGCTCACAGACCACCAGGCATTCCCCCTCCAGGAGGACAGGCTCTGCCCCCTCTTGGGCCCACCCATTCCCTAGGGTCAGAAGTATCAGGGCCAAGGGCAGCCTGGGGCTGGGTGGGAGTCTTGGTCGCCAGTGTCGCTTTGCTCCTGGCATGGCTGAGTTGTTCTGTGACCCACAAGTCTTCCTGTCTTGTCCCCTCTTGCCGCTCCTTTCAGTTCCTGCTTCCCCCGGGGCTCTCACCACCCCTCACCCTGCTCCTCAGCCCCCTCTCTGGGTCTCACTGTTAACCTGGTCTCAGCATCTCCCTCTCCATACCTCTCTGTACCCCACGACTCTGTCCTGCCTCTCTCTCCTGCTGTCACTGCAGTTCCCTCCTCCTTGGCAGGGCACGAAGTGACAGCAGTTGGGCGCTAGGAGGCAGAGGAGGGATGAAGCAGAGAGACAGAAGGGCTACAGCCAGAACCCAGGGCAGCCCCTCTGGAGCGCACTGAAGGCTGGATCTGGGACCATAGAGAACTTGGTGTGTAAAAGTGTACATGTGCCTGTGAGAATGTGTGACAGCCTGTAGGTGTATGCTGGTGAGCGTGCATCTATGCGCCAGACAGCTCGTACAGCCCCTCCTTTTCCTCATTCCTCTCCTCTTAAAATCCCTCACTAGTCAACAGCCCTCTCAGTGGCCCCTTTCCGCCATTAGATGAAAGCGGGTGACCTTGTCTTTCCCCTACGATCGTGGTGGAAAGTGCTTGGGCCAACCGTGTCAGTATCTTGTGACCGTGGGCCAGTCTCTTTCTCTCCTTGATCTTCCACATCTTCATCCGAAGGGATCCTCTTCACCTCCAGCTCTCAATGAGTGGTTCCTCTCTCCCGAGAAACAACTGCGCAGAACGAGCGAGAACCCAGATTTACCGGGAGGTGAACCCATCAGGCAGGCTTGGAAGCTGAGGACAAGCGAACCCCGGGCGAGTGGGCGGGGCCGGGAGGCGGGCCGGGGGCGGGTCAGGGAGGGTCCCGGCGACAGGCGCGCGCTAGGGCCCGGAGCCCGCCCTGCGCCGGGTGGGGCCTGGCTGACTCCGCCCCGGGCCAGGAAGTGACTCAAAAAACTGTTCGAGATGTGGCGAAGACAGGTCCCCGTTGGGTGAGGACTTCGGGAAGGCCCGCCCAGTTTCGGGCTCCCAGCCCTTCTCCGCTGGGCCTGGGGCGCGGGTGAAGCTGGGGCCTGCAGGCACCGAGAGGCGCCCGCTGTACTGAGGCCGAAGCAGGCGGCCAAGGCGGGTAGGCGCGCTCTGCCCCGTGCCCCGGCGGCGGGAGCCGAGCCGGAGGCCCCTGTGCTGAGCGCGGCCGGGGGAAGGGCGCCGGGGGCGGTGGCAGCTGGCGGCTGTGGGCGGGACCCGGCTTGACCCCTGGGCCCCGGGTGGGGCCTTGGCGCTACCTAGAAGAGCGGCGGACGGCGGAGGGAGGGGGAGAGGTGGGAGGGGCTAGAACCTTGGAAATGGCAGACCAGGGACTCCAGAGGACATCCCAGTTCAAGCCCTGGTGCGGATTCATCTTTAAGAGGCCGTCTTGGACGCGGAGACTGCAGAGATCCTGAGGAGAGGGACTCTTTTGTCATCTATCCACTTCTGGCCTCCAGACCGAGCTGGAGCCCCCACTCTTCCTGCTTAGGGCTGTGGTCAGCCTTTTCCAAAGGCCAGATGCCCATCCCCAGTAGGCAGCCTTGTTTGCCCATGACTTCCTCTCCGGAGAGAAGACCTGGTTCCGGATAATCTGACATTCTCTTCCTACCCCCAGGATGGACCCAGGTTGTTTACTAGATCGGTATCGCGACCTGTTGATTGCTGGTGTAGGGTGGGAGACCCAAGATTCGGGTTAAGGGGACAAGGAGGCTCTGAGCTGCCTTCCCTCCTTCCAGGGCTGGGTGGCCAAGCAGCCATGCCCACCTGGGGGGCTGGCTCCCCGTCCCCTGACCGCTTTGCCGTGTCTGCGGAGGCTGAGGACAAGGTGCGGGAGCAGCAACCCTACGTGGAGCGCATCTTCAGCGTGGGGATGAGTGTCCTCCCAAAGGACTGTCCTGAAAACCCTCACATCTGGCTGCAGCTGGAGGGCCCCAAGGAGAACGCCAGCAGAGCCAAGGTGAACACCCCTCTCTGACCCTTTGGGGAACAATGTCTCCCTCCCCTACAGGGAGGCAGAGCAGAGGAGGGGCCGCTGGGGAGGAGCTCCACTCACTCCTTGGTTGTCTTACTGGCAACCTCAGTGACTGTCATCTTTTGAGGGACTTTGCAAATCTGTATTTATCTGGAGTTTTGGTTTCATTTGAGCTATGTTGAGCCAGGTTCTGCCAGGACTTAGAGACAGGTGATTCCACTCAAATCAGTTGTGCTGTTTTTGAAGACTAGAGATAATCCGGTTGGGCAAGCAGGCCCCACCAAGGAATTCACTGGGGGATGGGAAGCCAGGCCCCATTGCTTCCTGCCGTCAGAGGTTCTAGTACAGCTCCACTTACCTCATGGGGTGGCCTCATGACCGAGTCTCCCTTTCCTTATCTATGAAATGTGAATAATAGCAGTATCCACTTCATTGGACTTATTGTGAATGAGATAAAGCATGAGTCCAGCAAAAGTTAGCAAATGACAGTCCTTGTGATGGAAATCTACAACACACATACGCACGCATACATATTTAGCACAAATACATATTTAGAGAGATGGCCTTGTGATCAGTTTATTATAATAATATCTTAAGTTGAGTCAGGTTCTAAGTGGAAATATTAGCCGTAGCCCTATCAGCTGAAAAGGGAAAAGAAGTGAGATTCTTGATCCCTTTTTAACCCTCACCTTTGTCAGGCTCTGTGGGGCTCCATTGCTCTGCCCAGGCATCCTGGAACTCAGGGATGGGGTGGTGGTGGTGTGCAATGGGCCTGAAGAGGCTACTGGGCCATGTAGAATTCCAGAAGTCTCCTTTTTTCCTATCCCCTATCCCTATTCCTCCCCCAGGAGTTCCTGAAGGGTCTCTGCAGCCCAGAGTTGCAGAATGAAATCCACTACCCACCCAAACTGCACTGCATCTTCCTGGGAGCCCAGGGCTTCTTCCTTGATTGTCTGGTCTGGAGCACATCAGCCCACCTGGTGCCTGGGCTGCCCGGCTCGCTAATGGTCAGTGGCCTGACTGAGGCCTTCGTCATGGCTCAGAGCAGAGTGGAGGAGCTGGTGGAGCGGCTGAGCTGGGACTTTCAGCCAGGGCGATCCCCCAGAGTCTCTCAGTGTGCTGGAGTGCTGCGAGACTTCTCCGCCCTGCTGCAGCCCTATGGGGATGCCCACAGAGAGGCCCTGCTACAGCTGCCCCTGGCTGTCCAGGAGGAACTGTTGAGTCTGGTGCAGGAGGCATCCAGAGGGCAGGGGCCCCATGCAATACCCCCCTGGGTGGGGGGGAGCCCGGGCCCACTGGGTGCTCAGTACCAGGGAGTCAGAGCTCTCTCGAGTGAAGGCAGGGAGTCCCTGCACACTGGACCTACAAGGTGGCAAGAGTCAAGGGGAGAGAGACATGTTATGGAGAAGGAGGGAGGGAAGCAGGGTGGTCCCAGGGAGATGGATTTGGGGTGGAAGGAGCTGTCTGGGCAAGAGGCCTGGGAGAAAGAAGGGGCCTTCAGATCACAGCCAGGAGGAGGAGAGGCAGGGCAGGTAGGGCCCCTGACAGGAAAGGGCCTGGGGAAGGAGGGGGTGCCTCAGGACAGAGGACGGTTCTGTGTCCAGAGTGAGCCTCCTGGTGCCCAGGGTTCCTGTCCGAGGGCAGCTCAGCCCCGGGGAGCCTCCCTCCTCCAGCGGTTACACAATGGGAAGGCCTCACCTCCAAGGGTGCCTAGTCCTCCACCTGCACCCGAACCCCCGTGGCACTGCGGAGACCGAGGAGACAGGGGAGACAAGCAGCAGGTCGTGGCTCGAGGCCGTGGGTCTCCATGGAAACGAGGTACCCGCGGGGGCAACTTGGTGACTGGCACGCAGCGTTTCCAGGAGGCCCTGCAGGACCCTTTCACCCTGTGCCTTGCCAATGTGCCTGGCCAGCCAGACCTCCGTCACATTGTCATTGATGGCAGCAATGTGGCCATGGTGTGAGTACCTGGTGGGCCTGAGGATCCCAGGGAGGGGGATGATATGAACAGTTTTATGGACCTTGGGGACACATGCTGAGAGGCCCCGTCTCTGGGGCCCTAGAGCACTGACCCCTTCCCACTGCAGGCATGGCCTCCAACACTACTTCTCCAGCCGGGGCATTGCCATTGCTGTGCAGTACTTCTGGGACCGGGGCCACCGTGACATAACTGTCTTTGTGCCTCAGTGGCGCTTCAGTAAGGATGCCAAGGTCAGAGGTGAGTTGGGCACGATGTTTTGTAACCCGGGATAGGCCCCGCTTCAACTTGAGGATAACCCCATTGTGCTCCTCTGTTTCTCTAGAGGGCCACTTCCTGCAAAAGCTATACTCCCTCAGCCTGCTCTCTCTCACTCCCTCCCGAGTCATGGATGGCAAGAGGATCTCCTCCTACGATGATAGGTACTTGCTTCTCTCCTGGCCCCAGTATTGAGATTCAAGAAGCACAGTGGGGGCAGCCGAGGCGGGGATGGAAGCCCCTGACCCTTTGTGCGGTCTCTAAGTCTGGGCAGCGGGAAAATGGCCAGTTATTCCTCCGCGTACCTGAATGAATCCAGGCCAGAGGAGACAGAAGGTAGACAACTGTGTTTGCCCATTCATTCATTTTTGATTCATCAGACTAAATGATGCCTTGTATTTATATAGTGCCTTACTGTCTAGAACATACTAGTTTAATGGGAAGCTGGGAAAGCTGGTGACATAAATAACTTCTTACAGCCCAAATTTCCAAACATGTAGAGAAATCCCCCTGGAAGTACCGGTGTAGCTGTTCAAAATAACAAAGGCAAAGGAAGAAACACAACGCGGCCATACTAAGATGATACAAAACGTGTTACAATAGGAACATCACTGGACTTAGAAGTTGAAGATCTGAATTTGAGCCCCAAGTTGTACCTACTCCTTGACTCTGACTACAGACCAGTCTCTTAACGGGTTAACCTCTTTGTCCCAGGGTCCTCTTCTATCTGTTCACCCTCCTTGTGAATATCAAAAGAAGCTAAGGTATGTGCTTGCCTCACTCAAGGTGCCAGGCAAGTGTACAGTGATAGTCCTTGACTTGTCAGGGACCCCCTCAACTATGGCAGTAGGTCTCATGTCTGTCACACAGAAATGCAGACATAGGGTAAGAGTGGTTACCTTTTTAAAAAATTTTTATATTTTGAGAGACAGAGACTGAGCGTGAGTGGGGGAGGTGCAGAGGGAGGGAGACACAGAATCCAAAGCAGGTGCCAGGCTCTGAGCTGTCGGTGCAGAGCCCGATGTGGGGCTTGAACTCATGAGCTGTGAGATCACGACCTAAGCTGAAGTCAGACGCTTAACCGACTGAACCACCCAGGCGCCCCAAGAGTGGTGGTTAACTCTTAACAAACAAAGGCTATACTACATGGCAAAGGCAAAGTGAGAAGTTAAAGCTGTCAAATTGTTTAAATAAAAAATCCAGGGCACATTCCCTCCCCAGGGTACACACATAGAGGGGGAAATGGGCAGATTTTTAAAAGCCAATTATTTGCAATTACAAGTTCTTTATTCCCTAGGATTTTCAGTCTTTTTTTTTTTTTTTCAACATTTTATTTATTTTTGGGACAGAGAGAGACAGAGCATGAACGGGGGAGGGGCAGAGAGAGAGGGAGACACAGAATGGGAAACAGGCTCCAGGCTCTGAGCCATCAGCCCAGAGCCTGACGCGGGGCTCGAACTCACGGACCGCGAGATCGTGACCTGGCTGAAGTCGGACCCTTAACCGACTGCGCCACCCAGGCGCCCCAGGATTTTCAGTCTTAAAGAAAAAAATGAGTTTCCAAGCCACAGTGATTATATATTTTGTCTTTTCAAATACTTTTTTCTCCCTAACGAACAAATGGTATTCTGCAAAAAGGCAGTTCACTTTCTCCCAGTGCTCTTCTGTTTTATGTCTAGATTTCACAGATTATCCAAGACATGGAACCTTTCCACACCAGCACTGACACAGAATTGAAACTGAAGAGCGAGTCAGTTGTAATGAATGTTAAAGGCACGTGTTTGTTATGTAGGTCCCGGTAGGCGGACAGCACAATATGAATTTGGAATTTTGTCTAGTTACAGTGAGTAGCAGAGTGGTGCATAGCATAGGCCTACTGAATGAATACTGCTGAGCAACAGAAGAAGTAACATGACAGTAAAATACCCTTAACCTGCAAATACCTTTTGTATTATCATATGATACCATGTACATTTGTATGTCGTCTCCTTCATGCGTTTCCCAGACAGAAACTCAGAACTAGTCATGTTACACCTAATGCTTATCACTCGTTCGCTGTTCACCACACTGTCTTTCAAATACTGCCTGCCCACTTAGCACCTAGCAGTAGGCACATGGCCTGTAGAAGGAGGTGGGGGTGCTGGGAATTAGGGAAGGCCTGATTATGGATTTCAGAGCCCAAACAAACCATAAACCGAACACTATGGCATCTCGGAGGAAAGGGAGCCCCCTTCTGGTGGGGATTTTGTGGGAAGGGAGAGATTAGCAAGTTTTTTTGTTGATTGAGGATGTGGGCTGGGCTGGGCCCCAGCTTTTTGGTTTCTAAACCTGTTATAAAAGACCCCCACCCATTGCCTCAAGAGTCCTATCTCATCTTGTGGAATCAGAATTACTAAAGTGAGGCCCAGGCATCTCTTTTTTAAAAGTTCCCTGGTGATCCTGTTCATCCAGTGAGGTTTGGGAAGCACCTCCAGATGGAGGGAATCGTCTGAGAAGCATGGTGGCAGTCAGACAGCACAGGGCATGTTTGGAGAACAGGGTGTTATCTGATCATTGATTTTGCCAGAGTTGAGAGTACATTAGAGAATACCAGAAGAGATACGGCTGTACAGGTAGATTGAGCTGGGTTCTAGAAGGCCGTAGCTGCCAGCCCTGTGGACTTTATTCAGTAGATAAATGGCAAGGAGGGAAGTTTTGTTTGGGGAAAACACGTGTTCTTTTAGGGGAGGGCAGGAGAGACTTGAGGGTGGTAAATGGCTGGGGTCAGGGCACCCCTTATCAGGAGGCTATGCAGTATCTCAGGTGCAATGTTCAAATAGTGAAGGGTAATGGTAGGACTGGAAAGGAAGGAGGCAGAGTGGAAGGCTCTTCAGAGGAAGAGCATGATGGATTTGTGACTGATGGGGGACGATGGAAGGAGACAGAGCTGGAGCCAGATCTCACGGTCTTTCGAATGAGGCACAAAGTGTTGGGTGGAGGGTTGTGGTGGATAGAGGGGATGCTCTTGGGAGACCATGCGGATTTGTCTCTGTTTCCTCTCTTAACTATGGCACCTGAATCTGGCAGTCACCTAGTGACTGGGTCAAGGTGAGGTGGGGGGGGTCAGATCTCCATGCCCAGAAGTGGGTCATGGAAGTCGATGATACTCTGGGGTTGGGGCCTTGGAGTATCCCAGAACGGCTGCCGTGGTTTTTGAGACAGGTTCATGGTGAAGCTGGCTGAAGAGACCGACGGGGTCATTGTCTCCAATGACCAGTTCCGGGACCTGGCGGAGGAGTCTGAGAAGTGGATGGCGATCATCAGGGAGCGGTGAGGGAACCCTCCCCTGAGAACAGGGCACATACTCGGACCTTTCTCTAAACCAGTTCTGTTCTGCCATCGGGTGAAGACTCTGGGAAGGGGCTTGATATTGCCTTGAAGGATACGGTGGCCAGTAATTTTCTGGTGGTGCTGATCTCAGCTGTCTGGGAGGTTCTTAAGGGTCCCTCTGTGACCATACATTCTCTGTCCCCATCCAGCCTACTGCCCTTCACCTTTGTGGGAAACCTCTTCATGGTTCCTGATGATCCATTGGGGCGAAACGGCCCCACGCTGGATGAGTTCCTGAAGAAGCCAGTCAGGTAACGCCCCAGCTTCTCCTAGACAGCCCCCAGCCCTGGGCCTCTGTCTGAAGGGCTTTGTGGACTTGGAGACTTGGGGGGAAGTGTGACCTCAATCTGGGCCAGCTTAATTCTTCAGTGGTTCAGGTTGCAGTGGGCTTGGCCGTATTTAACTGCTTTTCAGGGAATCCTGACATAGACCCTCCAGGCTGGGAGGGAAGCTTCCCCTGATCCATGTTTGGTGGATTATTTGGAACATGGTTGCTTTTACTTATAGCCAGTTGTATTTAGCACATCTGTGCCGAACCATGAAGTAAGTGGTCAATGTATTAGACTAAAACTAGATCATACCAGTGGCAGGGTTCATCTTCGTGGCTCCAAAGGAAATGTCCTCCCCTTCAGAAGTGGGTTGATACTGCCGCTCAGTGGTCATCTTGGGGAACTTCAGGACCATTCCCCCCCTCCCCCCTCCCTCCAAGCCAGGAATAGGCCAGGCAGTTAACTGGGATGCCCCCTGGGCTCTAACTTCCCTCCGTGATGCTCATCAGCTTTTTTTGTTCTGTTTCTTCCCAGGGCTCAGGGGTCTTCTAAGGCTCAGCATCCTTCCAGGGCTTTCACAGAACACGGTCCTCAGCAGCAGGGGAGAGAAGAGGAGGAAAAAGGCGGTGGTGGCATTCGGAAGACTCGGGAGACAGAGCGGCTCCGGCGCCAGCTGCTGGAGGTGTTTTGGGGCCAGGATCACAAGGTGGACTTCATCCTGCAGCGGGAGCCATACTGCCGGGACATCAACCAGCTCTCGGAGGCCCTACTGAGCCTCAACTTTTGAGTCTCACCTGTCCGAGTGGCTGCTATACCGTCAGCTCCAGCCTCACCCAGCTCAGCATTTTCTGTGAGGGTCCTTGTGCTGCTCAGATCCTGACCTAGACTCACTCTGAGTTGGTGCGACTTGATCTCATCTGGAGTCAGGACCTCAAATAGCTCTCAGGAGGTTCTGCTCAGCCTTAACTTCTCAACCTTGCCATAGCACAGGGTTTCTGTAGGGAGTGGTGGCTGCTGGGAAGAGTAGGTCCTGGAGATTGGGACTGCTAGCTCCTCCTTCAAATTGAGTTGGGGATGGAGACGGGGTTGGGGAACGAAGAGCAGGTGGCAAGAAAGCTAAGCCTTTCCTTGCCCTGGCTTTGGCAGGTCAGAGGACAGGTTGCTTCCTAGGCCTGGCTGGGAAGGGGGATGCTGGGCCCTGGGGAGGCTAGTGTTATGGGGTCTGGGTCACAGTGGGGCAGCAGGGAGCTGGTGAAGGCAGAGGGAGACTTGGCTTCCGGTCTCAGCTATGCCTGTCTGTGACCTTGATTGAGCTGCCTGGCCTTTACTTCTGTGTATAAATCAGGAGCAAAAATGCCAGCTGGGAAGAGAAATGAGAATGTGGGGGAAAGCTCCTTGGAGGAAAGGTACTTGCATCAAGTCTCAGGTGTGTCTGTCTGTGGCTGCACAGGCTTCCTAACCAAAACCTCACTGTCAGAGAGCTGAGGATCCTCAGTCCCCAGGGCCCGTGCCCTAGATTTTAACACTGCGTCCTCAGTATAATGTGCCCTATCATGGCTGCGTCCCTTTTGGGCAACCCCCCCCAAATCCACATTTATAAAACAGTTAATTAGGGGTGGCTGTTTGCATTACCAAAATACTCTCAGGGTTCCTATAAATGGCAGCTCTCCTGTTGCATTCAAGTGTTTGTTTACAGATTAACGAATGTGTCAGAAAGTCCCCGTTGAGATGCACTTGCTGAAGTGTTGAGTGTTCGCCAAACTGATGAAGCCATGCTCTGTCTGCAGTGACAATGTTAATGTGATCTGACCCCAGCATTTTCTCTACAGAACACATTTACTGCATAAAGTGAGGCCCCCTTCTGCTCTGTGTGCATGTGTATGGGGATGGAAGGGTTTATAGAGGTGGTATTGAGATGAACCAATTATCTGGAAAATGAAAACCAAAGGGTCCAAGTCAGAAGGCACCTGACTGGCCACCAGATCGACCACTGTCATCCTGATTCCTACATCCTGTCCTTTATCTGCTTCAAGTCCTCCTGTGCCAGAAAATTGACTACTCCAAGGTTGCACATTTCATCTGTGGACAGTATTGGTTGCAGCCCCCAAATATGCTTTTCTGTTACATCTACCTTTGGGTGGGTCATTCTCTCAGGAACAATACAGAGCCCGTCAACTTCCTGAAGAGTCCAAGACCAGATAAAGAAGTAGGACAAGTGCCCCTGGATTCTGTGCTGTCCGGGCTCTGCAGCAAGTCCCTGGACATGGTTCTTTTACGGCTGTGGACATCTCCCTGAGTGGCACACAGCGAGTTAAGTACTGCCATCTCCGTTCTTCATTCCAGCAATTAGTGTTGGGGAGCTGGATGATGGAGAGTGTCTTCAGCTCTTCTCCCATTAGGGCTTTATAGCACTAGCCTGTATGGACCTGACCTAGGGGCAGGTGTGTGGCAAAGAGGCTAGTTGTGGGGTAACTGACTCATAGACAACTCCTAGTCCTCTGGGAAGAAAGGAGATTGGGTAATCTGGCCCCAAACTGGGGGCTAGGGGGAACTACTTCTGGTCAAGGCGTGGCACACAATCAGGACAGTAGGCCAGAGGGACCCAACTGTCCTTTCGTGCTAGGGACTCTGGTTGCTTGAAGTCAGCCCAATCAGATGAGAGGCAAGTCCCAAGCTTCTTACAGGTGGGGATGCTGGCTTTGTCCTGCAGCTTCATGAACTAGGGCCAGCGGGATTGCTTTATTAATTCACTGCTGTTCAGTGACAGACTGAAGGCTGTCCTAGACTGAAGCCTTGTCTCTTCCTCTGCTGGCACCCTAACGGCACTGTGTGAACAAGTACACAGGGTGACCATAGAACCCACTGGAAATGGATGATCACTGCACTCGTTTTCTGGTCTCTACCTTTATAATAACCTCATGCCCCAAATTTGTTACTGGCTCTTGGCAAGGGAGGGACCAAGAAGAGAGATGCCCAGTATAACTTTCAAAACCCCAACGTAGGGAAAAGAATCATCTGGCATTTCCTTAGAAATAAATTCCAGAAGAATCTAGGCCAAAGAGATGAACAAAGCCTGTGAGATAATTTTATCTTTATTGCCTCAATCACAGAGAATTCTCTACACAACATAAAGGGTAACTGGGACAGTAATGGGACACACAGGGAAACCAATCTGGAAATTCTTTTCCAAGGAGTTGAAGAGTTTAAGGATCCAACTTGATGAGACTGCAACCTTGAGACACTGGACAGTCTCTCAGTTAAATCAGGTGGAGCAAAGGAACCATGAGGAGGGCAGGGAGAGGAATCTCTAAGGACTAGATGGTTTCAGGTCTCAGTACCTGAGCCTACTACCTGAGTCTCCAACCAGGAAGCCTCTGTTGAGGGACAGGACTCCAGCCCTGCCAGAGGCCTCCCCGCTTAGGCTACGACTTCCTTCAAGGCAGCCTCTAGCTCTGGGAAGGAATACTGGTAGCCTGTGGCCAGTGTCCGCCGTGGGACCACCTTCTGGCCCTCCAGCAGCATGATGGCACGCTCTTGCCCAAAGACAGCTTGCACCACCATGCTGGGGAGAGGGATGAAGGCTGGGCGGCCTAGGGCAGCGCCCAAAGCCTTGGCAAACTCAGCATTTGTAGTAGTGGGGGCTGGAGCCACTCCATTCAGGACCCCCTGCACGTGGCTTGCTTCAAGGGCATGGGCCAGGATTCCTGTCAGGTCTCTGATGTGAATCCAGGGGAAGAACTGGTGGCCTGAGCCGATGGGGCCCCCCAGGCCCAGGCGGAAGGGCAGCAGCATCTGACTGATGGCACCGCCCCCACGACCCAGCACGACCCCTAGAGCAGGCGAGAGATATGGTCAGATATGGTCGGGGAGGCTCCTCAGCCTCCAGCAGTTCCATAGTTCCTCCTGGTTTCCTCTTCCTCCCTTTTCCCAGGCCGGCTTAGCTCTGTAGTAGCTCAGAGGTATGGCTCTCTCTGGGACTTCCTGTCCTCCCATCCACAGCTTGGCCACAAATCTGCCACTCCCCGAGCCCAGGAAGACATTCCAAACCTGTCTGATACCCAGGCCCCTGGTTCTCACCGGAACGCACCACCACCTGGCGTGTAGACTCTCCAGGAAGCCTGGCTGCAGTTTCCCATTTGGTTACCAGGTTGGAGAAAAAGTCAAAATCCCCTCCTGGGCTGTCCTCATCGTACTCTGCAGTTGGGCTGGGCTGGTAGTAAGCTGCCGGTGGAATAGCACTGGTTTGCCCCAACATCCTTGGTCCTGCCTGGCCCTTTGCACCTGATGTTTCCCTTGGTCTTGCCCTCCTAGGTCTTTGGGATCTTCCCATGGGAAGACAGAGCCCTAGTTTTCCTTTGAACTACTCCACGAGTTGACCTGTTCCTGCCCTAGAGTAACTTATCTTTAGTTGTAGCTAAGCTGAGTGACTGCTAGAGTGTAGTGCTTAAGAGCAAAGACTTCGGTGCCAGGCTGCCTGAGATTTATTCTTAGCCCCACCATTTATTAACCCTGTGAGTTCAGGCAAGTTATATAACCTCTCTCTGCAGAATGTTTGCATCTTTACAACAGGAATAACAATAATACCTATCTCTCATAGGGTGCTTGTGAGGGTTAAATGCTGTAATATGTGTAAAACACTTAGACTAGTGGCAGATATATGTTCTATAACCGTTTGCAGTTCTTTGGTCCCAATGGTGAAATACAAGAATCAAATTCTGTTCCCAAAGAACTGTGCTGTGAGAAGCAAGGGACTTGGGAGTAGATGAGGCTTTTTCTGGCACTGAGAGCAGTGCCACTATCCCCTCTTCCTCTGAGAATCCCGGTTTCTCAGAGAAAGTACGCAAAGGTCAGGAGAAATATGCATGGACTGAGGGCCTAGGAAGTTGTTGTGCTTGGAAAAGATCAGTACTCGGGTGTGTATAGCTAGAAGGGCCTGAGCTAACCCCTCGCTGTGCAACCTCTCTTTCTGGCTAATATAAGGGGCTGGTGATTTGGGACATACCTACACCAGTGACTAAGACCCAGGCCTTGGGGGGTTGTGGGGCCTTAGTGATGGCTTTAGCCAGTATCTGGGTGGTCTCCAAGCGGCTGCGGAGAACCTCCTTCTGGAAGGTTTCATTCCACCTGCAGGAGGCAAAAAAAAAAAAAAAAAAAAAAAAGGGGAAGTCAGTCACTAAATACATACACGCATATCCCTTCCTCTTTCCCTAGGGCTCATCCGTACCCACTTCTAGTAAACCCCTGCACTGTGGTTTAGAGGAATGGCCCATCTCTCCTGTAGGAAAAAAAAAGGCATGTATCTTGGGTATCGAGTTATGAGTGAGGACTAAAGTCAATGGCTGATGCAGGCAGAAGGGCAGGTGGGTGTGGAGGGAGGAGTGGGGCGGGATGAGTAGTTTGGGATAGGAGTTTAGTTCTCAATCGGACATTTCCATTCGCCACAGCTCACAGGTTCTCCTAATCAGGGTCACACCCGTCCTCCCTCTGCTCTGAAGGACATCAGCTTCGGGGCCCTAGCTGACCTTCGGAGAGGGTTGAGGATGTTCTCTCCTGCCAGGTTGACAGCCGCATCACAGGGCGGCAGCCCCGACGTAGCGAGCTCATCCTGTTGAAGAAAACAATGAGGCAGGTACGGGTGGTGGTTGCCCTGCGCCGCCAAACCAGACCTTCTCCCATAGCTTCCAGAGGATGGACATACCCAGGTGATCCGACCGGGCCCGGGCTTTCGGGAGACCAACGTCACTTCGTGGCCCCTGGCTTTCAACAGCTGGGTTAGGGCTGTCCCAATGAAGCCCGTCCCGCCACCTGACCAGAAATTACGAGCTATTTATCCTCTCGGGGGGGGGGGTCACCTTCCGTCCCCGCATGTGGCCCCCTCCTCTGGTGCCATCCCATCTGACTCCAGACTTCTCCCCCCTCCCCCCTCCCGCGATGCAAAAGTGACACAGGTCACAGGGACTGGGGGAGATTCGGCTTCCTGAGATAGGAAGCCAAGGCTGGTGCACGACTACCAGTACACGATTCATTGCCCTCCCTCAAAAACGGTTTCCCACCTCCCAGTCTTTTGTTTCAACCTTTCCATAAGCCCGCCCCCGATTCTCCCTTTCTGCCCTCCCTCACCCACAAGCACCCGCATAGCGACCAGGACCTAACGCGCCCGCGCAAGATTTAGGGGGGAGTTCCCAATCTGGAAACGACCGCCCAATCCTGGAAGCGACATTTGTGCGCATGTGTCTCTCGAGAAGCGCGCTCCAATAGGGGGGCGGGCAGGGTTGAGACTGGGCGTGGTCCTCCTTGGCGACCCGGAAGAGTTCATAGAGAAGGCTGTATATTTCAGCGCGAGGAGTGGCTGGGGAGGGGCCTGGGTGGGATGTGGTAGGCTTAGACCCAGTGGGCGGGCAAAGAAGGTACGAAGGCAGAGCACGGAAGGTTTTAGAGTGGGGAGCACACAGTCAGCCACCCACCCGTGACCGAAAGCCCGTAGAGATTTGAATGTCCTTTCAGCCTGGCGATTGGTAGTAACGCAAGAGAATTTCTCTATCTGTACTATGGATTTCTTTCGGCCTGGCCTCTTCATCCTTTCTTCTCCCTGTTCTGCTTCCTTTCTATCTTCATTTGAAATTTTTTAAGTTACTCTCCTCTTAACCCTTCTCCAGCCTATTTCTTCGGATGCTAATGCCCTCTGTCTTCACCTGCATAGCCAAACTTCTCCAAGGAGTGGTGTCCATTTTTACTCCCCAATTCACTCCCGTTCTTTGCCTTTATTGTTTATTGACTCTGTCGTCAAGAGCAGTAATTTCCTATGTGTCACCAAAACAAATGCCTAGTTTCCAGTTATTTTTCTTGACCTCGGTTTCACTGGACACTTGTCGACTTCTCCCTCCCTTTGGAAATCGTCATGTCTCAGCCTTCGTGAAAGCCACAGCTCTCTTCTGGGTGTTTCAACAAACTTTTCAGTTTCTGTTGCTTGCTCTGCTTCGAAGGTGTTAAAATGTTGGTATTTCCTTAAAGCTGGGACCTAGGACCTTCCTCTCTTCGCTCTGCACTTTCTCCCAAGTGTATGTGGGTGAATTTGAGGCTTTGAAAGCGTAAGCAGCACTATAGCTGTGTTAGTTGCATTAGTAACTTAGGCCCACCTTCTGTTTTGTTCTCTACTTAATTATGTTTTAGTACCGCTTATCATTAACTTTGCCCTTTTCGCCCCTACTCCCTGTTTGCCCACTGATTGTAAAAAACTAATGAGGACCAGACGGTACATCTGTCTTCAAAATTATCTGACGTGCCTGATACACCAAGTCCTGCTCGGCCCCTCATTTTCCGGAAACATAACACACCTCCATCCCCCTTTCAGGATTTCAGGAACCCCCTCACCCACCTCTCATGTATTCACCTCCTTCCCCAAATATTTATAAGCTGTCCCTTCACTCAACAGAGCAAGGCAGCTTTATGAATGATCCTCTTCCTTCTCGTTGGGCTGCTCTGCTAATAAAACTTACTTGCTTCAAAACTGGTGTCTCAGACATTGGCTTACTGAACATCCGGTGCACCGACAAGTGTGAGTTCAGTAACAAATACAGTTACCAGTTTTTCAGAGGCTTCCCAACATCCTATGCAACTTGAATTTCTCCTTTGACCTTTTGACTCTATAAAAACTTGTCACTAGACACTTCTTCTTGGATTTCTGAAAACTTGTTGATTTTATTTACCAAGTATCTCCCACATCCATCTGTTTGTCTCTGCCACCACCACTCTCTTTTAAGTTATTATGCTCTTTTGTGTAAATTTCTGCAGCAGGCTCCTAGTAGGTCTCCCTGCTTCTGCGTCTTTCTCCTCTCCAACCTGTTCAACACATTGCAAACTGAATGATTTAAAAAGCTGCGCGGAGAACACTATGGTGACATACAACTCCTGAAAACAAAAGCAAAGACAAAAAACAAAAAACCCCAACCCCCCCAAAACCTCCCATTGTAAGTTTCCTGGATGTGCTGGGTAAAATGTAACACATCTCCATTTAAATACGTTGTTAAGTCAACTAGAAAATAAAGGAAATCCTCAGAGACCAAAAAACAAGTCTTGGAACTGAGGCTACCTTGTGGTTGTTTGTCAGAGTAACCTAGGGGTGTGGGTGACAGCAGAGAATGCCTCAGACTCCTGCATAAAGCTCTTGGTGGGCTATGTTCTTAGGGGAAAAAATGAGTTTAAAAAAGCCTAGTGCCTGGTTGGCTCAGTCAGAAGAGGGTATGACTCTTGATTTTCAGGTTGTGAGTTTCAGGGCGGCGTGGGGGGGGTGCTGGGAGGGTGGGGGGAGCAGAGATTACTGAAGTAAATAAAACTTAAAAAACAAACGCCCACTTAGTATCAAAGAACATGACCAGGAAACTTGTTTCTGCAGGCTTGGCTCTCCCCTAGGATTGGTTGTAAAAAAATTTCCTTCCCTGAGAAGTTGTATCTATTGTCTGGCCCTCCTGCAGATTCTGAGTTTGAATTAATTGTTGCCTGCTTGGACTAGAAAGCCCTGAGCCAAAAATTTAAGTGTTCCAGATATGAATAGAAATAAATTTTCCCTTGGTTTCACAGGATCCCAATTGATAAAATCCTGCCAATCACACAATCCAGAACACACGAAAAAATCCAAGCTACTCTGGGGAGGGGTCAGCTGAAATAATACATAGCTGAATTAGACCAAAAAGGATTTCAGATATTAGAATTATGCGATATAGAATATGAAACTACCAAATCCAAAATGTTTCAAGAGGAGACATTAAAAACATGACAAAGAGAAGATACTATTTTAAAAATTCCAGCAGAATTGATAAACCAATTAGAATTTCTAAAAATTAAAAACATAATAACTGAAATTCAAAAACTCTTTGAATGAGTTTAACATCAGGGAATAGATTTAGCATTGGTTAAGAGATGATTAACTAGATATGAAGACATTACCCAGCATACAGCACAGAGAGACAAAGAGGTAGAAAATACAAAACAGAGGGTAAGAGACAAGGAAGATAAAGTGAGAGATTCAAATTCTATTTGGAGTCTTGGTAGAGAGGAAACAGAGGAAGGGACAGAGAAAATGTTTAAAGAGATAATAGCTGATTATTTTTCCAAATTAATGAAAGGTATGAATACTCAGATTCAATAAGCAAAATGAATCTCAAGTAGAATAAATAAAAAGAAGAGAAATCCATACCTAGTCCCATCATTGTAAAAGTATAAAAACCAAGAAGAGATACTAAACGAGGGCAGAAAGACAGATTATCCATAAAAAAAATAACAATTAGACGGACAACAGACACCTTAGCTACAATACAAACCAGTGGAGTAATACATTAAAACCTTCAAAGGCGAAGAGAAAATAATGGCCAACCTAGAACTGTTTACAAGCTGGCATTCAAGAATGAAGGTAAAGGATGGTATGTTTAGACAAGCCAAAGAAGGGAGCATTTGTTATCATCAGACTTACAAACTTTGTCAGGAAAAAAGAAAAGGGTCTCAAAAGGAAGGTGTGAGATGCAGGAGAATAATGAGCAAAAAGCTGGTAAACAAATGGGGAAATATAAACAAATATTGGTTATATAGAGCAACACAATGATACATAATTTGTGGGTAAAAACTGAAGCAGAACTAAAATGTTAGTCACCGATAATGGAGCTGGAGCTGAGTTGTTGGGGAAGGGTAACAGTCCTGAATAATACTAAACTTTGTTAAATATCCATTTAACAAATGAAGGGCAACTATTATATATTAGAAACAAAATGTGCACTTATAAATCAGTAGAGACAACAAAACAATCTAATCAATAAAAAAAGTCATTGAGAAACAATAAAAAAAGAAAGTTTAGACAAAATTAGAAGATTCAAAGTAAGATAATAGGAATAATCAGTATCTATAATACATTTAGACTAAGGAATTAATTACATGCACTGGAATTCTAGATTTCAACGTGGATGAATCTTACAACTGTAATGTTGAGCAGAAAGGAAGTTGGAGGAAAGTATTTATGGTATGATACTATTTGTTTAAAGAGTAGAAATTGGCCAAATAATGCACTCTTAATTGGGGAGGTAGATTTAAAGTAACAAGAAAGGCATGAAAAATCCTCAGGATAGCATTTACCTGTGGGAGTGAGTGGGAAGGCAGTCAGGGAGGGGGACTCAAGGGACCCTGACTTCTTACTTCTTAGGCTAGTTGGTGGGTACATGAACCTTCGTTTTGTTTTTCTTTGTAACTTTTAGTTGTCTGAAGTATAAGAAATAAAAATTTGTGGTGGATTTAAAATTTATAGTCCTGTCTCAGATGTGCAGAAACAGAACTTTAGTTTTTAAAACCGAACCCCACTTGCTCATGAACGTTTTTCTTTGGCAGTGGAATAAACTCAAACTCACCCAACCAAAGTAACTTCCTCACTTCTAGTTTAAAGTTCTCATCTCACTCAGTTTTCTAGGAGTAAATTCGCAGTCTTTCAGAGTGCCTTGTTCCTCTTCTCCCTTCCCTCTTCCCGCTGGACACCAGGGTGTAGGAGGCCCATGGTCCAGGCACTGCCATCCAGTTCTCAGAGATTTGAGAAGGCCAAATCTCTTCTCATTTGGCCTTTTCATGTTACCTGCTGTGGGCTGAGACACGGCTGGTTAGGCTGGGCCTCTGGGCATAGTTGTTTGATACAAACTCCCATGCTTCTGGGTATTATATCTTCTGCCTGTAATACCCGTGGTCCTGGCCAAGATCCCAGTGTTCTAAGAATGTCTGCTAGGAGATTGAGGAACAGTAGGCTTGTCTTCTGACCAATAGCATAGAACGTGTGGGGCTTGGTAAGTCTCCCTGTAGGCCCCCTCCTGATTTTCTACTACAGTCTTTACTGCCTAGGCACCGCGCTGCGGTCTAGCACTGTTAGTTATATACTGCTGTTAACAAATGATCTCAAAACTTAGTGGTTTGAGGGGTGCCTGTCTGGCTCAGTCGGTAAAGTATATGACTCTTGATTGATCTTGGGGTTGTAAGTTTGAGTCCCATATTGGGTGTAGAGATTACTTAAAAGAAAATCTTAAAAAATGATACTTAGTGGCTTGAAACAACAATAATAATATTTATTATCTCATACAGTTTCTGTGGGTTAGGGATATGGGAGCAGCTTAGCTAGGTGGTTGTGGCTTAGGGTCAGTCATTAAGTTATGGCCAAGATAACAAGGCCGCAATCATCTGAAGACCCGGAGGGCCCTTTCCCAAGGTGGCTCACTCCCTTGGCTGCTGGCAAGAGGCCTTGTGTCTTGCCGGTTGTTGGTAGAAAACTTCAATTTCTTGCCACGTGGATGTCTCCATAGGGCTTCTTGAGTACCCTTATGACACAGCAGCATGTTTGCCTGGATCTAGAGATCTAAGAGAGAAAGAATGAAGAGGAAGCCTCAATGCCCTTAACGACCCACTTAGACTTGGAAGTTGCTTTTATCATAATCTGTTTCTTTTTAAAAAAAAATTTACTTATTTATTTATTTTGAGAGAGGGAGAGAGAGAATGAGCAAAGGAGGGGCAGAGAGAGAGAGGGAGACAGAGGATCTGAAGCAGGCTCCGCACCAACAGCAGTGAGCCTGATGTGGGGTTTGATCTCACAAACCACGAGATCATGACCTGAGCTGAAGTTGAATGCTTAACCGACTGAGCCACTCAGGCGACCCCCATAATCTGTTTCTTAGAAGTGAGTTACCAAGTTCAAGTAGAGGGGAATTTGGCTCCAACTTTGGAAGGCAGGAGTGTCAAAGAATTTGTGGACATATTTTATGTTTTATTTTATTATTTTTTTAAGTTTATTTATTTTTGAGAGATTCAGAGACAGTGTGAATGAGGGAGGGGCAGAGAGAGAGGGAGAGAGAGAATCCCAAGCAGGCTCTCCACCATCAGCACATAGCCTGATGCAGGCTTGAACACATGAAACCATGAGATCATGATCTGAGCTGAAACAGAGTTGGATATTTAACCGACTGAGCCACCCAGGTGCCCCTTGTGGACATATTTTAAAAGCATCACAAGCTCTGTGCTGCAATTGGGGCTTCTGGGAGAGCCTTGCAAGCTCTCAGCTATGCTTGGGGATTGCAGCACAGTCCTGCAGTTTTCAGATATGCCCTCTACCTCTCTGGGTTGGGTGTCTCTCCCTGCCACTCTAGTTGAGTTCCTTTTCAGAGAAGCCAGGCAACATTTATAATCTAGTTTTGACCTTTCCAAGCCTCCTTGACCTCCTATTCCCAGCCCAGGAAAAGCTATGTGATGGACAATAGCTCTGATATCATATCCTTTTTCTTTTCTATTCTTTGATTTACAGAACAAATTCTTTGCTCCATCTTCTAAGATCTAGTTTGTTGGAACACTTAAGTATTTTCTTCTCTAAAAACTTTGCTCTTGCAAGTGAATCTCCTACTTTCCAGGCTAGTCCAGGCTCATCTCTATTGTAATTTGGCTTTATTTTCAGGAAGATTTATCCCCTTGATCACAAGGATGGATTCTTGGCTTCTAATCCTAGAAAAAAAAATCTCTCATTGGACTGAATTTGTTCATGTGTCCATCTCCAAACCGACAATTGTGGCCAAGTATGGAGTGTTCTGATTGGCCAGGCCTGGGACATGTGTCTATTGCTGGACCAGGGTGGCGGGGAGTCCCTACTCATCGTCCTCAGCCAGGTTTCTGAGGTATCAAGGGACTCCTCCTCTCTTCAACCACACTCTAGTTATTGACCAACCCTTCTCTCTCTCCTGGCTCTCTTTTCTTACAGTGAGTTGGGGAGGGGACTGGGCAGAGGGAAAGGAGGTTCTGCTAAATCAGATGCCCTAAGACCATGGATTCAGGGGGGTGGAGTTTCATCAATATCCTCATGGAGGTGAGGCAGGAGTTCCTTCCAGAGCTGTGTATCCTTTGTGGGAGGGAATATACATAGGGACAGTGCTAGCTCCCAGCAACCACTTCTCTCCCAGTAGGCTGATGGGAAACAGGTCCTGTCTGAGTGTACTCAATTTCTCCTCAAACTCCTTAAAGTCTTTCTTCTTCTGCGTCCTGGGGGTGAGTGGGTTGACTTCTCCTTTTTTAGCCTCTCCTTTTACAACTGAACTAAAGTTAAGCTGTTTGCAGCGCTCACAGTACATCTGACACTTCAGCTGTGAAAACATTCAAATCGGAGCCAGACAACAAGACATGAGAAATTTCTGTCTGCATCTGGGTATTGGTGCAAATGCAGCTGGTTTGCCTTTCAGGAAGACAAGGGTCTCTTCTGAGTCTGTAGCAATCACAAGGATTTCATTCATTGAAATGGGACTGTTTCCCCCACAGCTGCTTTCTGAAATAGCAAAAGAAGCTGAGCACAGTCCCTCTAGGTGGTCAGGCCATCACCACAGGGTGCGACAGGAAGCCAAAACTTGGGGGGGGGTATCCTGGCTGCTCCCCTCAACTTGGGCAGGGGCAGAGTGGGTTGGGGGTTTGCTGGTGACAAGCACTTCTTCCTTTCTCCCATGCCACCTCTAATTGTGTGAATGTCCCTCTGCTTCATTTTCTTTGGGCAGATTTTTGCAACTTCTCTCAGGCTCTGGAATGTTGCTTGCTAAATGCGATTCACATCATCATGTCACATGGTTTCTTATTAAAATATGATACAACCATCCAACCAACCATCCAACCAAAATCTTAATACTGGAGACACAGCAGACTAAGGAACCTAGAATCTCCTCCCTCCCTTTATTTATTTATTTAAAAAAATTTTTTTTTCAACGTTTTTATTTATTTTTGGGACAGAGAGAGACAGAGCATGAACGGGGGAGGGGCAGAGAGAGAGGGAGACACAGAATCGGAAACAGGCTCCAGGCTCTGAGCCATCAGCCCAGAGCCCGACGCGAGGCTCGAACTCACGGACCGCGAGATCGTGACCTGGCTGAAGTCGGACGCTCAACCGACTGCGCCACCCAGGCGCCCCTCCTCCCTCCCTTTAAAAATAGTCTTCTCTGGGGGTGCCTGGGTGGCTTAGTTGGTTAAGCGTCCGACTCTTGATTTTGGCTCAGGTCATGATCTCACGGTTCATGAGTTCGAGCCTCGCATCTGGTTCCATGCTGACAGCACGGAGCCTACTTGGGATTCTTTCTCCCTCTCTCTTTGCCCCTTCCCTGCACTCTCTCTCTCTCTCAAAATAAATAAATAAACTGAAAAAAAAAATGAAGATAGTTTCCTCTGACCCCAGGGTTTGTGGTGATAGAAGCAGTGTTCTGATAGAAGCAGAGTCTCGCCATTTGTGGAAAGGCCAGGTTTTCTCCTAGGGCTCCATCTTCTCTTCTCTCTCCTCCATGAAGAGTTCTAGATGCCACTCCCTCTAGTCAGACCCCTATCCAAACATCTGTTCCCAGTGGGGCCTTACTCAGGAGTTAATACCTTTTCACCTCCCACATTAGCCCCATCTCCTTCTGTTCTTGTTCTGCTGTGAAGACCATGTGCCCCTGAGATCTCTCTGAGTCTTGTTTCCAGAGCAGTGAGTGAGAAATGAGTTAAGGTTTGCCTTCCTGTGTGCTCTGCCAGTGCTGGCTGGAGTGTGTGTGTGTGTGTGTGTGTGTGTGAGAGAGAGAGAGAGAGAGAGAGAGAGAGAGAGAGAGAGAGAGAGAGGAAGGGAGAGGTACACACATAGAGAAACACACACAGAGATTAACTAGCCTTTTGTCAGGCTGAAGGGAAATGTTCATCATGAGCAACAGCTCTTGCACCACCAGAGGCCTCACTAGCCCAGAACCAGAAGTCCTGTTTCCTCTCCTCTCAAAGGGAGGGCCACCGTCTGCAGACTGTCATCAGTGTTCCAGTCCTGGACTGTAAAATGGCCATCAGGAGGCTTTTCCTGGGTTTGCTTTTCCCCCTGGCCAACAGTGTAGCAAATAGATACAAGCAGGAAAAGCCACACCAAGTGGCCACATCTCATGGCCGGGTCATGGCTTACTCAACAGGAGATCTGAAACCCTTAATGGTGTATGAAGAACTTATGAAGGCTTATCTGATCCGCAGGGACTGAACGGGAAGATGATTAATGGGACATACTTCCAGAGAAAAAGAAGGAGACGGATGGGCAGATGAGAGTTGAAGTGGCCCTGTATGTGAGGAAGACATGAACAATCTTAAAGCAAAAGCTTATATACGTCTCTGGGAGGAGATCACATTCTCACGGGATTCTCAAAATCACATTCACACATAATAAAATGTTTGCCGATTTTATGACACGGCACATTCTTGCGGTTGCTGTAGAAGGCAGATCACCGCCAGATGAACACAGATTATTTATTCACTGGCCTGCTAGAACTATTTGGCACCCTTTTGGGGAACTCTTGAGTGAGTGGGTGAGGGGGTGAGAAGCAAAGCATGTTTTTATTGTTCAAGATGTACTGGATGAAACAGTCAAGGGTGAATGGAAAACAGCAGAGCTCTGTCCACTGTGGATCACCTGACCAGTTCGAAGAGTAAAGAGAGAGGCTGGAGCAGCTGTCAGTTTATTTTCATTTTTTAAAATGTTTTACTTATTTTTGAGAGAGAGATAGAGAGACAGAGCATGAGTGGGGGAGGGGCAGAGAGAGAAGGAGACACAAAATCCAAAGCAGGCTCCATCCAGGCTTTGAGCTGTCAGCACAGAGCCCGACATGGGGCTCGAACCCACAAACCCTGAGATTGTGACCTGAGTTGAAGTCGGATGTTTAACCGACTGAGCCACCCAGGTGCCCCTGGAGCAGCTGTTAGTTTAATACGGACTGTACTGCTTGAGGAAAGGCTGGAACATGGTTTGTTAGGGTGGAATTGGAGGTGATGTCTTTACCTTGGGTGTGGAACTAGACTGCGGTATAAGCCAGGCCAGGTGTGAGCCATACTTTCTTTAGTAATAGTGTTTGTGCCCAATTAAGTCCAACATTTTTGTGGGAGAACAGAGATCACACATAAAACAGGAAAATTAGTTAATGAATAATTGCAAGGTAAAATATTAAAAGGCAACAACCCTGTAAGTTAAGAAATAAGATGTCTGGATTAATGTTTCCAGGCATTAAAAAAAAAAAAAATTCTCATTGGTGGTTAACCAGCATCGTAAAAGAGGCTTCTATGGGTAAAAATCTGCCTTTAAAACATATGGTCAAATTGGCTGGGTGAGGAGAAAGGGAGCTCACTGAATAGCAAGAGTTTTATCTCTCTCTCTCTCTCTATCTATAGATATATATAGAGTGGGTATATATATAAATATATATAAAATAGAAATATATTAAATATATATTTAAATAGAAATATATATATTTAAATATGTATTTAAGTTCATTTATTTATTTTTGAGAGAGAGCAGAGAGACAGGGAGAGGGAGAATCCTAATCAGGGGCCGCGCTGTCAGCACGGAGCTCAGTCTCAGGATCCATGAGATCAACCTGAACCAAAATCAAAAGTCCGATGCTTAGCCAACTGAGCCACCCAGGTGCCCCAGCAAGAGTTAGATATTAACTAGTAATAAGGTAACCGAAACACTGAGAGGGACTGAGAACCAACTTAACAACAACAAAAAAAATTCAAACTTTTAATTGCAGTGGGTAACACTACTGTAACTCAGTGAGTTATCACAGAGTGAGCGCGTCTCTGTAACCACTACCCCAGTCAGGAATAGAACATTACCAGCTCTCCAGAAGGCCCTCATTCCCCAACCATGTGCCTTTTCCTAATTCTTTTTTCTTTTTATAATTTAACTTTATTTTTTATTTTTTTGAATTTACATCCCAATTAGTTAGTTTATAGTGAAGCAATGATTTCAGGAGTAGATTCCTTAATGCCCCTTACCCATTTAGCCCATCCCCCCTCCCACAACCCCTCCAGCAACCCTCAGTTTGTTCTCCATATTTATGAGTCTCTTTTGTTTTGTCCCCCTCCCTGTTTTTATATTATTTTTGTTTCCCTTCCCTTATGTTCATCTGTTTTGTCTCTTAAAGTCCTCATATGAGTGAAATCATATGAGTTTTGTCTTTCTCTGACTAATTTCACTTAGCATAACACCCTCCAGTTCCATCCACATAGTTGCAAATGGCAAGATTTCATTCTTTTTGATTGCCGAGTAATACTCCATTGTATATGTATATACCACATCTTCTTTATCCATTCATCCATCGATGGACATTTAGGCTCTTTGCATACTTTGGCTATTGTTGAGAGTACTGCTATAAAAATGGGGGTGCATGTGTCCGTTTGAAACAGCACACCTGTATCCCTTGGATAAATGCCTAGTAGTGCAATTGCTGAGTCATAAAAAACTGAGTCATAGTCATAAAAAAAAAAAACCTATTTTTAGTTTTTTGATGAACCTCCATACTGTTTCCAGAGTGGCTGCACCAGCTTGCATTCCCACCAAAAATGCCAAAGAGATCCTCTTTCTCTGCATCCTCGACAACATCTGCTGTTGCCTGAATTGTTAATGTTAGCCATTCTGACAGGGTAAGGTGGTATCTCATTGTGGTTTTGATTTGTATTTCCCTGATGATGAGTGATGTGGAGAATTTTTTCATGTGTCAGTTGGTCATCTGGATGTCTTCTTTGGAGAAGTGTCTATTCATGTCTTTTGCTCATTTCTTCACTGGATTATTTGTTTTTTGGGTGCTGAGTTTGGTAAGTTCTTTGTAGATTTTGGATACTAACCCTTTATCTGATGTGTCATTTGCAAATATCTTCTCCCATTCTGTCAGTTGCCTTTTAGTTTTGCTGATTGTTTCCTTCGCTGTGCAGAAGTTTTTTTATTTTGATGAGGTCCCAGTAGTTCATTTTTGCTTTTGTTTCCCTTGCCTCCAGAGACGTGTTGAGTAAGAAGTTGCTGCAGCCAAGATCAAAGAGGTTTTTGCCTGCTTTCTTCTCGAGGATTTTGATGGCTTCCTGTCTTACACTGAGGTCTTTCAGCCACTTTGAGTTCATTTTTGTGTCTGGTGTAAGAAAGTGGTCCAGGTTGATTCTTCTGCATGTTGCTGTCCAGTTTTCCCAGCACCAGTTGCTGAAGAGCCTGTCTTTATTCCTTTGGATACTCTTTCCTGCTTTGTCAAATATTAGTTGCCCATACGTTTGTGGGTCCATTTCTGGGTTCTCTCTTCTATTCCATTGATTTGAGTGTCTGTTCTTGTGCCAGTACCATACTGTCTTGATGATTACATCTTTGTAGTATAGCTTGAAGTCTGGGATTGTAATTCCTCTAGCTTTGGCTTTCTTGTTCAAGATTGTTTTGGCTATTTGGGGTCTTTTCTGGTTCCATACAAATTTTAGGATTATTTGTTCTAGCTCTGTGAAGAATGCTGGTGTTACTTTGGTAGGGATTGCACTGAATATGTAGATTGCTTTGGGTAGTATCGACATTTTAACAATATTTGTTCTTCCTATCCAGGAGCATGGAATCTTTTTCCATTTATTGGTGTCGTCTTCAATTTCTTTCATCAGCTTTCTATAGTTTTCAGTGTATAGATTTTTCACCTCTTTGGTTACATTTATTCCTAGGTATTTTATGTTTTTTTTGTGCAACTGTAAATGGGATGGGTTCCTTGATTTCTCTTTCTGTTGCTTCATTGTTGGTGTATAGGAATGCAACCGATTTCTGTGCGTTGATTTTATATCCTGCGACTTTGCTGAATTCATGGATCAGTTCTAGCAGTTTTTTGGTGGAATCTTTAGGGTTTTCCATATAGAGTATCATGTCATCTGCAAAGAATGAAGGTTTGACCTCCTCCTGGCCGATTTGAATGCCTTTTATTTCTTTGTGTTGTCTGATTGCAGAGGCTAAGACTTCCAATACTATGTTGAATAACAGTGGTGACAGTGGACATCCCTGTCTTGTTCCTGACCTTAGGGGGAAAGCTGTCAGGTTTTCCCCATTGAGGATGATATTAGCGTTGGGTCGCTCGTATATGGCTTTTATCATCTCGAGGTATGCTCCTTCTATCCCTACTTTCTTGAGGGTTTTTATCAAGAGAGGATGCTGTATTTTGTCAAATGCTTTCTCTGCATCTATTCAGAGGATCATATGGTTCTTGTCCTTTCTTTTATTGATGTGATGAATCACGTTAATTGTTTTGAGGATATTGAACCAGCCCTGCATCCCAGGTATAAATCCCACTTGGTTGTGGTGAATATTTTTTTTAATGTATTGTTGGATCCGATTGGCTAATATCTTGTTGAGGATTTTTGCATCCATGTTCATCAGGGAAATTGGTCTATAGTTCTCCTTTTTAGTGGGGTCTCTGTCTGGTTTTGGAATCAAGGTAATGCTGGCTTCATAGAAAGAGTTTGGAAGTTTTCCTTCCACTTCTATTTTTTTGGAACAGTTTCAAGAGAATAGGTGTTAACTCTTCCTTAAATGTTTGGTAGAATTCCCCGGGAAAGCCATCTGGCCCTGAACTCGTTTTTTTGGGAGATTTTTGATTACTAATTTGATTTCCTTACTGGCTACGGGTCTGTTCAAATTTTCTATTTCTTCCTGTTTCAGTTTTGGTAGTGTGTATGTTTCTAGGAATTTGTCCATTTCTTCCAGGTTGCCCATTTTATTGGCATATAATTGCTCATAATATTCTCTATTATTGTTTTTATTTCTGCTGTGTTGGTTGTGACCTCTCCTCTTTCATTCTTGATTTTGCTTATTTGGGTCCTTTCCTTTTTCTTTTTGATCAGAGTGGCTAGTGGTTTATCAATTTTGTTAATTCTTTCAAAGAACCAGCTTCTGGTTTTATTGATCTGTTCTACTGTTTTTTTTTTTTTTTTGGTTTCAATAGCATTAATTTCTGCTGTAATCTTTATTATTTCCTGTGTTCTGCTGGTTTTGGGTTTTATTTTCTGTTCTTTTTCCAGCTCCTTAAGGTGTAAGGTTAGGTTGTGTATCTGAGATCTTCTTCCTTCTTTAGGAAGGCTTGAATTGCTGTATACTTTCCTCTTATGACCACCTTTGCTGTGTCCAAGAGGTTTTGGGTTGTGGTGTTATCATTTTCACTGGCTTCCACATACTTTTTAATTTCTTCTTTAACTTCTTGGTTAGCCCATTCATTCTTTAGTAGGTTGTTCTTCAGTCTCCAAGTATTTGTTACCTTTCCAAATTTTTTCTTGTGGTTCATTTTGAGTTTCATACCGTTGGGGTCTGAAAATATGCACGTATGATCTTGATCTTTTTGTACTTACTTAGGGCTGATTTGTGTCCCAGTATATGGTCTATTCTGGAGAACGTTCCATGTGCACTGGAGAAGAATGTATATTCTGCTGCTTTAGGATGAAATGTTCTGAATATATCTGTTAAGTCTATCTGGTCCAGGGTGTCATTCAAAGCCATTGTTCCTTGTTGATTTTTTGATTAGATGATCTGTCCATTGCTGTGAGTGGGGTGTTGAAGTCTCCTACTATTATGGTATTACTATTGATGAGTTTCTTTATGTTTGCGATTAATTGATTTATATATTTGGGTGCTCTCACATTTGGCACATAAATGTTTACAATTGTTAGGTCTTCTTAGTCTATAGACCCCTTGATTATGATATAATGCCTTTCTGCATCTCTTGATACAGTCTTTATTTTAAAGTCTAGATTGTCTGATATAAGTATGGCTACTCTGGATTTCTTTTGTTGGGCATTAGCATGATAGATGGTTCTCCATCCCCTTATTTTCAATCTGTAGGTGTCTTTAGGTCTAAAGTGGGTCTCTTTTAAACAGCATATAGATGGGTCTTGTTTTCTTATCCATTCTGTTATCCTATATCTTTTGATTGGAGCATTGAGTCCATTGATGTTTAGAGTGAGTACTGAAAGATATGAATTTATTGTCATTATGATGCCTGTAGAGTTGGAGTTTCTGGTGGTGTTCTCTGGTCCTTTCTAATCTTTTTTTGCTTTTGGTATATATATATATATAATTTTCATCTTTTCTCCCCTCAGAGAGTCCCCCTTAAAATCTTGTGGGTCTGGTTTAGTGGTCACAAACTTCTTTAATTTTTGTTTGTCTGGGAAACTTTTTATCTCTCCTTCTATTTTGAATGACAGCCTTGCTGGAGAACGAATTCTTGGCTGCCTATTTTCCTGATTCAGCACACTGAATATATTCTGCCACTCCTTTCTGGCCTGCTAAGTTTCTGTGGATAGGTCTGCTGCAAACCTGATCTGTCTTCCCTTGTAGGTTAGGGACTTTTTTTCCTTTGCTGCTTTCATGATTCTCTCCTTGCCTGAGTATTTTGTGAATTTGACTATGATATGCCTTGTTAATGGTCGGTTTTTGTTGAATCTAATGGGAGTCCTCTGTGCTTCCTCGATTTTGATGTCTGTGTTTTCCCCCAGGTTAGGAAAGTTTTCTGCTATGATTTGCTTTCATAACCCTTCTATCCCTATTTCTCTCTCTTCCTCCTCTGGGACCCCTATGATTCTGATGTTGTTCCTTTTTAATGAGTCACTGATTTCTCTAATTTGCAAATTGTGCTCTTTTGCCTTCATCTCCCTCTTTTTTTCTGCTTCATTATTCTCTGTAAGTTTGTCCTCTATATCGCTGATTCTCTGTTCTGCCTCGTCCATCCTTGCACCGCTGCATCCATCCATGATTGCAGTTCAGTTATAGCATTTTTAATTTCATTCTGGCTATTTTTTACTTCTTTTATCTCCACAGATAGGGATTCTAATCTATTTTTGACTCAAGCTAGTATTCTTATCATTGTGATTCTAAATTCTGTTTCAGACATCTTGCTTGTGTCTGTGTTGGTTAGATCCCTGGCTGTCGTTTCTTCGTGCCCTTTCTTTTGGGACAAATTCCGTCATTTTGTCATCTTGAAGGTAGAAAAGGAATTAATGAGGTAAAAAATTGAAATTAAAAAAATTAAAGTTAAAAAATATTAAAATTAAAAATTAAAAACACACACCCACACAAATCGAATAGATGATGCTAGATTCTAGGTGTGTTTTGGTCTGTGTGTAGAAAGTGGTTTGACAGATTAGAGAAACAAACAAACAACAACAAAAAAACAAAAATAAAAAACAAAAAAAGGGGGGGAGAGAAAAAAAGGAAATCATTTGAGAATTTGAAAAAATGAATACACTAAAGTAGACTAAAATACACAAAAGTAGAGAATATAGTAGAAAAAAATTATAGAAAAGTATTTTTAATAAAAATTAAAAACAAATATGAATTTTTTTCACTTTCCATGTTTAAGAAAAAAGAAAAATGAAAAAGAGAAAAAATATAAAAAAAGAAAAAAGAAAAGACAAAAAAAGAAATTGTTTGAAAATTTGAAAAAGTGAATACACTGTAGTAGACTGAAATAAAATGATGGGAGTAAGATAGAATTTGAAAAAATTTACATAAAATAAAAAAATATAGTAATAAAAATTAAATAAAAATATTTTAAAAATAAATTGAAAGTAAAAATGAAGTTTTTCTCTTTCTGCATTCAAGAAAAAGAAAAGAAATGAAAAAGAGAAAAAAGAAAAAGAAAGAAAAAAGGAAATTGTTTGAAAGTTTGAAAAGGTGAGTAACTGAAGTAGACTAAAATAAAATGATGGGAGTAAAGTAGAAGTTGAAAAAATTTACACAAAAGTAAAAAAATATAGTAATAAAAATTAAAGACAGATATTTTTAATAAAAATTGAAAATAAAAATGAGTTTTTCTCTTTCTGTATTCAAGAAAAAGAAAAGAATTGTAAAAGAGAAAAAGGAAAAACAGAGACAAAAAAACCTGAATAGATGAACCTGCTAACAGATTGAAGTAGGACTGAAATTGCTTCGTTTTCCCCTAGAGGTCAGTCCATGTAGCTCTTTATAGTCCATAACTTAAGCCAGGGGTGAGGTTTGTGTTCTTGAAGAGTGAAGTTAACCCAGTTGGGCAGGGCTTGGTGTAACAGCTCTGCTCCCCTGTAGATGGCGCTGCTAGCCTACTGGGGTGGATTGTTGCGGTGCTCATCGGTGTGCATGCGCATGCGTGGGAGCGGTGAAAAATGGCACCACCCAGCCACCGTGTCTGTTCTCCCGGATCAGCAATCGTGCACCGGTCCTTCGTCTTCAGCTCTCATCCACTCCCCGCTTTTCCACTTTCCGTGACCAGGCCCCAGGCAGTACCTCTCTCCCAAGTTTTGTCTTAGATGCAGCTGTTTTCCCCGGCCCCTTACTTCCGAAGGACTGCGGTTTTGACCCGCTCTGCCCCTCTGTGGGAGGGTCTCACCGAGCAATGGCTGAATGAGCAGTGGCCAAATGTGGACTGCACCCAGGAACGCCCAATGGACCCTGCTGTTGCTGGTGCCCCGAGACTGCGGCCAGGTGCCAGCCCACCCCCAAAAAAGATCGTGAGACAGTGTAGCCTCAGCATTTCAGGGACCATGGAAAATCGCAACACACATCTGGCATCAGGCTTCACCCTTAACGACCTTGTTTCAGCACCAGCGAATGTGGCCGTTTTCTGGGGTCTGCTGGGACCAGGTGGCTTCAACCGTCTCTACCAAATGTCCTTCCATCAGTGGAACCGCTTTTCCCCGTGTGGCCCGCGAGAACCTCCCGGACCCCACTCTGTTCCTGGGGATTCGCCCTTCCCACCAGAGCACCACCAGGTATGGAGATGCGGGGTTGCAGCCTTTGCGCTCCCCTTGTTTACAGTCTTAATGGAATTGTTAAACCCTCTCCTTTCTCCTTTCTCCCTTTTTAATTTAGTTCCTGTGGCTGTTTCCAATTTTCCACATTCTCTCCACCTGTTTTTGGGGACGGGTGCTTTTCCCGTATGCTCCCCCGCTCCCCAGTCTCTGTCCTCTCTCGCCCACAAAAGGGGTTACCTACCTTTTGGGGCTTCTTGCTCCCCAAGTTGAGCTCTTAGTGTCGCATACCTGCTGAATTCTGTGGTTCAGGTTGTGCAGATTGTTGTGTTAATCTTCCAATCGGTTTTCTAGGTGTGTAGGATGGTTTAGTGTCGGTCTGGCTGTATTTCATGGACACGAGACACAGAAAGCTTCCATGCTGTTTCGCCATCTTGGCCTCCTTTTCCTAATTCTTGTGCCTCCATCCTCACCAAAGGTAACTGCTATCTTGACTTTTAACACATAGATTGGTTTTGTTTCTGAACTTTATATAAATAGGCTAACACAGTGGGTCTTCTTTTAAGGTCTGCTTTTGTTTTCTCTCCTTCTCAATATTATGTTTGTGAGATTCATCCATGTTCTTGTATGTAACAGCAGGTACTTTTCATTGCAGGGTAGTATCCCATGTAATGTTACCATACCACAATTGTATTTATTCATTCTGCTGTTAATGGCCTTTTGGATTGTTTCCAAGTATCATGTTGCTATGAGCATTCTTGTTCATGCTTTATGATGCGGGTATTTCTTTTGGGTGTATCCCTGGAAGTGAAATTGATAGGTCAGAGGATGTGCCTATTTTTATTTTGTCAACCGATGCTGTCAAAGTGGTTGAGTGAGTTTACATGCCCTCCGCACTGTAGGAATGTTCCTGTTGCCCTCCTTTCTGGTATTGATATTATCAGTCCTTATTTTTAGTCATTCTGGTGAGTTTGTAGTGGTATTGTGTTGTGGTTTTAATTTGGATTTTCCTGATTGCAATTGAGGTTGGGTGCCTTTTATACGTTTATTGGCCATTTGGATATCTTATTTTGTGAATTTCCTTTTCCAGTCTCTGGTCTGTGTTTCTTTTGGATGGTCTGATTTTTTTCTTATTGCTTTATAGGCATTGTTTATAAATTCTGTATGTGAGGCCTTAGTTGGTGTATGTAGTACAAGGATCTTTCTCCACTTGGTGGCTTGCTTTTTCACTCTCTTAAAGGTGTCTTTTGATCAATGGAGGTCCTTCTTGTAGTCCATTATCAATTTCCTTTGAGGCAATAGTTCTTAACGGATGTGATTGTCAGATACAGGACATCTAGTTAAACCTGAATACCAGATAAACAATAAAATAAATAAACAACAAAATAAATAAACAATAAAAAAATTGAATGTAAGTACTTCCCAGGTAATATTTGTGACACATACAATTTTGTTGTTGTTGTTTATCTGAGATTCAAGCTTAACTGGGTGTTCTGTTTTTTTCGCCTAAATCTGGCAGCTGTACCCATAGGGGACATTTAACAATGTCTTTGAGGCATTTTTGATCGGCATAACTGGGGTGGTATTGGCAGAGGTACTGGCATCTATTGGGAAGCCAGGGATGATGTTAAACATCTTATAATGCACAGGACAGCCCCCATAACAAAAATTTATCCAGTTCAAAATGTCAGTAGTGCAAGGTTGAGAAACTTGCTTTTAAGTTAGTGATTTTTGTGTGCCTTGAAGAAATCTTTCTAAACCCCAAAGTGAAGAGATACTGTCTTGTCAAATTGTCTACAAGTTTTATTGTTTTACCTATCATGTATGGATCACCTGGAACTGACTGTTGTTGTTGTTTTTTTTAAGTTTATTTATTTATTTTTGAGAGAGAGAGAGAAAGAGAGCATGGCAGCAGAGCAAGAGAGAGAGGGAGACAGAGAATCCCAAGCAGGCTCTGTAATGTTGGCACAGAGCCCGACGTGGGGCTTGAACTCATGAACCATGAGATCATGACCTGAGCCAAAATCAGGAGTAAGACACTTGGGGCTCCTGGGGTGGCTCATTCGGTTAAACGTCTGACCTCGGCTCAGGTCATGATGTCACGATTCTTGAGTTTGAGCCCTGCATGGGGCTCTGTGCTGACAGCTCAGATCCTGGAGCCTGCTTTGGATTCTGTGTCTCCCTCTCTCTCTGCCCCTCCCCTGGTAGTACTCTGTCTCTGTCTCTGTCTCTCTCAAAAATAAATAAAAAACATTAAAAAAATTTAAAAGCTTATTTTGAGAGACAGAAAGAGAGAGAAAGGCAGAGAGAGAGGGAGAGAACTCCAAGCAGGCTCTGCTCTGGCAGTGCAGAGCCCAATGTGGGGCTTAATCCCATGACCTGAGTCCAAACCAAGAGTCAGGTGCTTAACCGACTGAGTCACCCAGGTGCCCCCTTGGAATTGATGTTTGTGTGTTTGTGAGATAGGGGTCAAATTTCATTTTCCCCGTTGATCTTCACCTGGCCCAGCAATAAAAGGACAAAGGACTGTCCTTTCCCACTGCCCTGAATTTCCTCCTTTGCCAGGAAATGTGTCCCTGGAGTTACAGAATGTGTTAATGAGCAGATCACTGCTGTGGACACCTGGAGCTTCATGTCACCAGGGACTTTTGGGAGATGGTGTAAGACACGCCTCAGACTTGTCTCCCCAGTAGAGTGATGACACTGGGTTAATCACTCACCAATTCCCATCCCTTTTGCGTTGAGGCCACTTTAGGGGCCACTTCTGGACTCCTGTGAGCACTGGCTGAGCATGCTTCTCCACCAGAGCAAGCCTTTAGGGAAAGAGTTGTGATGAGCTGGATAAGAAGCCTTGAGTGGAAGTTCCCTTCAGTCAGCAGTTACAGAGTAGGGACACTGTCAGCCACTCTCCTCCTTCTAAAATGGCTGGGTCCACTGCTGCCCCACATTCAGGTCATTTCATCTTGTCATTGATTCTTCAAGGTAGTGGTTCTTTCTTTCTTTCTTTCTTTCTTTCTTTCTTTCTTTCTTTCTTTC
>NW_024412396.1:3731481-3760422 GCF_014898765.1 Herpailurus yagouaroundi
TCTTTCTTTCTTTCTTTCTTTCTTTCTTTCTTTCTTTCTTTCTTTCTCTTTCTTTCTTTCCCTTTCTTTCTTTCTTTCTTTCTTTCTTTCTTTCTCTTTCTTTCTTTCTTTCTTTCTTTCTTTTTCTTTCTTTCTTTCTTTCTTTCTTTCTCTTTCTTTCTTTTTCTTTCTTTCTGTTTCTTTCTCTCCCTCTCTTTCTTTCTTTCTTTCTCTTTCTTTCTGTTTGTTTCTTTTTTTCTTTCTCTATCTATCTATCTATCTATCTATCCTGGCATCTACCTATCTATAAGAGATATTTATTTTAAGGAATTGGCTCACGCCACTGTGGGAGCTGGCAGGTTTGAAATCTGTAGGGCATGTCAGCAGGCTGGGAATTCAGGTAAGGGTTGACATTGCAGTGTTGGGTCTGAACCCCTCAGGGCAGCCATCTGGAGACTAAGACAGGCTTTCTATGTTGCAGTCTTTTTCTTTTTTTTAATGTTTATTTATTTTTGAGAGAGAGAGAGGAAGAGAGTGAGTGGGGGAGGAGCAGAGAGAGAGGGACAGAAGATCTGAAGTGGGCTTCGCCCTGACAGCAGCCAGCCTGAAGTGGGGCTTCAACTCAAGAACCACAAGATCACGACCCGAGAGCCAAAGTTGGACACTCAACGACTGAGCCACCCAGGCGCCCCTCTATGTTGCAGTCCTGAGGAGAGCTCCTTTTATGTCAGGAAACCTCAGTCTTTGTTCATAAGGCCTTCACCTGATTGGATGGAGCCCACCTGCAGGTGGAGGACGTCAACGTCTGCTGATTTAGATGTTAATCACTTTATTTTTTTTTAATTTTTTTTTTCAACGTTTATTTATTTTTGGGACAGAGAGAGACAGAGCATGAACAGGGAAGGGGCAGAGAGAGAGGGAGACACAGAATCGGAAACAGGCTCCAGGCTCTGAGCCATCAGCCCAGAGCCCGACGCGGGGCTCGAACTCACGGACCGCGAGATCATGACCTGGCTGAAGTCGGAGGCTTAACTGACTGCGCCACCCAGGCGCCCCGATGTTAATCACTTTATAAGGATAACCTACAGTCCCTACCAGTTGCAGTTGGTCCTGGGGCCATTAATACTAGTTGTTGCCTTCCTCCTCTGGCACCCATTCCCTGCCTCCCTCCTGCTCCACCACATGGCAAGCTCTTCTGTTGGTTTAAATTGTTTACCCAGTAGGGTAACCCAGACCTTTATCTCAGAGGTTATTGTGCTTTTTTTTTTTTTAAGGGAAGGGTTGCTGTAATTACCTGATAACCAGGTTTTAGTTATCACTGGGCATAAAAGCACCAAAGAGTACCTCATACTCCTCCCTGCCCTTATTACATGACAACTCTATCTTTGCATGATAATAAGGGCGAGTTATTTATGGTAGTGAGGTAAAATCACTGTTGCCTAGAGATTCACTCATTATCAAGACAGGCTTGGCATGACAGCTGGCAGCCATAACTTTAGATTTAGTGGAACCCTTACTATACCCTCAGCCCCGGCGGGAGCAAATCCCCTGGTCTATTTCTGGGAACCAGGGCCCTGAATTCAGTAGGTCTGATCACAGACACTTGATGTCCCAAGATCAGATACTCAGTGTCTGTTAGGGTCCAGTAGCTTCCCAGGAGCTACTTTTTGTATGATAAATAACTCTGTGCTACAGATGGCATGGCTTTACTACAGAACCTTCGAGGTCTGTTCTGTAAATCAGGGCTTGTCAGTCACTTTGTAGGGTCCCCACTCTTATCTATTGGGGGTACCTATAACACCCATGGGTTCTTCTGGGGTTCTTTGAGTTCTGCCTGAACCTGCTACAAATTGCTCTCTTGCCTTGGAAGTCTTTCTCTTGAAACTGTCATCAGATTTCTGAGACATCTATTAAATGGGCCAGAACAATATTCTCAAGTGTTTATATGCTGTCTCCAAAATCCAAAGAGGCCTACCATGCACTATTCCTCTCAGTGGCCCATGCCATCACTATAGCAGGCCAGTTTTATGTTCTGGGCAATGTCCAGACATAAAGGCCTCTTTGGGCTCATCCTGTAAGAGAACTGGAGAGTTGCCATAATCTTGAGACAAGATGGTGAATGCAGACTGCTTTCCTTCTCCGGTGAATGCAAACTGCTCTGACCTTTCCGCCTGGTGCAGACTGAAAGAACACGTTTGTGTGATCCAAAGTCACATATAAAATGCTACAGTCTGTGTTGATCTGTTCTTGCAAACATATGACATACAAAATAGCAGCAGCAGTTGGGGCTACTACGCGGTGAAGTTTATGGTGGTCCATTGCTGTTTGCCATGGTATATCTGGCTTTCCAGGATACTGTCCCCTGCACCTTTAAATCTTCAAAAAAAAAATTTTTTTTTTAACATTTATTTATTTTTGAGACAGAGAGAGACAGAGCATGAAAGGGGGAGGGGCAGAGAAAGAGGGAGACACAGAATCGGAAGCAGGCTCCAGGCTCCGAGCCATCAGTCCGGAGCCCGACACGGGGCTCACACTCACGGGCCGCGAGATTGTGACCGGAGTCGAAGTCGGATGCTTAACCGACCAAGCCACCCAGGTGCCCCTTAAATCTTTAAGAGTGCCACTACACTATGCCATTTCATCTGGGATGTTGTATTGTTTCTGATTTATCATTTTGGCCAGATGTGGGAATGCAGCTACACATGCTTCCTCTTAGCCTTTCTTTTTTTTTTAATTTAAAATTAATTATTTATGTATTTATTTATTAAAAAATTTTTAAGGTTGATTTATTTTTGAGAGAGAGAAACAGAATGTGAGTGGGAGAAGGGCAGAGAGAGACGGAGACACAGAATCCTTAGCAGGTTCCAGGCTCTGAGCTGCCAGCACAGAGCCTGATGCGGGGCTTGAACTCACAGACCGTGAGATCATGACCTGAGCCAAAGTTGGATGCTTAACCGACTGAGCCACCCAGGTGTCCCCAAAAGATTTTATTTTTAAGTAGTCTCTACCCCCAATGTGGGGCTCAAACTCACATGCTCTATCCTCTGACTGGGCCAGCCAGGTGCCCTTCCTCTTAGCCTTTCTTACCAAAATGGACCTTATTTCATAAATCAGGGAATCATTATGAGAGTTCTGTCAGCTTCTAAGTCCCGAATATACATGCCAAGTATGCGCTCGGAGTCCAGGGAATTGACCATAGTGTGGGGTCAAGAACCCAAATGACCTACTGTGACACAGACACGAACGAGGACTTCATTTGTCACTTGGCACATAGGTCTCAGCTCTAACAGATGGGGCGCGGCTGCATATCAGGTTTTCAAGTATTACTCCCCACTCATATCCTATATGCAAGAGCCCTCAAACGTTCTGGACATTTTGTAGGTTCCCTTGGCCAAGGATGAGAAGATATCTCCTGAACTTCAGATCAAGGGTGGTAGGAGGACCTGAGGTCAGCAGCTCTCTCAGATGCAGCTGGGGCAGGGGGAGACTAGAGAAGCTGTTTATAAAATGCTGAACAAAGGGGGCAAAACACAAGGCAGAAGAGACAGCAAACACTCTGTTCTGAAGCTGTTAGCTGAGTTTCCTTTGGTGGTCCCTCATGTTTCCCAGCATGAGAGTGTGTCCCCTTTTTGGGATGGAGTGGTGGGATCTAGGTTATATCCCTGTCTGTAGGAGCCAGTTATAGCCCTTCATTGTTACCCAGTGATGGAAAGGTGTCTCTCTGGCTCCTGCAATGGCTTTGCCCTGTTGGTGGCCTCTGTCACCTAGGTGCCAGAAGTCTCCCTCTTGAGGGGTTGCCTTAAAAAAAAGTAGCGGTCCCTGCCTCTCACATAGAAATGAATCACAAAGGTATCCCTCCTGGGCCGGCTACCTCTCCTGCACCTGAAACTACTTTAGCACAGGCTTGAGGCTATGTAAGGCTCAGTGATGTGATCTTTGCCTTCTTCTGTCAAGCAAGAGGAAGAGTTAGGGAGGATGCTGGGAATAGAATAGGGTGTGGCTTGAGAACTTTCAACCTGGGGTAGTTTGGTGGCGTCTGACTCTTGATTTTGGCTCAGGCCATGATCCCAGGGTGAGGGGATGGAGCCCTGTGGGCTCTGGGCTGACAGCACAGAGACTGCTTGGGATTCTCTTTCTCCCTCTCTTTCTGCCCCTCTCCTACATTCTCTCTCTCTCTCAAAATAAATAAATAAATTTAGGATAAAAGGATTGGCCAATGGGAGCATGGTCAGGAATCCAGGAGCAGAAGGAGAGTGATACAGTAGGATCTATTCACACAGTCCTTTCCTGGGAAACCACTTAGAATCAGTTGGCTGTGGGTCCTTCCATGGCCCACAGCTCCTGTCCTGCAGCTACAGCTAGAGGAAGCAGAGGTGGAGCTCCAGCTGTCTTTCTGGGTTCCAATAACCACTCCTTACCCAACCCCCTTCATGCCAAAGGGACGGTGGTAGCTCCGTACTCTTGCCACCTCTGGGATGTGTCACCACACCCTATTGGTTTCCTGTTCCCTTTGCACATAGATAGATCCTCCATCGAACTTTTCCTAAATTATCCTGTGTGATTGTGCCATCTGCCAATACTGGGACCTGACAGACAGACCCTTTGAGGATAAAGGCCCAAAGAATACACGGATGTGGCTGTTTCACAGCCCAGAGGTGGGGCTGGCGATGGAAAATCATGCTGCACTTTTCAGAGCCTGCAAGCCCAGCACAGATAAGCGCATACGTGAGATGAAAATCAGAGAAGATGGTCATCAGGAAAACCATCACAGAAACTGGCAAAGATCTCTGCTTCTTGGCTACCATGGCCTGATAATGCAATCGTTTCCTGATTGATGAGGAAATGAACTCAGACGAATGCAGCCAAATCCTCTTCTGGGGAGCTGTGGTGTTTCACAGCCCTAAAGCCACGTAACAAAAACACAAACACAAAACTCCAAACACTTTTAAACTATCCAAATAAACTGAAAGTACCAAAAAGTTGAGTAGGGACAGAAGCCTTTCAACATTTAATAAAAAACATAGACTCAGAAAATAATGCCCCAAATGTCACAAATCACATAATCCAGGCAAAGATCTGTTAGCGTCTTCTTAATCCCTTGTGGCTGGTGGAGGGACATTCAGTCAAGGGGTATTTCACAGTGGGAAGAGGAAGAGTCCAGGGTCTTCCCAGGAAAAACAAATCCTGCATTACCTTACATTGAAGTTTTGCATTTTCCCACATGACTGAATATTTTTGAAAACAAATTTTTAACGAATTCAAAATATTCAGTAAAAAAATATTCAATCATTTGAATTTACCATTTTTTTCAATTTTTTAAAATGTTTGTTTATTTTTGACAGAGAGACAGAGCATGAGTTGGGGAGGGGCAGAGAGAGAGGGAGACATAGAATCTGAAACAGGTTCCAGGCTCCAAGCTGTCAGTACAGAGCCCGACGCGGGGTTCCAACTCACGGGCAGCAAGATCATGACCTGAGCTGAAGTCGGACGCTCAACCGACTGAGCCACTCAGGCGACCCTGAATTTACCATTTAAACTTTGTTCCATGACTGGGATTCCAAGTTTTCCATTATTAACAATGCTGAGATTAAAATCCTTGTTCATGAATCTTTGTGTAAGACGTAATCAGAGACATAATCTCTGATTATGTTTTTCAGGCAAATTGCTAGAAAGAGTTCGCTCGAGGCAGCGATTCACCATACCCTCAGAAGCCAGGAGGGCTATAGGCCTCAGGCTCCTGTTGTGCCTGTCTCCTGTCCTTCTGACCTGTTTTCTCTTCTCTAGCCAGTCTCTCAGCTGGCAAGACTTTGTGTTGAGCAGGCTGTAGGGTTTTGACTTCCTACTGGTTTGGGTACGGCCCTTGTGGCTGGGAGTTGCTCATGCAGAACTGTGATGCTATCCCCCCCTTATCTGCTCCAGCTCTCTGTTCTGCATCAGGGAGTGAGAGACAATCTTCTCTGCATCTCAGATTGAAGCCCCGCAGATGGTAGATCTCCTCTTATCGAGGTGGACTGCGAGGAGGGCCCTATGTGGAACCAACTGTCTTCCCTGCATCACGTATCTAAACCGGTGGTTCTCACTGAGGATGATTCCTGCTCCCCTGCCCCTTGGAGAACACTTGGCAATGCCCTGAGACATGTCTGGTTGGCACAACTTAGTGGAGGGGCGCTATTCCTGGGACCTGGTGGGGAGAGATCAGGGATGCCCTAAATATCCTACATCTTTGCCTGTGATTCACAATGTTCTTAGTGATTCTGGATATTACTAAAGATAACTTCGAATCAGTATAGAGTTGATGATTACAGCAAGGATCTGGCATAACATCTTGTTTAAGTTGGAAATAAGGATCCTGTCTCTCCAGGGATTCCCTTCTTTCTTTCCCTAAGTTTTCTTCATTATTTCCTCTCTGTATCTCACACTCACACCCTCCCCCCCCCGGCCCCCCCCCCTCCTGCTCCCACACACCCCGACCCTTTCCAAAGCTTGTAGGCTGCTTAGGCTGGAGGCCAGTTCCATTGTGCCAAGAGAAGAGAGCATCAGAGAGAAGACACATCCTCACGTCTGAAAGCTGGGTCTTTATTGAGGTTTACTGAGGATTCTGTGCCCTGGAGGGGCCCTTGTGGGTCTGAGGGATGTGGCAGGGCCTCAGCAGAGATCAGAGGCAGCTTGAAAGTGAGTGGCACAGAAAGCCTGCTCAGGTCTGGTTCCAGATTTCCCCTCAGGCCGGCCCAGGCTCCATCGAGGCTTAATTCTGCTTCAGGACCTCATTGATCCAGGGCCGGTAGTGGGAGATCCGGGTGAAGACAGCAGGGGGCTTTGCATTCTTCCGTCCATAGGAGATGATGCCCTGAGCCACCCCAGCACACAGAAGAGGGCCCCCTGAATCTCCCTGTGGGGCAGAGAGAGAGAGAGAGAGAGAGAGAGAGAACACAGAAGGTGAGCTGGGAAGTCATCTACTCCCAGTGAGACCTGGGGTCAGACCCAGCAGCCCTGGTTCCTCATGGGGTTATGCATTTCGGTGTGATGCCCCTTTTCTGTTTCCTTCTGGCCACCTCATGTGCCCTGTGCAGCAGCCTGGGAGGGGTGCCCAGAGATTGCACGGGGCCATGGGTGGGGGAGGAGCAGGGAATGGATCTGCAGAGGGGTGATTCCAGTTCCTTAGGCCCATGATCTGAAACCCTGTCGCTGGCTGACAACCTTCCCACCCCATCTCCTTTCACAAGACGTCTGGACCCCGAACAGTGACTTGTAGAAAAGAACCCTCGTCCGAGGATCACCTCAAATGCAGATTTTGTCTTCCTGGGATTGCCAACACACAATTGGAAGTTGTGGTCGAAAGTTCTGTAGTGTCTGCAGGCTTGGGGATTCATGAGCCTCTGCTTCACCTCTCGCAGAGTATCAGAGCCTGGTTCATTCACTTGTGTTCTTCCCCAGCCAGCCACCCGGCACATTCTCCCGGGTGGGATGACGTTGAACTGGGGCGGAAGGGGGAGCGTCCCCACGGCCAGGGTCAGGTTAGCTTTCTCCTTCAACTGTGGAGGGCATGAGGGGCTGTCAGTGCTAGAAATGGGTGACAGGGCAGTTGGAGGAAATCAGGGAAGGACAGGGCAAACTGTTTTGCATTAGAACTACATCCGGTGGCATGAGTCAGTGGGGTTGGAGTCCAGAGGCAGGTTGTGGACATTTTAGGGCAATGGAGACCTGAAGGAGAAAACTAAGAGAACAGAAAGTGGGAAATGTGGAGAAAGAAGTTATTACCTTCAGTAACATGATGTCATGGAGAAAAGCACTGTCATCATATTTTGGGTGAGGAAATTGTTTTATGACCTCAAGCTTCTGCCATGTATCTTCTTTCTTTTGTATGTTATGGGCTCCAAGTGTGACCATTATAGACCTATTGTGAGGGAGAAGGAAGGACCAGGAGAAACTGTGATGGTCTCAGGTTTCTCCTGCGATGTTCCCATTCTGAGAAAAGAGGACTAGAGTCTATCACAGGGGTCACTGGACTCTAATCACCCCTCTTTCTCTGGACCACTTGTAGCATTTGGGGTGGGGGCTCATATTTTACTCAGGGAATAGCTTTCTCAGGGAACATGGACAATTTCCAGGACCCTCAGGAATTCCTGGACACTGAGTAGGCCATGGAGGACCCAGGGGACAGGATTAGCACTTCCTAATTTAGGGAGCCCTGTGTGAGGGCCAGAGATATCAGAGGAAAGGGGGAGTTGAGGTGGTGGGATCCCTAGTAGACCCTGTTGTCTGCCTCCCCTGGAAAGATGGCTCAGGTCCCTGAGAATTAAAGGCCAGTGTTCTTGGAAAGGGCATAGAGGAAGTGACCTAGAAAACTGGGTGGGGTTGGGAGAGGGAAGCTACTTTTACAGGAGGGACTTTTGGATAGGGCCTCCTTTTCCTCTCTGTAGGGGAGCCGAGCTCACAGTGATTGAAGATCAGGGCATCTCATCAATTATGGGACCAAGTTCCATAAGTTCAAGTCTTGCCTGTCCCAGCCCCAGGAGCCTCCCCTCAGACCGCCAAAGGGTACGTCCTTGGCTGCCACCCTAGCTGTTAATCTCCAGAAGGGAGATAAATGGGACCCTGCTGTGTCACCTTCCTGCACAGTGAGCAGCCGTCAGCACAAAGTTCCGTCTTATCAGGAAACCACCGCAAAATAACAGTCTATTCTGGAGAGTGACAATTTCCAGGTGGGCCATGTACGGGCGGGAGTGTGGCTTGCACTCTGTGCCCCCGATGATCTCTCCTGGAACAGAGATCCCCAGGGCTTGAACACAGAGAATGCATAGGCTGAGCTAAAGTTGAGAGGGGCTTCTCTCTAATCTCATCCTCACTGTGTACTCTGCCTGTTGCCCCCTCAGGAGGCTCGGGTATCTGGTGTCCCCACCCACAAACTCTCACATAAATTCTCACTCCTTCTTCCAGGGACAACAGCCAATCTGGGCTCAGATGCCATTCAGGCATTTTTCACCTCAGATTTCCCCCACAGCCATTGTGCCTGGGACCTCAATGCTCCTCTTCCACTGGGCAGGGCCAGTTCTCCAGGTCCTGGTCTCAACCTGCTCCAAACCTTGAGGGCAGTGTCAGAGAATGGCCACATTACGAGGTAAAGTGTAGCCCCGAAGCTCAGAAGATGAAGAGAACATAGGACCTCCTACCCAACATCTCACCTTAAGTCATGAGAAGATGCCCCCCTCTTCCTCCCACCTGTTCGGGCTTTCCCCTAGTCAATGGGGTTCCTTGTCCCTGGGAACTACCATAGGCTGCAGAGACTGGGGGGTGGGGGAGGCATATCCCAAGTGGAACTTCACTCTGGATTCCTGCAGAGAGATCCTGTGATCTTGTTTAAGAGTCAGCTATATTCAGACTAAACTGTGTTGGGGGCTGATACTGCAGCTTCCAGAGGGAAGGACTCACCAGCTTCAGCTCTGGAGCAGAGGAGAAGGAGCGGCAGGGCGAGAGGAAGAAAATGCATCTTCTCAGAGAGGCTGCCCCGGGCAGATGCTGCTTCTGTTTTCCGGCTTGGGTTTTATAACTCCAGCGATGCGCGAAGGGCTGGGCTGGTAACCACAGGAACTGTGTGGTCATGTTTTCTTCTCCCATCCTAAACTGGTGATCTTTCTGATCAGAAGTTTCCCCCAAGTTACCCTCTGTTTTGCTGGAGGTGAAGTGGAGGTCTGACCCCCAAGTTTTGGCTTCCAGGATGAGCTTTCAACCATGGTGCCTTATCTCGTGAGGGGAGGTGGAGGGATTGTGTCTTTCGCAGTCAGGGCAGCTGGTTTCAGGCTCATCAGAAACATGGGTGGGGAGAGTCCTTACACAGAGCATCCAGAAACACATGCGCTTTTATGGCCCACAATAGGAAGTGCATTTTGCAAAGGGACCCAGTAGCCATATATATGCATGTGTGACTACATGAGCACAAACACACATGTACAAATGAATCAAAAGTTTTGGGAAACAATATTTATCCTTGTCATGTGCAATGCTTTCAGTTCCCATTCATTCCATTCCACTCTGTATTTTTTATTTTTTATTTAAAAAATTTTAAATGCTTATTTATTTTGAGAGAGAGAGAGAGAGAGAGAGAGCGAGCGAGCAGGGGAGAGGCAGAGAGAGGGAGAGAGAACCCAAGCAGGCTCTACACTGACAGTGCAGTGCCTGATGTGGGGCTTGATCCCACGAACCTCGAGATCATGACCTGAGCTGAAATCGAGAGTTGGACACTCAACTCACTGAGCCACCCAGGAGCCCCATCTACTCCATACTAAAATATGGACAGCACCCCACTTAAAGGGTGACCACCTATAATTTGAAAACCATTGATCTGGTCTCTCTCATCCTCTGAACCAGATGTTCATAGGCAGAAGAAAGATCTATGGAGCGTAGATGGGGGAAGGGAACATACCCGATGGTAGGGTTTTATACACATTATCACAAGAGCAAGTGGGATTGGAATTAGCATTTTTTGAGAGCCTATGCATCATTTATTGTCCCAACTCTTGATATATTTGCATAACAACCCTGTGAAGTATGTATTATTAGCTCAGTTTTATGGATTGGCTATTGAGGCTTCTAGTTTAGAAATAGATTTTCCTTATTCCAAATCAAGGGCCCTCTCTGCCCTACCACCAAAGAGAAACAGAGAAATAGAGTCCCACCAATGGGGATGTAGATGTAGAAGAATGGTTTGCCCTGGGAGCCTGGGGTTTCCTACTCTCTCATTATTATTCAAACTTGTTTTGCTGAAATAGAATGTACACAGAGGTCAGTATCTGAGGTTTTACTCTTTTTATTCTTCAGAAAATACCATTACTGTCACTTTACAGATGTAGGACTGAGGCTCAGACACATTAACATGACCAAGATCACACAACTCATAACTACCATAACCAAGTTTCAAGTACACACTTGCTGTTTTCCCCAGACTTGGAGAAGCAGGGAGTCCAGGGAAGAGTTGGGTAACGGGGTGGAGTGTCATTTCTCTTGGAGACTGAGAAGCCATTTAATTCAGAGATGGGTAAGCACAGGGGAAAAATATCTTCCCCAAATCATTCTACCATGCCCTTGGTCTCAGCTTGGGTTTGTGACTGGAGTGGTTCATTCCTTAGGAAATACTGGTTAGGTCCTCAGTTGCCCTCAGCTCTGACCCTCTCTAGAATAATTACACCTACACGTATTTCTAGTCCCTGTACAATTTTTTTTGTAAAATTTTTTGATGAGTCCCTGTACTAATTTTTTCTCACTCTCTTTATCTGCCAGATAAATTACAGAATGCACAGTTAAATTTGTATTTCAGATGAATAACAAATCATTTTTTAAGTATATCTCAATATCAAATGAGACATACTTATACTAAAATAAATTGTCAATCTGGAATTCAAATGTATCTGGGAGTCCTGCATTTTTATTTGCTAAAGATGGCAAACTTACTCTGGGCATTCTACCATCAGCAGAACAGAGGCAAATCTGGACCTGGAGAAGTCTTGTCCTTTGGCCCTGCACCAGTTGGACCCAAAATCCGAGAGGTAAGCAAATGAAACATTTCTATTTTTCACTCATGTAATGAGAAGTTGAGGGGTAGGTAGTCCAGGACTTGTGTGATAGTTCCACAGCATCAGTAAAGACCTGGCTCACCAAAATTTAATTTTTGTTTCACCTGTACTGGCTGAGGGCAAGAAAATGGAATAGGTATAAGCTCTGGTCAAGTGCCAATTTCAGAAATAAAGTTGGCACTATCTGCCCATATTTTCCATATTTTCTTCCTTGTGCTGTCATGTGTGTTTGCATGTTTGAACTGATTTCCTTTTTCTCTCTTCTCTGCCCTCCTTCTGCTATTTTGTATATAGTATGTTGTTGGTGGTGAACCTTCGGCTTAGTCCACGGTTTGTAGAATATCACTTTGGGAGTCTGACTAGATTAGAGGTGGCATGGGTATCACCTAGAAATCCTGTACTTGGAGTTGAAAGCAGTAACTGATGAGACTGGATTATATCAGTTCTGGGGAGAGTCAAGCCTCATTTTTCTTTGTACGAGAGATAGAGAGGATTACGTTCAATGAAAGCACTTTTGTTTTAGGGAGGTTAGGTACAGAGAAGGAGTGTGTGGCAGCTACGTGATGGCTTGTAGGAGACATTTGCCATGTATGGTGGGTCCTTAGTGTCTTTTGAACACCCTTCCCATATTAGAGGAATTCCCAGCTATGATTCTTGCTTTCCTAAGGAAAGCAAGTTTCCATAAACTTCCTTTCTCAGGTTCCTTGCATGTGGGCCTCAATCTTGTGACTGAGACTCTACCAATCAGTTGAGTAGGTATAAAACTTGATTTAGAAAGGTGTAATCAGAGGGAGCAGGCATCATGTGGAATTAATTTTTCCAGTGAGGGTGAGTGGCCGAGGGGTCTGGTTTTGGGGGAAAAATGAGTTGTGGGTCAGCTGTCTGGTGCTGCCTGAGGGCCAAGCCAATGGGCTGTGACACCTTTGCTGAACAGTCCTGTGCTGTAGTTCAACGTCGTTTCCCTGGCTACATCGCCTCTATATCTGATTCCACAGCATGTGAGGAAGATGGTGACTCTGCATAAGGAAGAATTTGCTAATAATCTTTTGTTACAACACGAATGTGTGGGGAGGGGAGGCAAGTGATTTCCCCATTGCCTGAGATATTAAAGTAGAGGTTGGACAGAGTCTTGTTTAAGATTCACAGTGAGTGGGAAGGAAAAGGTTGGGCTGACTATAAAAACACTGGCATTTAGTGACGGCAATGTTCCTGGGCCACTATAATGCAGAGGGATCATCCCTCCTCTGAGTTCCTGAAGCATTTATCATCAGTGCCATTATTCACTTTGACATTCAAGGCACATGGCTGGCTTTGCAGTTAGATGGGAGAACTTGAATCCTCCTTCTGCCGCTTAGCTATCTGTCTGACCTTAGCAAAATTCCTTAAGTTCTCAACTTTAGTTACTACCTTTGTAAAATACAAAGAATGACATGAAACAGGGTTTTTGGAGAATTAAATATGGTGCTAAATGAAAAATGCCACATGGTTGGTCTTTAATAAACACTGATTTGGTCCCCTTGTGTTATATCTTGCGTGGTCATATAACGGTTGATGGGCAAATTGTGTATATGTCCTCCTGGAGGCTGTTTATCTTTCCCTCTAAATTCTCCTAAACGTATTACGGATTAATCAGATTTGCCAGACTTGAGTCATGTCCTGCTTTGTACACCATCTTGTTTTATTTGTTGAACTTTAAGTTGCCAGGGTGTTTCTTAACCTTGTTCTCTGAGTAATAGCTGTGTCTTTTTGGATTGAGCATGTGACTGAAGTGGGTTTAACCCTCAAACTGCCATGCAGGACTAGAACAGCTGTAAACGTTGACACATGTTGCAAGAAGAAATACTCTTGTAAGAAATACTGTAGAGAGAGACACCTGATGGCATGGGCTTGTGCTTTCTTGCCTCCGATTGAGACAGCAGTGCAATGGAGAAGGGACAGTAAGTACATTCTTTATGGCATTGGCCACATTTTCCCGAAGCAGGCTGGAGCTCACTCTGTGCTTGCCCTTGCAATAGCTGATGTTTCTGAATGACCAAGTTTTTCTGAATTTAACTGCTACTGGTTTACATTCAATATCTGCCAAGTAATTTGCAAGGATATAAGCTGATACAGGTTCCTATACCTGGGCCTATAGCCCTACCACACTAGTTCCTTTTTTTTTTATTTTATTTTTAATTTATTAAAATTTACATCCAAATTAGTTAGCATATAGTGCAACAATGATTTCAGGAGTAGATTGCTTAGTGCCCCTTACTCATTTAGCCTATTCCCTCTCCCACAACACCTCCAGTAACCCTCAGTTTGTTCTCCATATTTATGAGCCTCTTATGCTTTGTCCCCCTCCCTGTTTTTATATTATTTTTGTTTCCCTTCCTTTATGTTCATCTGTTTTGTCTCTTAAAGTCCTCATATGAGTGAAATCATATGATTTTTGTCTTTCTCTGACTGACTGATTTCACTTGGCATAATACCCTCCAGTTCCATCCACATAGTTGCAAATGGCAAGATTTCATTCTTTTTTGATTGCCGAGTAATACTCCATTGTATATATATACCACATCTTTATCCATTCATCCATTGATGGACATTTGGGCTCTTTCCATTCTTTGGCTATTGTTGATAGTGCTGCTATAAACATGGGGGTGCATGTGTCCTTTCGAAACAGCACACCTGTATCCCTTGGATAAATGCCTAGCAGTGCAATTACTGGGTCGTAGGGTAGTTCTATTTTTAGTTTTTTGAGGAAACTCCATATTGTTTTCCAGAGTGGCTGCACCAGCTTGCATTCCCACCACCAATGCAAAAGAGATCCTCTTTCTCTGCATCCTTGCCAACATCTGTTGTTGCCTGAATTGTTAATGTTAGCCATTCTGACAGGTGTAAGGTGGTATCTCATGGTGGTTCTGATTTGTATTTCCCTGATGATGAGTGATGTGGAGCATTTTTTCATGTGTTGGTTGGCCATATGGATGTCTTCTTTGGAGAAGTGTCTATTCATGTCTTTTGCCCATTTTTTTCATGGGGTTTGTTTTTTGGGTGTTGAGTTTGATCAGTTCTTTATAGATTTTGGATACTAACCCTTTATCTGATATGTCGTTTGCAAGTATCTTCTCCCATTCTGTTGGTTGCCTTTTAGTTTTGCTGAGTGTTTCCTTTGCTGTGCAGAAGCTTTTTATTTTGATGAGGTCCCAGTAGTTCATTTTTGCTTTTGTTTCCCTTGCCTCTGGAGACGTGTTGAGTAAGAAGTTGCTGTGGCCAAGGTCAGAGATGTTTTTGCCTGCTTTCTTCTCGAGGATTTTGATGGCTTCCTGTCTTACATTGAGGTCTTTCATCCATTTTGAGTTTATTTTTGTGTCTGGTGTAAGAAAGTGGTCCAGGTTGATTCTTCGGCATGTCGCTGTCCAGTTTTCCCAGCACCACTTGCTGAAGAGACTGTCTTTGTTCCACTGGATATTCTTTCCTGATTTGTCAAAGATTAGCCAGCTATACGTTTGTGGGTCCATTTCTGGGTTCTCTATACTGTTCCACTGATCTGAGTGTCTGTTCTTGTGCCAGTACCATACTGTCTTGATGATTACATCTTTGTAGTATAGCTTGAAGTCTGGGATTGTGATGCCTCCTGCTTTGGTTTTCTTTTTCAAGATTGCTTTGGCTATTCGGGGTCTTTTCTGGTTCCATACAAATTTTAGGATTGTTTGTTCTAGCTCTGAGAAGAATGCTGGTGTTATTTTGATAGAGATTGCGCTGATTATGTAGATTGCTTTGGGTAGTATCAACATTTTAACAATATTTGTTCTTCCTATCCAGTAGCATGGAATCTTTTTCCATATTTTGGTGTTGTCTTCAATTTCTTTCATAAGCTTTCTGTAGTTTTCAGTGTATACATTTTTCACCTCTTTGGTTAGATTTATTCCTAGGTATTTTATGGCTTTTTGTGTAACTGTCAATGGGATCGATTCCTTGATTCCTCTTTCTGTTGCTTCATTTTTGGTGAATAGGAATGCAACTGATTTCTGTGCGTTGATTTTATATCCTGCACTTTGTTGAATTCATGAATCAGTTCCAGCAGTTTTTTGGTGGAATAAATAAAAAATTTATAAAATAAAAAATTTAATAAAATAATTTTTTAATAATTTAAAAATACATAGGGGCGCCTGGGTGGCGCAGTCGGTTAAGCGTCCGACTTCACCCAGGTCACGATCTCGCGGTCTGGGAGTTCGAGCCCCGCGTCAGGCTCTGGGCTGATGGCTCAGAGACTGGAGCCTATTTCTGATTCTGTGTCTCCCTCTCTCTCTGCCCCTCCCCCGTTCATGCTCTGTCTCTCTCTGTCCCAAAAATAAATAAACGTTGAAAAAAAAAATTAAAAAAAATAAAAATACATATATAGTTACATATGTATGTGTGTGTATATATATAATATATATTATATATAAATATATATAATATATATAAATATATAAAAATACATATAATATATATAAATATATATAATATATATATAAATATATATAAATATATATATATTTAAAAATACACACACAAAAAAGCGAATAAATGATGCTAGATCCTAGGTGTGTTTTTGTCTGGGTGTTGAAAGTGGTTTGACAGATTAGAGAAAAAAAGGGGGGGGGAGAAAAAAAAAGGAAATCATTTGAGAATTTGAAAAAATGAATACACTGAAGTAGACTAAAATGAGATGATGGGAGTAATATAGAATTTGAAAAAATTTACACAAAAGTAAAGAATATAGTAGAAAAAAATTAAAGAAAAATATTTTTAATAAAAATTAAAAATAAAATTAATTTTTTTCTCTTTCTGTATTGAAGAAAAAGAAAAGAAATGAAAAAGAGAAAAAAGAGAGAAAGAAAAAAGAAGGAAATTGTTTTAAAATTTGAAAAAGTGAATCCACTGAAGTAGACTAAAATAAAATGATGGAAGTAAAATAGAATTTGAAAAAATTTACACAAAGGTAAAAAATATAGTAAAAAATTAAAAATATTTTTAATAAAAATTGAAAATAAAAATAAATTTTTTTCTCTTTCTGTTTTCAAGAAAAAGAAAAGAAGTGAAAAAGAAAAAAAAAGAAAGAAAATTGAATAGATGGATCTGCTAACAGATTGCAATAGGACTGAAATTACTTAGTTTTTCCCTAGAAGTCAGACTATGAAGCGCTTTATAGTCCATAAACTAAGTAGGCGGTGAGACCTGTGTTTGAAGAGCGAGGTTGGCGAGGTTGGCGGGGCTCAGTGTAATGGCTCTGCTCTCCACTAGATGGCACTGCTAGCCTACCGGGGTGGAATGTTATGGTGCTGGCAGGTCCGCAGGTCCGTGTGAGTATGCGCATGTGCGGGAGCGGTGAAAATGGCATCACCCAGCTACCTGGTCTAGTATCGGAAGTCTGTTCTCCCCAGTCAGCAATCTCACACCCGTCCTTTGTCTTCGGTTTTCTTCCACTCCCCGCTTTTTCACTCTCCGTGATCAAGCCCCAGGCAGTACCTCTCTCCCGAGTTTTGTCTCAGATGCAGCTGTTTTCCCTGGCCCCTTACTTCTAAAGGAACTGCGGCTTTGACCTGCTCCGCCCCTCTGCAGGAGGGTCTCACAGAGCAATGGCCGAATGTCAGCTGCACCCAGGAACGCTTGCTGGACCCTGCTGCTGCTGGTGCCCCGAGACTGCAGCCAGGTGCCAGCCCACCCCAGGAAAAGGTTCGTGAGATAGTTTAGCAGCAGCTTTTCAGGGATTATGGAAAATCACAACACACATCTGGCACCAGGCTTCACCCTTAACGACCTTGTTCCAGCACCAGCGAATGTGGCTGTTTTCTGGGGTCTGCTGGGACCAGGTGGCTTTAACCGTCTCTACCAAATGTCCTTGCAGCAGTGGAACAGCTTTTTCCCGTGTGCCCCACCAACCTCCCAGACCCCACTCTGCTCCTGGGGATTCGCCCTTCCCACCAGGTACCACCAGGTATCGAGCTGTGGAGTTGTAGCCTTTGCGCTCCCCTTGTTTACAGTCTTAATGGAACTTAAACCCTCTCCTTTCTCCTTTCTCCCTTTTTAGTTTTGTCCCTGTGGCTGTTTCCAATTTTCTGCTTTCTCTCCAACTGCTTTTGGGGACAGGTGCTTTTCCCGTATTCTCCCCTCCCCTGCTCCCATCTCCATCCTCTCTCCACCTGCAAAAGCACCTCCCTTCCTGCAGCTTCTCCCTCCCCAAGTTCACCTCTCCGTGCCGCGTACCTGCTGGGTTCTGTGGTTCAGGTTGTGCAGATTGTTGTGTTAATTCTGCAATCAGTTTTCTAGGTGTGCAGGATGGTTTAGTGTTGGTCTGGCTGTATTTCATGGACGCGAGACACACAAAAAACTTCCATGCTGTTCCGCCATCTTGGCTACTCCCCCCCACACTAGTTCCTTTTGAATGACTTCCCTCAGCATGATTGTTCCAGTGGACAGATTATCCAAGAGAATGACGGATGAAGAGGTCCTGGGAGCTGACTCCAAGTTTTGGATTGGGAGGAATAGGTCTCATGCCCTCACACAGGCTCTTCAGCAAGAACCACCCCCCCACCCATGGGTGCTTTTTTGGATTTCTTCCTGCTAGGTCTTTTTTCCATTTACCATTCTTGCGATAGGCTGGTGTTTGAGCAGGGAAAGTCCTAGGGTGCCCCTTCTCATGAGTTTGGGCAAGCCCTTTGCCCTGAGCAGTTTCTCCTCTGGACCCTGTGATGCTATCACCGCCCCCATCACTCTCAGGATCGGTCAGGCAGGCCCTCCTCTTCTGCATCTCAGAATTAACATGGAGCCGAGTGGCTGTGGTGGCCTTATGTTTTCTGGGTGCGCTGTGGGAGAGACTGGTGAGGCAACAGTTGTGGTTTCCCTTCCAGGGGTCTACGCCATGCTCGTTTAATCTGTGGTTGTCGTCAATGACAGAGTCAACGCCTGGAGGCTCAGCCCATGGTGTCCCCGGCTGCTTCCTGTGGGCCACACTGTCAGGGTATCACTCCTGGATTTGGACCCACTTGTGTTCTAGACAGTCCTAGAATGGGCTGGTATCCTCCTTCTACTGGGATTGCTATTCCGTGTTGAGGCCTCATATGGGTGTCTCATTTGACTTGTTTTTTTCTCCATGTCTTATGTTTTCAGTTGCAAGGAGATTCCTTTGTTCCTTGAGTGGTGAATGCTCCCAGCTGCAGGTAGATTCCAGTAAGCCTGTTGGGACAGCTTGAGGAGAAGTTATGTGAGATATCAGAGGCAGGGGGTGTACAGAACCCCCAGCACGGGGGTGAGCCAGCCATCTAGGCGTCACTGAGAGTTTTCCCTGGTGTTTCTGATGAAAGACATTTGGGTTGTTTCCAGGTTTTTGTAGTTATGAATAGAGCTGGTTTAAACATTTGGGTACAGGTTTTTGTGTGAACTTAAGTTTTCATTTCTGTAAGGTAAACAGTCTGGGGTAGGATTCTAGGTCATACAGTAAGTGTATATTTAATTTTCTAAGAAACTGCCAACCTCTTTTCTAAAGTGGCTGTACCACTTTGCACTCCCCTAGCAACGGATGAAAGTTATGCAAGCCCTGTCAGTCCCTTGGGGTCCGATTCAGCCTGCAGACAGTCCAGATCTCTGCGGTGTCGACAGGCCCCAGTACTTCTTGGAGGCCAGGCTGGCAGGGTAGGCTGACCACTCTGTCCACGTCTCCGGTTGTCCAGCTTCCCGGGAAGAAAAGCTGCCGTCTAAATGTGCTGTCCCAAGGGGTCAGGAGTGTGTGGGGTCTTAGCAGCAATTCAGTGTGTGCTCTGGTCTCCTAAGCAGACATCACACATAATGTCCTGTTCTTTGTATTTCATGTTTAAAACTACTTAATTATACAAATATAAAATGAGATTTAGGGCTAAAAGAAAAAAACACATCTTTTAATTATCATTGTAGCATAAGTTCTTTCATTTTTGAGATCTTTCTGATTTTTTCTCTTAAAAATTTGTCAGACGGGGTGCCTGGGTGGCTCAGCCGGTAAAGCATCTGACTTCGGCTCAGCTCATGATCTCACAGTTGGTGGGTTTGAACCCGATGGGCTTTGTGCTGATAGTGCAGAGCTTGCTTGGGATTCTGTGTCTTGCTCTCTCTCTGCCCCTCCCCCACTTGTGCTTGCGCTCTCTCTCAAAAATATATAAACACACACACACCCAAAAAAACCTAAAAAAAACTAAAAAAAAATTTCAGACTTATGCCTGTTTTTTTCTTTCTTTAATGGTAATTTAGGGGTGGCTGGGTGGCTCAGTCGGTTAAGTGTCTGACTCTTGATCTCAGCTCAAATCTTGATCTCAGGGTCATGAGATCCAGTCCTGTGTTGGGCTCTGCACTGGACATGAAGCCTACTAAAAAAAAAAAAATGGTAATTAAAAATTTTTTTCACAATCATGTTTTATTTGCATCACAAGTATATATCACAAACTATTTTATACATTGTGTGGGCATTAACATAGATCTATTTATTTTAAAATTTCTTTTTAACGTTTATTTATTTTTGAGACAGAGAGAGACAGAGCATGAACAGGGAAGGGTCAGAGAGAGGGAGACACAGAATCTGAAACAGGCTCCAGGCTCTGAGCTGTCAGCACAGAGCCCGACACGGGGCTCGAACTCACGGACTGCGAGATCATGACCTGAGCCGAAGTTGGCTGCTTAACTGACTGAGCCACCCAGGAGCCCCAGATCTATTTTTCAAATAAAATTTTCTTTTAAATCATAAAAATTATAATATTTGCTATTGCTTTTATATTTTTGTATTTAGAGTGATTTTCACCAGGTCCTTTTTATTTCTTCCTATATCTTCAACTTTCTGTCTATTGTCCTATTTTTATTGTTCATTATTTACTGAAAAATGTTTATTCATTTATTTTGAGAGAGGGACGTTTGGAGAGGGGCAGAGAGAGAGAGGGAGAATGCGAGAATCCCAAGCAGGTCCTATGCTGTCAGCACAGAGCCCAACAGGGGGCTTGATCTCATGAACCATGAGATCGTGACCTGAGCCAAAGTCAAGAGTTGGATGCTTAACCGACTGAGCCACCCATGCACCCTATTTTTTACTTTTCTTATTTCTTTGTAAAAGTGTTTATTAATTTTGAGATCTCTCTCTCTCTCTCTCTCTCTCATTTGGGCTGCTTCCGTACCTTGGCTATTGTAAACAATGCTGCAATAAACATAAGGGTACATGTATCTTTTCAAATTAGTGTTTTCATTTTCTTTGGGCAAATACCCGGTAGTGAGTAGTGAAATTACTGGATCTTATGGTATTTCTGGTTTTAAGTTTCTGAGGAATCTCCATACTGTTTTCCACAGCGGCTGTACCAATTTACCCACTTACACTTGTTTTACACATAGAGTTAATTACCAGTCTTGTATATTACGCGTGCTTTTTTTTTTTTTTTTTTTTTTTTAACACCTGTACTGACCAGTGGCAAAGCTGGAAGCTGTGAACTGTGGGCTTGCAGGCTATAGGAGGATGGAGGTGCTGGGTTCCCTGTGGGCAGCAACGGCAGCTCTTTCCTGCCTGGGGCCAGGCCTGCCTTCTCAGGCTTTTTAGGGACTGTAGTGGGACCTGTTTGGAGGTCCTTGAATTGCAGGTTCCTGGAGTCTGCTCAGCTCAGAGTGTTGCAGGTCACTTGGAGGAGGAAATGTTGGAGAACTTGGGCCAACTCAGATATCCTTCTGGAAGACCTGAGACATCGTGTCATTTCTGGAGGAAGATCACAGTTGAATTTGGGTGGCTCTGATGTAGTTCACAGATTGGGCTGACACTGATGGTTTGGGGGCTCTCCCCTCAGCTAGAATGGTCCTGCCCCACCTACAACTTTGTTTTGACGGCTGTAACAGACGGACCCATTTGGAGGACTTCTAGGTGTCATCCCTCCCCCTTGCTCCTGACCTCTTGTGCTTGGGAAGTTTTATCCTCCCCACTTTTCCATCTTGGCACATGGTTCCCTGGCTGCAGACCCAATATTGAGAGAGATGATAATGATGAGGTAGAAGTGGGTGTAGGGACTCGAGATAACAACAGCCTAAGCCTGGGGTCATCTCTGGAAACAGTCATGGGGAGTTTGCTATGGTGCATCTCTGCTCTGAACTGCAGTAGCTGAGACACAGGTTTTGAGGAAAGAGGAACATTGAGAGGAGGAGGAGGAAGAAAAGGAGGCAGAAGGTAAATTAGTGCCAGCATTACTTTGGATGTTAAATCCAAAGTGTGCAGATCAAATTTTTTTCTTCAATAATCCATAATACCACACAGTGCACAGGGAGATAAGTAGGCAAGATTATTAATCTGGTAAGAAAGGAGCCCAGAACAATTCTTCATTCAAGCCATAGAAGGATATCTGGACTCCTCCGTCAGAGCAGACCAGCTCTGTGGGAGAGAGAAGAGTCTCACGCACGTAAGTATGCTGAAGGCAGCATTTTTATTGAAGTTTGCTGGGGATACAATCAGTAGGGGCTTTGTGTGCCTCTGAGAGCCTCCCTGGGCTCAGGCTGGGGTCAGGTTCTGTGGAACCCAGGGCTACTCAGGGAGGCCTCGGGCTTTGGGATTCTCACGTAGGCTGGTCAGGCTTCTGTGGCTACTGTTTCTTCAAGATTTCATTAATCCAAGGCACATATGGGGAGATTCGAGTGAAGACAGCAGGGGGTTTTGCATCTGTACGTCCATAAGACACAATACCTTGGGCCACCCCTGCACAAAAAAGGGGGCCCCCAGAATCCCCCTGTGGGTTAGAGAAAGCAGATCATGAACAGGGAACGTCCTTCTCACCCCACTGTCACTTCATCTGGGTTCTATCAGCAACCTGGCTAGTGCCAAGATACCCTAGAGTCAGATCAGGAATCCTGGCTCCTCATGGAGTCATAAGTTAGGGGTTTAATGTCTCTGGCATGGAACCATAAACCTAGATCCTGTTCTTTCCATCTCTTCCTTTCTCTCCTGAAGACCTGTCAGCCAGGTCTTCAACTAGATGAGAGGGTCAGAGGCAGGCCTTGGGTATGTGAGGATGGAACCCAGAAGGAGGGTTCTAGTTCCCATGGTGCTAGAAACCCACAAGCTCAGACACCAGTCACTGTACTAGGGGACTTCGTGACCCCACATCCTCCCAGGAGGATGCTGTCTCCCAGGGACCGTTGTGAGGAGAAAGTGTAGGTGTGTGGTCACCTTGTATGCCGATCTTGTCTTCCTGGGATTGCCCACACAGATTTGTAATTTATGGCTGTAAAACGTATAGTGGTTGCAGGCCTTGGCATCCATGAGTCTCAACCTCACCTCCCTCAGAGTATCTGACACCGACTCCATCACTCCCGTTCTTCCCCAGCCAGCTGCCCTGCACATTCTCCCAGGTGGAATGAAGGTAGACCAGTGGGCAGGGAGATTGTCCCCATGGCGTGGGTCAGCTTGGCTCTCGTTTGTAGCCGTGAGGGAGGGAGAGTACATGGACCTCCAGTCCCAGAGAAAGTGGGGGGTGTGCTGTGGTAGAGGCTCCCTGGGCAGGGCCAAGAGTTTCTCCCCAGTGGGATGGTGATGACATGGAGTGGGATGAGGGTGGGTCCCGAGGACATGGGTTGGACAAGGGAGAATGAGAAATGCACAGGTTAGGAGAAAAGTTCAAGAAGGGGGAATGGGAAAGTGCTGGAAGGCTAATGGCACCTTTAGTAACATGATGTCCTTAAGGTTGGTAAAAAAGTTGTAATTTGGGTGAACTATTTGTTCTGAGACTTCCAGCTTCTGCCATGTGGATTCTTCCTGTTTTATGTCATGAGATCCCAGAGTGACGGTAATTTTCCTGTTGAGAAGGAGGAGAGAGGCAGGAAAAGGTGCTGGTCTTCTGAAAAGGGTTCATTCTGAGCAAGGAGACATCAGGCTCTCTTCTTTCCCAGTACAAGGCAAGACCTGAGGAACTCAGGTCTTAACTGAGGACACAAGTCCCCCCCTCCCACCCCGGGATCATAGTGGGTTCCGGAAGGGCCAGGCCCTGGCAGCTGCATGGGACTGAGCGAGCTCAGCTGGCTGGCATCAGGACAGAAAGGCAGTGTTAGCTTGCTGTGACCTGGCTGGTCTTTGGAGGTGGAGACAGCAAATGAAAATGGGCTGGTCCCTCCCAATATGCATTGCTGATCATCTTGAGCTGAGCAGGACACAAGAATTTCTCCTTAGGCCACTTTGAAGTTGCGTGTAACTCTGGCACCTACAGCTCCTCACGTGAAAAGAGAGTAGGTCAAAGTTTTCTTACCTTCCTTTACAATGAGCGGCTGTCATCACAAATTCTTGGCTTATGAGAAACCCACCACAGCTGGCAACATAACCCTGGTCAGTGATGATTTCCAGATAGGCCATGTAGGGGCAGGGGTGTGGCGTGGACTCAATGCCACTGATGATCTCCACTGAAACAGAGAACCCCAGGTCCCTAAACACAGGCTCCCTTGCCTTGGGATAGAGCACTGGGTGAGGGAAAGGAAGTGGAAGCTGAGGACCCACATAGCTTTTCCCTTACTTCTAATGGAGCTCAGACCTCTGTGTGCCCTTTTTGCTGGTTTCTTGACCCTAATCCGCCTTGTCAACCGACCCTCACCCTACTTTCAGAACATGATGGTTAGTCTTGATTCTGAGCTGTCATTGAAATGTTTCTTCAGGTCTCTATCCTGACCTCTTCCACCTGAGAGCAAGCACCAAGAAGGACCATGAATCAGAATTGTGGCTATTTTCGGGAAAGTGGGTTAGGAGGAACTTCCAAAGACAGTTTTCTGATTCTTTCTCCACCCAAGTCTTCTCATCCCAGGGAAACTGTCATCAACTGCAGGGAAAGAGTCTGACCCTTCCAGGTGGAGATTTCCCACTAGAATACTTGTCATGGAACCTGTAGCCTGACTTAAGGGCTTCTTTGACAGGTGGTTACACCCTAGACTCACCACCTCCAGCTTCAGGAGGCAAAAGAAAGGCCAACAAAAGGAGTAGGACCTGCATTTTCCCAGTGACAGTGTCCATGGTGAGCTTCTTCTGTCCCTGCCCTCCCTTGCCCCTGCTTTTATAACCCCAGAAGTAGAAGGAAGAGGAGGACTGGAAACCACAGAAACCACCTAGTCACATTTTTGTCTTTCACTTTGGCCTGGCTAGCTTCCTCATCAGAAAGTCTTATGACCCTTCTCTCTGCTCTGCTGGTGTCGAGGCTATGGTCAGAGCCCAAGAATTCTGTTTACTGGGACGAGGCATGCACCTTTCTCATCTAATGCAGTTCTCTTGAGGCAGCATAGTAACACAGATGAAGGGGTTTTAATTTTTTAAAATTGTATTTATTTTTATTATTGAAGTATAGTTGCCATATCATGTTATGTTAGGTTTCAGGCATACAACACAGTGACTCAACAATTCTGTACGTTACTCAGTGCTCTCCATGATAAGTGTACTCACCATCCATCACCATACAGTATTATCACAGTCTGATTGACAATATTCCCTATGCTGTACTTTCTCTCTTCAGGACTGATTTATTTCACAAAATATAAATAAGAATGTATAAATATATGTAAAATTTATTTATAAAATATAAGGATGTATAAATAAAATATATTTATAAAATATAAATATAAATTTTATAAATAAGGAGGTTTATACTTCTTAACCCCCTTCACCTGTTTTGCCCATTCCCCACTGACTTCTTTTCTGGCAACCACCAATTTGTTCTCTGTATTTAAGAGTCTGTTTTTGGGGCACCTGGATGGCTCAGTTGGTTAGGCTTCTGACTCTTGATATTAGTTCAGGTCATGATCTCACAGTTCCTGAGATAGAGATCCAAAATACGTCAGATCTGAAACTCGTACTTTTTCCATTCCACTAATCTGAACAACAAGGAATGTGGGATGAAGGGTTAGTCTAGTAAATGGAGAAAGGAATGGAATGTATCAAGAAGAACACTTGTGTTCTCTAGAGGCTGTTGGGGTTTTCCCCTTGTGCACTGAGGGTCATACTTGGTTTGGTAACAAAATGATATCTCAGTTGTCATTATTTGAGATATTACTCTAGGCTTTCATTCTTTTATGTGCCTTGAGAAAGAAAAAAGTTGTTCTTGATTAAATAATAACATGCCATTGGTTACAAGATTCATTCTTATTGTAAAGGGGTTAAAATGTAGAATATTGGGTATCTTGGAATCAATGAAATATGGCATATTCCAAGCACGTCCTTCACCCTGACACCAATCCTGAGAACTATTATTGTTTCCATTTAACAGATGAGGAAACTGAGGCTCATAGAATTTGAGTCACTTGACAAGATGTCAAAGCCAATACATATCAGAACTAGGTGTCAAACTCCATATCTTCCATATATGGATATATCTTTCCATATATCACCCTGCTTTCCTAGACCGTAAAAACAAAACAACAACGAGAAGGATCTAGAGAGGCTTTCTTCACCAATATCCACAGTTTTAGAAGATGCAGTCCTTTTAAGAAATCCATTATTTTACATTATTCATAGTGGCTCTGCTTTCCTTAATTGAACTCTAAATAATACAGATGTTGGCACTGGAAGTGAGTAGGAACCTAACCTACACTTAGGTTCTGAAACTTGGCCTGGGTTATCTATTACAGGTTTTCTAAATTGAATTATCTATCTATCTATCTATCTATCTATATATTTATATCTATATATAGATATTTTTAAAAGTTCATTTATGTATTTTTGAGAGGGGGAGAGAGAGAGTCAGTGGGAAAAGGGCAGAGAGAGATGGAGAGAGAGAATGCCAAGCAGGCTCCACACTGTCAGCATAGAGCCTGATGCTGGGCTCGATCCCATGAACCGTGAGATTATGACCTGAGCCAAAATCAAGAGTTGGACACTTAACTGACCAAAGCCACTCAGGTGCCCCTCTAATCTGAATATATTTGAAGACATTGCTTACCCTATTGTAAGTAGTAAAAGATATTAGTTGTAAGTTGTAAGTAACCATTAATGCATACAGTAGCAAACCTATTAAAATATCACTTGTACATACCTTTAATCCCAGGCAAGACTTTAGGTGACTAAATATTTGCTGACATAGAACATATTAGCAGAAATAAGGAATATTACGGGGTTGGTTGGTTGCTTCTAGGTGCACTAAAGAACTTAGGAGAAGTAAGTGATGAGCTTTGGGCTTTCAGTTCCAAGCTTATGATCTAAGTAAAGATCCAGAAATCTGTGCCATAAAGGAAACCCTTATATCATGGAATCTCCTGTCTGAGATTTCTAAATATTAAACCAATGTCTAATCCTGTGGGTGGTTTGAACATATTTTGTTTTTTTTTTTTTAATTTTTTTTTCAATGTTTATTTATTTTTGGGACAGAGAGAGACAGAGCATGAACGGGGGAGGGGCAGAGAGAGAGGGAGACACAGAATCGGAAACAGGCTCCAGGCTCCGAGCCATCAGCCCAGAGCCCGACGCGGGGCTCGAACTCACGGACCGCGAGATCGTGACCTGGCTGAAGTCGGACGCTTAACCGACTGCGCCACCCAGGCGCCCCGGTTTGAACATATTTTGAATCACCAAACTGGTAGGGTCTCTTATATAAAGTTACAGTGTTCACTGAGACTCTGAAGATTGGATTGGGAATACATTTGGACATATTCTGATGAAGCTGGCATTTTAATCCCTGAATTCCTCCAATCTTCCTTTGCCTGTCAACAGCAGCCCATCTTTTCTGGTCTGAGGAGGTTAATCTTCCCTCAGCTGAAGAATCTGTAATGAGATTCCCTGAGGTAGTTACTTTGCAGCAGACTGCTGACCACCCTCTCCTACCACCTTTAGTGCTTCTAGATCTATAACCAGATTCAACTCCCAGTAAATCCCAGATGTGTGACACATAAGGAATTGCAATATACACCAAAGCAATTGTAAGATTTTTGCTAATTTATATCAAGAGAAACATGGGAAGGGGAAGGGGTGGTGTTGAGGGTGTTGGTGTAGGTGTTGGGCCACGCTGACTTTGTTGATGGGATGAACTCAATACAGATTCCCATGTCAGCATATTAGATCAAGCATATCAAGGTAGTTCTAGCTATTTGACTAGTTGGTTGGATTGAGCTATGGATCCAAAGGTGGCCTATACCAAGTGAAGTTGAGATGCCAGACTTCTTTGATATAGAGAAAATATTCAAAGCTTTGAGGAAATTAGAAGATAAAGTAGATTTATTATTGTGAGACTGGTTTACTCACCCCCTAAGTGTGTCTTAGGAGAGTACAGAGAACATTCTTTCCACCAAACTGTCAAAAATACTTCAGGGAGTGGGAGGCACTGGCATCTCTGGAGAGTGCTGTAGTGGCTATTTGCTGCAGGCTTAGAATGGCAGTGGGAATTGATGATATGATCCTGATGAGGTCAGGATCCCTGAGTTTCACGGAGATAATGGGACCCCAGGGTGGGACAAGCCAAGCTACAGAGATGCCATAGGCTTGGTCACCATATTGGGCATCAGAATTGAAGCAGAGGTCAAGATAGAGGCCCATGACTTTGACTAATTGATCATGGTGTTCCCAGAACTGAAATAGATAGGCAGCCTACTAAGGTCTTAGATGATTTGTATAAGTGGAAGCATTCTGGGTCTGGTGAACAGAGCTTTTGAATATCACAAGGCACATAAACTAGTTATTGGACTTGAACCAAGTCATTGACCCTTGAATGAAGAGGATGGACTACCTTTGAGGAAGGTCCTTGCTACATAGCCAAAAAGTTGTACTATACATTTTCCTCTTTGTCTTCTTCAAAGCTACCTGTAGCCATTAGCAAAGTGACTATGAATTAGAGAAAAAAAACTGAGACATTTTCATGTTCTTGTTTGTTTGTTTTTTGTTGCTGGGCCCTGGCTCTGAACTGATACAAATTCCCAAAGACCTAAAATTCCTGTGTGAATCACAGCCATAAGAGAAGCTTGTGGACTGATCAACAAAGTTTTGGCATGTGTCCATCTCATAGTGGGTCCATTGGGTTCCCAAATCAACCTTTGACTATTTCCCAAGCTCCAGAATGCAGAGGTAGAATAGATGTATTAAAAAGAATCTCCATAATGGTTGCCTGATTCATGGAGTGAGGGCTAATGTGGTAGAAAAAGGCCAAACGGAGCCACCAGAACTGCCTCTCCCTACCCAAATAGTAAACCAAGAGCAATATTATATTCATGGAGACATTCAGAGATTAGTGCAACCACCAAATTATAGAAGGATGCAAGAGTGATGATTCCTACCACATCTCCATTCAGATCACCTATTTGGTCTACTTAGTTTTTAGTTATAGGACTTCTGGGATCTCTGTCTTACACCTGAGGAACTCTCGATGTTTTTTTAAAGGTTTTTTTATCTATCTATCTATCTATCTATCTATCTATCTATCTATCTATCTAT
>NW_024412396.1:3760432-3767798 GCF_014898765.1 Herpailurus yagouaroundi
TATCTATCTATCTATCTATCTATCTATCTATCTATCTATCTATCTATCTATTGGGGGAGAGAGAATCCCAAGCAGGCCCCACACTATCAGTGCAGAGCCCAATGTGGGGCTTGAACCCATGAAGGGTGAGATCATGACCTAAGCTGAAACCAAGAGTCGGATGCTTAACCGACTGAACCACCCAGGCGCCCCTCAATTTTTTTTAAATTGTGTTGGTGCTTGAAGGTGTTAGAGAACAAAGAAGCCAGGGAGATAAAAGCTTGAGGGGATGTGGATTGTAATGTCTCAGGGAGAGAACTCCCTCTGGGGTGAAAGATGGCAGGAGAGCTTGTTTTATTTGTTTTCCTTTCTCACTTCTGTTGTAGGCTCATTGCAGAGCTGAGAACAGTTGGCTTTGCATTGTTTCCTTTTCTTTCTTTCTTTCTTTTTCTTTCTTTCTTTCTTTCTTTCTTTCTTTCTTTCTTTCTTTCTTTTCTTAACATTTTTTAATGTTTATTTTTAAGAGAGACAGAGACAGAGTATAAGTGGGGGAGGGGACCTTAAGAGAGAGGAAGACACAGAATCTGAAGCAGGCTCCAGGCTCTGAGCTGTCAGCTCAGAGCCCAGTGTGGGGTTCAAACTCATGAACTGTGAGATCATGACCTGAGCTGAAGTTGGACACTTAACTGACTGAGACACCCAGGTGCCCCTGTCTCATCTCCTTTCAATAGCTTCTAAATTTATGGACATGCTAGGCAGTCCTCAGGCCGTCCCCTTCCCAAGGGTTTGAGTAGTCCCTTAAATCTTGGATGCTTCTTTCATAAACCATGTGATGCTGCCAGTCTGTCAGCAATCAGCATTGGTCAGGCCAGCAAGAGACAGCTCTCTGCATCTTAGAATCAAATCTATCAATGGCAATCTTCCCATTATCTGGTGAGCTGTTGGAGGATATCTGTTTGCACCATCTGTCTTTTTCATTTGCCTGCTTGAAGTTTGATTTGTGGTTGCTGCAAGGAATGAGATGGGGCAGCTGCTAGGAGCCAGCACAGCAGCAAGGGTCAGGGACATAGTCTCAAGGTGTCTTTTATGCTCTCCCATCTGTGGGTTCAATTAACTGAAGGGGTGCTACTCAGAACTCTCCATTTAACTTTCCAGGATGTTTTCTCATGTAATGATTCTTGCAATTCCTTATCTCTTTATAGAACCATCCAGGAATAACTTTCTCCTTCCCTTAGATACCACATATGATTGATAAACTTTTGAGCTTTTGGCTGGTCTGTGGATACTGCTATGGTGGAGGGACCCAAGCACTAAGATCTCCTGTGAAGGCTGACTTTTTAATGCTTGTAAGAGGATTGTCATATGGAGAAGAGAGGAGTGCATCTCTTAGGGCAAACATCTCTCATTTGAATATAAAGATCACACTGTCAAGGCTTGGGAAAGGGTTATCCTTTTCTTATAGAAGCCTTATTCAGACCATGCATTTGGGAGCTAGGTGAAGTAAGTGCATAGTTAAGAGCTCTGGAATCAGACTGTGGAGTCCTGGTAGTGTCCTTTACTAGCTTTGTGATTTGGGGTAAGTTTCTTCAACTCTTAGCCTCTCCCACCCAATAATTCATCTTCATAAGATGGTGAAGATTAGGGGCGCCTGGGTGGCTCAGTCAGTTAAGTGTCTGACTTCAGTTCAAGTCGTGATCTCATGGCTTGTGGGTTTGAGCCCCACGTCCGGCTCTGTGCTGACAGCTTGGAGCCTGGAGCCTGCCTTGGACTCTGTGTCTCTGCCTCTCTCTGTCCCTCCCTTGCTCTATCTCTCAAAATATATAAACATAAAACTATTAAAAAAAAAGAATGGTGAAGATTAAAGGGGAGCCTTGGTGGCTCTGTCAGTTAAGCATCCAACTTCAGCTCAGGTCATGATCTCATGGTTCGTGAGTTTGAGCCCCACATCAGGCTCTCTGCTGTCAGCACAGAGCCTGCTTTGGATCCTCTGTCCTCCTCTCTCTCCTCCCCTTCCCCACTTGTGCTCTCTCTCTCTCAAAAATAAATAAACATTAAAAAAGTGGTGAGGATTAAATAAGAGAATTTATTTGTGTAAAGTACCAGGTAAAGTAAGTACTCAGAGTTAATTACTAGTATTAGCATTATGAGCCCCCAAGATCACAAACCTCTTCCAAGAGTTTGTGAACCAGAATTGTCTTCCTCTAAGTTATGTCAGGACTCTAAAAAGCCAATGGAAGTAAAAAGCACCTTCTAGCACTTGGAACCATCTTCTGTCTGCCCCAAACCTATGACTGTATCTGAGTGAGTCTGGGACCCTCCATTCTGTTCTCAGGGGAGTGGTGGCTCTGTGCCCTGGGGTTTCCCAGCCCTGTGGGAATGCTATCCTGCTTTCCATGTTAAACTGTGGGAGCTGAGTGCTGGAGCAGCTGGTTCCATCTCCGTTTTGTGTTCTGGGACCTCCTAGACCATATTTCTGTGGATTCTTTTTTTTTTTTTTTTTAATTTTTTTTAATGTTTATTTATTTTTGAGACAGAGAGAGACAGAGCATGAATGGGGGAGGGGCAGAGAGAGAGGGAGACACAGAATCGGAAGCAGGCTCCAGGCTCTGAGCCATCAGCCCAGAGCCTGACGTGGGGCTCGAACTCACGAACCATGAGATCGTGACCTGAGCTGAAGTCGGACGCTCAACCGACTGAGCCACCCAGGCGCCCCTCTGTGGATTCTTTAAGCTGCTCATCTTCTTCCTAATTTCATGGCCTTTTCCACCCAGTCTTTTTTTTTTTTTAATTTAATTTAATTTTAAAATTTACATCCAAATTAATTAGCATACAGTGCAACAATGATTTCAGGAGTAGATTCCTTAATGCCTTACCCATTTAGCCCATATCCCCCACCCCCTCCAGTAACCCTCTGTTTATTCTCCATATTTATGAGTCTCTTATGCTTTGTCCCCTCCCTGTTTTTATATTAATTTTGTTTCCCTTCCCTCATGTTCATCTGTTTTGTCTCTTAAAGTCCTCATATGAGTGAAGTCATAGGATTTTTGTCTTTCTCTGACTAATTTCACTTAGCATAAAATGCTCCAGTTCCATCCATATAGTTGCAAATGGCAAGATTTCATTCTTTTTGATTGCCGAGTAATACTCCATTGTATATATATATACATCACATCTTCTTTATCCATTCATCCATCGATGGACATTGGGCTCTTTCCATACTTTGGCTATTGTTGATAGTGCTGCAATAACTTGGGGTGCATGTGTCCCTTTGAAACAGCACACCTGTATCCCTTGGATAAATACCTAGTAGTGCAATTGCTGGGTCATAGGGTAGTTCTATTTAACAATTTTTTTACAATATTTTTAATTTATTTTTGAAGGAGAGAGAGAGCATGAGCAGGGGAGGAGCAGAGAGAGAGGGAGACACAGAATTCGAAGCAGGCTCCAGGCTCTATCTTGTCAGCACAGAGCCCAATGTGGGGCTCGAACTCATGAACTGTGAGATCATGACCTGAGCTGAAGTCGGATGCTCAACCGACTGAGCCACACAGGAGTCCAGGTAGTTCTATTTTTAGTTTTTTGAGGAACCTCCATACTGTTTTCCAGAGTGGCTGCACCAGCTTGCATTCCCACTAACAATGCAAAAGAGATCCTCTTTCTCTGCATCCTCGCCACCTGTTGTTGCCTGAGTTGTTAATGTTAGCCATTCTGACAGGTGTAAGGTGGTATCTCACGGTGGTTTTGATTTGTATTTCCCTGACGATGAGTGGTGTTGAGCATTTCTTCATGTATTGGTTGGCCATCTGGATGTCTTCTTTGGAGAAGTGTCTATTCATGTCTTTTGCCCATTTCTTCACTGGATTATTTGTTTTTTGGGTGTTGAGTTTGATCAGTTCTTTATAGATTTTGGATACTAACCCTTTATCTGATATGTCATTTGCAAGTATCTTCTCCCATTCTGTCAGTTGCCTTTTAGTTTTGCTGATTGTTTCCTTTGCTGTGCAGAAGCTTTTTATTTTGATGAGGTCCCAGTAGTTCATTTTTGCTTTTGTTTCCCTTGCCTCTGGAGATGTGTTGAGTAAGAAGTTGCTGTGGCCAAGGTCAGAGAGGTTTTTGCCTGCTTTCTCCTCGAGGATTTTGATGGCTTCCTGTCTTACATTGAGGCCTTTCTTCCATTTTGAGTTTATTTTTGTGTCTGGTGTAAGAAAGTGGTCCAGGTTCATTGTTCTGCATGTCGCTGTCCAGTTTTCCCAGCACCACTTGCTGAAGAGACTGTCTTTATTCCATTGGATATTCTTTCCTGCTTTGTCAAAGATTAGCCGGCCATACATTTGTGGGTCCATTTCTGGGTTCTCTATTCTGTTCCACTGATCTGAGTGTTCTTGTGCCAGTACCATACTGTCTTGATGATTACATCTTTGTAGTATAGCTTGAAGTCTGGGATTGTGATGCCTCCTGCTTTGGTTTTCTTTTTCAAGATTGCTTTGGCTATTCGGGGTCTTTTCTGGTTCCATACAAATTTTAGGATTGTTTGTTCTAGCTCTGAGAAGAATGCTGGTGTTATTTTGATAGAGATTGCGCTGAGTATGTAGATTGCTTTGGGTAGTATCGACATTTTAATAATATTTGTTCTTCCTACCCAGGAGCATGGAATCTTTTTTTTCCATTTTTTGGTGTGTTCTTCAGTTTCTTTCATAAGCTTTCTATAGTTTTCAGTGTATAGATTTTTCACCTCTTTGGTTACATTTATTCCTAGGTATTTTATGTTTTTTTTGTGTAACTGTCAATGGGATCGATTCCTTGATTTCTCTTTCTGTTGCTTCATTGTTGGTGTATAGGAATGCAACCGATTTCTGTGCATCGATTTTATATCCTGCGCTTTGCTGAATTCATGGATCAGTTCTAGCAGTTTTTTGGTGGAACTTTAGGGTTTTCCATATAGAGTATCATGTCATCTGCGAAGAGTGAAAGTTTGACCTCCTCCTGGGTGATTTGGATGCCTTTTATTTCTTTGTGTTGTCTGATTGCAGAGGCTAAGACTTCCAATACTATGTTGAAAAACAGTGGCGACAGAGGACATCCCTGTCTTGTTCCTGACCTTAGGGGGAAAGCTCTCAGTTTTTCCCCATTGAGGATGATTTTAGTGTTGGGTTGCTCGTATACGGCTTTTATTATCTCGAGGTATGCTCCTTCTATCCCTACTTTCTTGAGGGTTTTTTATCAAGAGGGGATGCTATATTTTGTCAAATGCTTTCTCTGCATCTATTGAGAGGATCATATGGTTCTTGTCCTTTCTTTTGTTGATGTGATGAATCACGTTAATTGTTTTGTGGATATTGAACCAGCCCTGTATCCCAGGTATAAATCCCATTTGGTCATGGTGAATAATTTTTTAATGTATTGTTGGAGCCGGTTGGCTAACATCTTGTTGAGGATTTTTGCATCCATGTTCATCAGGGAAATTGGTCTATAGTTCTCCTTTTTAGTGGGGTCTCTGTCTGGTTTTGGAATCAAGGTAATGCTGGCTTCATAGAATGAGTTTGGAAGTTTTCCTTTCATTTCTATTTTTTGGAACAGTTTCAAGAGAATAGGTGTTAACTCTTCCTTAAATGTTTGGTAGAATTCCCCGGGAAAGCCATCTGGCCCTGAACTCGTTTTTTTGGGAGATTTTTGATTACTAATTTGATTTCCTTACTGGCTACGGGTCTGTTCAAATTTTCTATTTCTTCCTGTTTCAGTTTTGGTAGTGTGTATGTTTCTAGGAATTTGTCCATTTCTTCCAGATTGCCCATTTTATTGGCATATAATTGCTCATAATATTTAGTCCCTATTATTGTTTTTATTTCTGCTGTGTTGGTTGTGATCTCTGCTCTTTCATTCTTGATTTTATTTGGGTCTTTTCCTTTACTTTTTGATCAGAGTGGCTAGTGGTTTATCAATTTTGTTAATTCTTTCAAAGAACCAGCTTCTGGTTTCATTGATCTGCTCTACTGTTTTTTTTTTTGTTTCAATAGCATTAATTTCTGCTCTACTCTTTATTATTTCCTGTCTTCTACTGGCTTTGGGTTTTATTTTCTGTTCTTTTTCCAGCTCCTTAAGTGTAAGTTTAGGTTGTGTATCTGAGATCTTTCTTTCTTCTTTAGGAAGGCTTGAATTGCTGTATACTTTCCTCTAATAACTGCCTTTGCTGTGTCCCAGAGGTTTTGGGTTGTGGTGTTCATTTTCATTGGCTTCCATATAATTTTAAATTTCCTCTTTAACTTCTTGGTTAGCCCATTCATTCTTTAGTAGGTTGTTCTTCAGTCTCCAAGTATTTGTTACCTTTCCAACTTTTCTCTTATGGTTTATTTTGAGTTTCATAGCGTTGTGGTCTGAAAATATGCACTATGATCTCAATCTTTTTGTACTTGCTGAGGGATGATCTTTGTCCCAGTATGTGGTCTATTCTGGAGAATGTTCCATGTGCACTGGAGAAGAATGTATATTCTGCTGCTTTAGGATGAAATGTTCTGAATATATCTGTTAAGTCCATCTGGTCCAGTGTGTCCTTCAAAGCCACTGTTTCCTTGTTGATTTTTTTTTAATGTTTATTTATTTTTGAGACAGAGAGAGACAGAGCATGAATGGGGGAGGGTCAGAGAGAGAGGGAGACACAGAATCTGAAACAGGCTCCAGGCTCTGAGCTGTCAGCATAGAGCCCGACATGGGGCTCGAATTCACAGACCGTGAGATCATGACCTGAGCCGAAGTCGAACACTTAACTGACTGAGCCACTCAGGTGCCCCCCTTGTTGATTTTTTGATTAGATGATTTGTCCATTGCTGTGAGTGAGGTGTTGAAGTCTCCTACTATTATGGTATTATGATCAATGAGTTTATGTTTGTGATTAATATATTTGGGTGCTGCCACATTTGGCACATAAATGTTTACAATTGTTAGGCCTTCTTGGTGGATAGACCCCTTGATTATGATATAATGCCCTTCTGCATCTCTTGATACAGTCTTTATTTTAAAGTCTAGATTGTCTGATATAAGTATGGCTACTCCAGCTTTTTTTTGATGACCATTAGCATGATGATGGTTTTCCATCCCCTTACTTTCAATCTGAAGGTGTCTTTAGGTCTAAAGTGGGTCGCTTGTAAACAGCATATAGATGGATCTTATTTTCTTATTCATTCTGTTACCCTATGTCTTTTGATTGGTGCATTGAGTCCATTGATGTTTAGAGTGAGTACTGAAAGGTATGAATTTATTGCCATTATGATGCTTGTAGAGTTGGAGTTTCTGGTGGTGTTCTCTGGTCCTTTCTAATCTTTGTTACTTTTGGTCTTGTCTTTTCTTTTCTTTCTTTCTTTCTTTCTTTCTTTCTTTCTTTCTTTCTTTCTTT